>NC_134223.1:12500-312500 GCF_965140235.1 Caretta caretta
ACTCAGAGAACCCTTAGAAGGGCCAAGGGGAGAATAAAGGGCAGGAGGTGAAGCTAGCCCTGAGCCTCTGTCCAACCCCCATCTCCTCAAAAGTGGAGCTTTCCGAGCTTCAGTGGGGCTGGGGCCGTGGCCCTGACACAACGGCCTTTCTGCACCATATGGGGCAGGGAGAGCTCTGCCTGGGAGCAGGGGGAATGGGATGGGGATGGGTGTGAGGGAAAGAGCTCCTGTACCAGAGGAAGGAATCTGAGAGGGGAGAGAGTGCCAGGGGGCTCCATTTCCCCTTCCACTAGCTCCCCACTTACAGGGACCAGAACAGTACCTGCAGCAGGGAGTGGGAGTTGCTGGTGGCCTCAGAGGCACAGCCCCTGCAGTGCCTCAGGCACCTGGCGCAAGTGCCGGATGATGTGGACCTGGTGCCTAATATTGGCCGTGATGGCCTCCTGCTGCAAGGGATCGAGAACTGTCAGCCTCAGATGCCCACGAGGAATCAGGGGGGATTAAGGGCACCTGGAACCAGTAGCATTTGCACCCAGCACCTGCCCACCTCTGTGGGATGGATTCACCCTCCTCACCCCCAGAATGGAGTCTTGTTGTCCTTTCGAGTGACCTCCAGTGGCGACCCCCCTCCTTGTAGGGTGAGCTCCTGCCACCGCCCCCTCAGTGCCCCTGACAGCTGTTCCACCTCCAATCCTCAGCCCAAGTTCTCAGAACTGTCTCCTCCACTCCTATCCAGGCAGGGCAGGGAGGGGGCTCTAGCAGGAGGGAGAAGGGATTCTGGCAGCAGTGAAGTGGGATGGGGGAGGTTGAACTGAATTAGCTCATGATCACTTGAGCCAAGATTATCCCCGACAACCATTTCTTCTATGAGGTCCTCACTACTCACCAAAACCAAATCTAAAATGGCATCCCCTCTAGTCGGTTCAGCAACTACTTGCTGAAGGAATCCATCAGCTATCGCATCTAGGAACATCTGAGCCCTATTATTATTACTAGCATTCGTCCTCCAGTCTATATCTGGGAAGTTAAAGTCTCCCATGATCACACAATTTCCATTAGTATTTACTTTATTAAAAACATTAAAAAGGGCTCTATCCATATTCAAATTAGATCCCGGCGGTCTATAGCACACCCCAAGCACTATCCCAGGGGAGGTTCTAATAGTTTTCTTCCCCAATTTAATTTTTGCCCAGACGGACTCAGTCATATCCATTTCATCGTTTCTTATTTCTTTACTTTCTATCTCATCATTGATATACAGTCCTACTCCACCTCCTTTACCTTTATTTCAGTCTTTCCTAAACAGCACATACCCTTCAATATCTGTAGCCCAGTCATGACTACTAATCCACCATGTTTCTGTTATCCCTATAATATCTGGTTTCACTTCCTGCACCAGTAGCTCTAGTTCCTCCATTTTGTTACCTAGGCTCCTCGCATTAGTGTACAAACATCTTAATTTTTGCTGTTTGGCCTCACTCACATTCTGTACCCTATTAGGCACAGTCATTTTACTACTAGTATAACCTATTAGACTTGTATCTACACTGCCCTTCCTCCTACCCACGGCTGTATCCACTCTTACTTAATTTTCTTTCCTCTCAATGCTAAATTCTGGTGTGGAAATCAGATGCCAGGAAATCAAGCTAGGGGAGCGGCAGCAGAAAGAGGCAGAACATGGTCCAGAACAGGGAGCAGCCCTGGTGTTCAGACAGCTTCCTCTTCCTGCTGCTGTCTTAAGCAGGGCCAGGGGGCCAATTAACTGCTCTCCGACTCCTCCAATAGGACCTCAGGAGTGGAGCCTCAAACTGGGGCTGAACGTCGTGGGTCCTAGGTAAGCAATTTTCAGCAGGCTTCCAGGTGGAGGGTTGGAGTGTGGCTGCTTCCGTGAACCCTGCAGACCCATGGGTCATGACAGTGAGTGATCTCTGCCCGCTCAAACTTCCTGCAGGAAACAGTCTCCAGGATCCTGGACACATCCTCTGAGAATAACATGAGGATATCATGATGAGAAATAGGTCTCTGTACCAGGGCTGGGATCCAGGGACAGGGAAACCTCCCAACAAGGATATGTAGCAGGAGCCCCCTGTTTGTAGCAAGAGCCCCAAGTGGCAGGATGAGTGAACGGTTCTTACCTCCAGGAGATGTATGGGATCTTCCATCTGAGTCTCAATGGGACCCATGTTGCTTGGTTTCACAGGATGAGATAACCTGTCCGCACTGCTCCCTGAGTTGGGCTGGCTGCAGGATATATCTGAGAGGCTGGGACAGAGCCTGAAAGACAGATATGACAATCAGGGTTCTGTCACCCCAGGGGGAGAACAGAGGGTCTGAACCCCAGACAATAAGCAACTGAACCAACCATTTCCTGTTCTGAATCTAGAGGCAGCTTCAGTTTGCTAGCAGGAGACTGTACAGGAGACCTTGCATCTGGGGACCGACCCAGGCACTAACATGGGCATGGAAGTTTGAGGAACAGAGCAGAGGCCTGTGTGGGGCTAGGAGGGCAGGGATTGGAGAAACAAGAGCAGAGGATCAAACACGTTCTTAAGGTAGGTCAGGATGATCCCCATTTCAAAGATAGAGAAAGTGAGGCACCAGGTGGGAGAGTGATGTGGCCAGGATCACGTTACCACTCAGTGGCAGGGCTGCACTACAACCTGTTCCCTGCTCTCATCCCTGGACCCTGCTGCCCCTGCTGTATGACCACTCCAGCCATCCTCTCCCAGAGGCCATCCCCACCACTCTCCATTACCGGCTGTTTCCATAATGGAAGCAGGCTTGTAACAGAGTTCACTCACCGATAGGTTCCCCTTCCTGGCAAGGCCTGGTGCCACAGCTTTCTTGCTAGGCTAGCACCCCGGCCAAAAGTCGGTAGGGCACTCTGGCAGTTTTTTGCCTGGGAACTCAGCCCTTCAGCCAGATGACCATCTTTTAGCCCACTCCTTCCTGGGTCGCGCTCATCCTAAACTAAAAGTCCAAAAATGTCTTTGTCATAAATATAAAGGGAAGAGTAAACCCCTTTAAAATCCCTCCTGGCCAGAGGAAAAATCCTCTCACCTGTAAAGGGTTAAGAAGCTAAAGGTAATCTCACTGGCACCTGACCAAAATGACCAATGAGGAGACAAGAGACTTTCAAAAGCTGGGAAGAGGGAGAAAAACAAAGGGTCTGTGTCTGTCTGTATGCTGCTTTTGCCAGGGACAGAACAGGAATGGAATCTTAGAACTTAGTAAGTAATCTAGCTAGGTATGTGTTAGATTATGATTTCTTTAAATGGCTGAGAAAATAGCTGTGCTGAATAGAATGAATATTCCTGTCTGTGTGTCTTTTTTGTAACTTAAGGTTTTACCTAGAGGGATTCTGTATGTTTTGAATCTAATTACCCTGTAAGGTATTCACCATCCTGATATTACAGAGGTGATTCTTTTCTTTTTACTTCTATTAAAAGTCTTCTTGTAAGGAAACTGAATGCTTTTTCATTGTTCTAAGATCCAAGGGTTTGAGTCTGTGGTCACCTATGCAAATTGGTGAGGATTTTTACCAAACCTTCCCCAGGAAGTGGGGTGCAAGGGTTGGGAGGATTTTGGGGGGAAAGACGTGTCCAAACTCTCTTTTTTCAGGAACCCAGATAAAGTTTGGTGGTGGCAGTGGAAATCCAAGGGCAAAGGGTAAAATTAATTTGTACCTTGGGGAAGTTTTAACCTAACCTGGTAAAAGTAAGCTTAGGAGGTTTTCATGGAGGTCCCCACATCTGTACCCTAGAGTTCAGAGTGGGGAAGGAACCTTGACATGGTGGTAGAGTGGTGGGATTAACCTGAAATCATTTTGAGATCAATTTGAGATTTTTTGAACCAGAAAAACAGAAGAAAAACAGCTAAAACAGAAAAACAAAAAAAGCAGCTAGTTTTTTCTCTACTTTGGGGCCAGAGCAGAGACAAAAGGGGATTATCTTTGTGAATTCCAGGTTTTCTTTGCCTGGAGGCAGAGTAGTTAACCTCCTGCAGGGAAATTCACAGTCTTCACAAACCTGAGGTTTTTTCCCCCTAAAAGTAAATAGTGGGGTGTTCTATACCCATTTGCCTGGAAACAAAAGTGGTAGGGTTTTTTTTTTTAGGATTTTGATTTTTTTTACAAGGAGCACAGATTTGAAAAGGATTTTTTTTTTCCTTTGGGGCTGCTGGAAAGGACGTTTCCAAGTAGTGGAGGTTTTTTGCTTTGATTTGGGGCCAGAGCAGAGACAAAGGGAATTGTCTTTTTCTGTAGGCTGACAATCACTATCATAGAATAGGTATCCTATTCCAGCACAGCAAAATTTTACAGCCAAGTTTTGTTTGTTTATTTCTAAATTTCGGGTGTAAAGTTAGTTAAAAACAGAGAAGTTAGGATGACAGACTCCACGGCTCAACAAAAGCTGGAATTAGCCAGATTTCAGGCTGAGGAAAAACAAAAGGAACATGAAAGACAGATAGCACTCATGCGCCTGGAGAAGGAAGTACAGGAGGCTGCCCACAGGAGGGAAATGGAGGCAAGGAAGCATGTGGAGGAGGAGAAGGAAAAAGAGAGGAAGCATGAACTGGAGATGGAGAAGGTAAAGGCTCAGCAGAATATACCAACAAACCCTAGCAATCCTTCTCCAGGTACCACTTGCCATCCCAGAAATTTCCCCACCTACAAGGCAGGCGATGATACGGAGGCCTTCTTAGAAAACTTTGAAAGGGCCTGCCTTGGGTGCAGCATCTCTACCGACCAATACATGGTAGAGCTGAGGCCGCAGCTCAGTGACCCTTAGCTCAGGTGGCAGCTGAAATGCCTAAAGAACACATGAACAAGTATGAACTGTTTAAATCTAAGGCAAGAGTCAGAATGGGGATAACACCCGAGCATTCTCATCGGAGGTTCAGAGCCCTAAGGTGGAAACCAGATGTGTCATTTACCCGACATGCCTATCACCTTGTGAAACATTGGGATGCCAGGATATCAGGAGCAAGTGTTGAATCTCCAGTAAATTTGCCCTTCCTAATGCAAATGGAACAATTCTTAGAGGTGTTCCTGAGGAAATAGAAAGATATTTCTATTTCTATCCAAAAACTGTAATCGAGGCAGGAGAGATTGGAGCCAGATGGGTGGAGGTGGCAGAGAAGAAGAAAACTGGTCACAGTTGGAGCGGAGACCAGAAGGAGACCCTATTACCGGGGGCTGCCCAAGGCCCCACCTACCTCCCAAAGAACCCTCCAGACACCCTATTGTCCCACCACCCCATTCTCCAGCAACCCGCCTCGCCCCAGTGACCTGTCAGCTTTTGTTAAACCCTGGATTTGTGCTGGAAATGGCCCATCTTGATTATCATACACATTGTAAGGAGAGTGATCACTTTAGATAAGCTATTACCAGCAGGAGAGTGGGGTGCGGGGAGGTATTTTTTCATGCTTTGTGTGTATAAAAAGATCTTCTACACTTTCCACAGTATGCATCCGATGAAGTGAGCTGTAGTTCACGAAAGCTTATGCTCAAATAAATTGGTTAGTCTCTAAGGTGCCACAAGTACTCCTTTTCTTTTTGCGAATACAGACTAACACGGCTGTTACTCTGAAACCTGTCATTATGCAAGGCACTGCATTTAGCCGTATGGAGTGGAAATCTACCAACTGCATGAAAAAACTTGTACAGATACAGACAAATGCAAACAGATGGACATCGTACCAAAAGGACTGAAGGTAAAAAATCCATTACAATCTACATACCACACAGACTATGTTGACAGCTTGTACCACATGCTCTCAAAGAAACTGCGGAACCACCTGATCAACATCCTCTATAGCAAACAGGGAAAGATTAAGAATGAGCTCTCAAAAATGGATACTCTCATAAAAAACCAACCTTCCACACAAACTTCCTCATGGCTGGACTTTACTAAAACTAGACAAGCCATTTAAAACACACACTTTGCTTCTCTACAAAAGAAAAAGGACACTAAACTTTCTAAACTACTACATGCCACAAGGGGCCATAGCAACGGTTCCCTCAACCCACCCAGCAATATTGTTAACCTATCCAACTATACTCTTAGCCCAGCAGAAGCAGCTGTCCTATCTCGGGGCCTCTCCTTCTGCCCCTCCACTCCCACGAACATGATACAGTTCTGTGGTGACCTAGACTCCTATTTTTGATGTCTCCGACTCAAGGAATATTTCCAACATACCTCTGAACAACATACTAATCTACACAGACCTCCCTACCAACACTACAAAGAGAAGGATTCTGGGTGGACTCCTCCTGAAGGTCGAAACAGCAGACTGGACTTCTACACAGAGTGCTTCCGCCGACGTGCATGGGCTGAAATTGTGGAAAAGCAGCATCACTTGCCCCATAACCTCAGCCGTGCGGAACACAATGCCATCCACAGCCTCAGAAACAACTCTGACATCATAATCAAAAAGGCTGACAAAGGGGGTGCTGTTGTCATCGTGAATTGGTCGGAATATGAACAAGAGGCTGCTCGGCAGCTCTCCAACACCACTTTCTACAAGCCATTACCCTCTGATCCCACTGAGAGTTACCAAAAGAAACTACAGCATTTGCTCAAGAAACTCCCTGAAAAAGCACAAGATCAAATCCGCACAGACACACCCCTGGAACCCCGACCTGGGATATTCTATCTACTACCCAAGATCCATAAACCTGGAAATCCTGGGCACCCCATCATCTCAGGGATTGGCACCCTGACAGCAGGATTGTCTCGCTATGTAGACTCCCTCCTCAGGCCCTATGCTACCAGCACTCCCAGCTACCTTCGAGACACCTCTGACTTCCTGAGGAAACTACAATCCATCGGTGATCTTCCTGATAACACCATCCTGGCCACTATGGATGTAGAAGCCCTCTACACCAACATTCCACACAAAGATGGACTACAAGCCGTCAAGAACACTATCCCCGATAATGTCACGGCTAACCTGGTGGCTGAACTTTGCGACTTTGTCCTTACCCATAACTATTTTACATTTGGGGACAATGTATACCTTCAAATCAGTGGCACTGCTATGGGTACCTGCATGGCCCCACAGTATGCCAACATTTTTATGGCTGACTTAGAACAACGCTTCCTCAGCTCTCGTCCCCTAATGCCCCTACTCTACTTGCACTATATTGATGACATCTTCACCATCTGGACCCATGGAAAAGAAGTCCTTGAGGAATTCCACCATGATTTCAACAATTTCCATCCCACCATCAACCTCAGCCTGGTCCAGTCCACACAAGAGATCCACTTCCTGGACACTACAGTGCTAATAAACGATGGTCACATAAACACCTCCCTATACCGGAAACCTACTAACCGCTATTCCTACCTACATGCCTCCAGCTTTCACCCTGACCACACCACACGATCCACCGTCTACAGCCAAGCTCTGCGATACAACCGCATTTGCTCCAACCCCTCAGACAGAGACAAACACCTACAAGATCTTTATCAAGCATTCTTACAACTACAATACCCACCTGCGGAAGTGAAGAAACAGATTGATAGAGCCAGAAGAGTTCCCAGAAGTCACTTACTACAGGACAGGCCTAACAAAGAAAATAACAGAACGCCACTAGCCGTCACCTTCAGCCCCCAACTAAAACCCCTCCAAAGCATTATTAAGGATCTACAACCTATCCTGAAGGATGACCCAACACTCTCACAAATCTTGGGAGACAGGCCAGTCCTTGCCTACAGACAGCCCCCCAACCTGAAGCAAATACTCACCAGCAACCACATACCACACAACAGAACCACTAACCCAGGAACTTATCCTTGCAACAAAGCCCATTGCCAACTGTGCCCACATATCTATTCAGGGGACACCATCACAGGGCCTAATAACATCAGCCACACTATCAGAGGCTCATTCACCTGCACATCTACCAATGTGATATATGCCATCATGTGCCAGCAATGCCCCTCTGCCATGTACATTGGTCAAACTGGACAGTCTCTACGTAAAAGAATAAATGGACACAAGTTATAATTAAGAATTATAACATTTATAAACCAGTCGGAGAACACTTCAATCTCTCTGGTCATGTGATTACAGACATGAAAGTTGCTATACTACAACAAAAAAAACTTCAAAACCAGACTCCAGCGAGAAACTGTTGAATTGAAATTCATTTGCAAATTGGATACAATTAACTTAGGCTTGAATAGAGACTGGGAGTGGCTAAGTCATTGTACAAGATAACCTATTTCCCCTTATTTTTTCCTACCTGCCCCCCCAGACGTTCTTGTTAAACCCTGGATTTGTGCTGGAAATGGCCCACCTTGATTATCATTCACATTGTAAGGAGAGTGATCACTTTAGATAAGCTATTACCAGCAGGAGAGTGGGGTGGGGGAGGTATTTTTTCATGCTTTGTGTGTATAAAAAGATCTTCTACACTTTCTACAGTATGCATCCGATGAAGTGAGCTGTAGCTCACGAAAGCTTATGCTCAAATAAATTGGTTAGTCTCTAAGGTGCCACAAGTACTCCTTTTCTTTTTGCGAATACAGACTAACACGGCTGTTACTCTGAATCCCGAGAGAACTGTCCTCTATCCATGAATGCCTCCCAGTGGCCATACATCCCAAAGCCCTCCTTATAGCACCACTGCCTAAGACATCTGTTGATAGTCATAATCTTGTCACACCTTTGTTGCCCTTCTCCAGGAACAGGCAGAATCCCACTAAAGATCACCTGAGCCTCAATTTCCTTAAGCGTCTTCCCCAGCCTAGCATAGTCTCCTTTAATACTTTCCAGCGAGAATCTAGCCGTATCATTTGTTCCCACATGAAGGATAATTAGGGGATTCTTTCCCACTCCCTTTAGAATCCTTTTCAACCTCAAGTCTACATCCTGTATCTTAGCACCTGGAAGACAGCACACCCTCCTATTCTCCGGATCAGCTCTGGCTACAGGCCTATCTATTCTTCTCAGTAAAGAGTCCCCAATCACATAGACCTGTCTTTTCCTAGTGACGGTGCTATTCTCCAGTCTATCTCCTGTTCCCTCTGGCTGCAAGTTCTTTCCATTCCTATTCTCCCTTGTAATCCTCTTTAACCCATCCTGTATCCTCCTGGGGCTCTTATTTGGTGTAATCTCCATTAACTCTTCCCCTTTTCCTATAGGACTAGCCGCTCTTCTCTTCTTCCTTTCCCTTCCACCTTCAGTGACTACCTGCTGAGCCCCTTCTTCATTTTCCAACTCTGCATACCTATTCTTAAGCTCTATTTCTCCTTCACTAGCCCGTCTTTTCCTCTGCCTGGTTCTTTTAGTCACATGCTTCCACTGACCACTTTCCTCACCCAGTCTTCCCTCAGAATTCCCCAGTCCTGCTTCCATCTGCAAGTCTGAGCTTTTCCCTTCAGACACCTCATGTCTTTGCTCTATAATCTGCTCAAACCCCTTCCTAAACTCTACCAGACTTTCCACCTGCATCTCCAAACCTCAGATCTTTTCCTCCATCAGCTCTATCAGATGGCACTTCATACAGACAAAACTCTTACCAGGTGCCCCCTCCAGGATCATGGACATACCGCAGCTTCCACATCCAGTCATCTTCCTTGTGTCTTCCGCTACATGGGTCACTCCCACTGCTGCCTCTGTATCTGTCATACCCTTCCCACCAAAGTCCTGTTAACCTGGAAAACACAAACCCCACCAAAACCCACCGCCCACAGCAAAACACAAGCCAAACTCCCCCTCAAACCCCCCTGTCTACAGCTCTGTTCGCTAGCTCCTGTGCCGCTGCAGCGCTCTGTGCCGCTGCCTGACTCCCCATAGCTGCTCCAGCCCACCTACGCCTGGAGCCAGGAACCTGGGTCAGTGGCCACTTACGTCGAACGCAGGGAGGGTGATGGTGGATCTGAGCAGGGCCATGCTGCTCCTAATGGCCCTGGCTCTCTCATGCGACACCCTGGACACGATCCAGTAGTTAATGTGCTGTGGGGAAAGGAGGCAGCTCAGGATCAATGGGTAGGTGCATGTGTTGTGCTAATGAGCCCCTCCCCATCCCCAGGGGGCTGAGACATTGTGTGTGGGGTGGTTGTATCCTGCAGGTCACAACTTGTCACTGTCTCTCTAGATTGGGACAATGCTCAGTGTTGGGGCTGTTCCCATCCTCCCTGAACTCCTGATTCCTGAACAGCTTACCAGGAAAGAGACAGGGCGCTCTCAGGGCCCCTCGGAGACAAGGGCTGATTCTGTGGGGGTCCTCCTGTTTCTCTAGGAACGAGCCTGTGACTCTTCTCTGAGGACCGTCTTCTGGATCTCACAGGAGGGGTTCAGACTCTCGCTCCCCAAGCCAGCCAGGGGCCCTGTGGTTAGTGCTGAACAGAACCAGGCAGACCTCTGGCTTGAAGTCCCAGCTCCTTCCTCTGTCCTTCCAGGAGGAAGGGCCTGACACTGCATTGCACTAACTGCCCTGACCAAGTATGGCCTACTGCGGGCCCAGCTAGGAGGACAGACTGGAAAATGGATCTAAGAGTTAAGGTAAAATTGCTCCCACCCCTCTCATCACACTCACCTCCAAGATGTAGTGGAGCCTGTTGGTGCCTGGGGACTCTGCCAGCAGATTACCCAGCATGGCATTCAGGATGTCTAGCAAGACCCTATGCAGATCCTGCAAAGCAAGGGAGAGTCATGGGTCAGAGTTAGGGAGACTGGGGCCACACCTGCCACAGGATAGGAAGAGGGGTCTGTGGGAAGCAGTGGTGAGACCCCCAAACACATATCCTGGCCTCTCTCATTCACATCCCACTGCAGGCAATTAGCAAGGATTCGTGGCAGGATGACAACTAGCTCTTCAAGCCATGACTTTAGCATGATCTACCTGGACTTGGGTGGGGTCCTTCTCCATGCTCAGGGTGAACATGTCATGAAGGGCAGCATGAAGGAGGTGGGTCTCCAGCTCTGGCTCCAGGGCGGGGTCCCAGGGTTCGCTTTGTTCCCCTTTTAAAAATAGGTCCTGTCTTGTTACTGGACGGGAAGATGTTCTTTTTCAGGGATCTCAGACGAGAACTGGGGCACAGCACCTGGTTTGTTAAGGCCACAAAACTAGAGGCAGGAACCTCTTCTCTCCTGCTGGCAAAGAACCCCAGGTACCTAAAAGTCAGGGACGCACATCCCTGAATGGGCCTTTAAAAAGGCAGTGGTTAAAAAATTTGGCCCTGACCATTTCTTGTTTCCACAGACTAGACATTTTAGCAAACTTTAGAATTCCTTGGTGCTAAACACCGTGAAACTCCCCCTTCTCCTTCCTAGAGGTCTTTAACGCCCTTTATCTCACTCAGGATCACGACTGCCCAGAGTTGGAGAATTGTCCCTGTTCTCATTGAACAGATGGGGAGGAGCTGGAGGGACAGAGAAGGGAAGTGACCTATCCAAGGGCCGACACAGCAAGGGGGTGGCAGAGCCAGAAAGAGAAGCCACCAGTCCTGACTCCTAACGGACAACAAATCCCCAAGAGGCAGGGATAGAGCCCAGGAATCGAGATGGTGGGAAATTTCATTGAAACCGTTTCTGTCAGAAAATCCCATTCAGACTAAAGCAGTTTGTTCCTGGAAATCATAACAAGTGGGATGAGAGTTCTTTGCAAAAAAGATTTTGTTGTCAAACAAAAGCATCTCCTCTTTGTCACAGTGTGTTAAATTGTCTCACCGCACACAAAGAGGAGATACTAAGATCTCAAAAATTAGATAAGAAAATACAAATAAAATAGACTATTTCACCTATTCTATTATGTCATAATTTGATCTGAGTAAACGTGATAAGACACCTCATATTATGCACTACTCCTAGTGACACTCTCCAATGGATCCGCATCCTCCACCCACCGTGAGGTAGGTAGGAGTGGACCGTTATTATCCCTACTTGGAAGAGGGAGAAGTTAAGACTGAGAAAGGAGAATTGACTTGTCTTAGGTCATACAGCCAGTCAGTGGCAGAGTTGGGAATAGGACCCAAGAGCCCTGATTTTCAAACTAACCATCGGATCTTCAATTTCATACACTAAATGACCTGAATAAAGTGCTCTCAAATGAGTTCCAGACCAACAAGAGTGCACAGGAATTATTCAGCAAGTATTTGAGGAGAACTGGAATGTTCAAGAGAATCATGAACTGCTCAGAGACAATTAATGCAGAGAAGCAGCATAATTCGTCAACCATATGACTGGTTGTGACTTACTAACTTACTTGGTCTTAAAAGAGAACAACAAGGACCCGAGTCTCCTCCCTGTCAATAACCCCCTGCTCAGCCAATCAAGGTAGAGGCTGAGGACTGGAGGCTGAGAGTTCTTACCAGAGAGCCCAAAGGATGGCCCAGGTCACTTGTGGGGATCACTGCCCGAGCACTATTTCAGCCCCACATTTTTGGGCGGACCTCCCACGACATGAGCTGCAGAGCACTCTCCCGTCACACACACACACACACACACACACACACGCCTCCTGGTGTTGGGAGGGGAAGAGGAGAAAGGACAAAAGATGCAAGAGAAGAAGAGAAAGGAGGGAGGGATGGAGGAAAAGGTGAAATAAAACGGACAAACCCTCATGTTCCCAGTGATTCTAAGGGACAAAATTCTAGGTGCGGAATAAAATTCTGCCTCCTTAAGCTTGTGTTTTCCACGCCTAGAATTCAACTGTCACCAGACGGATCCAACTGAAGAGGTTTCAGCCCTGAGCAGGCTCTTACCTTCTCAACAGGGACATCTGTTTTCTCGTCAAATCAATGAACGGAAAGGAGAAAAGTCGACAGAGGTTCCTCCTGGCGCTCACGGACGTGACCCCTGATCCCCTCTCAGTCCTCACGGAGAGACTTCGAGAAGGAGACTTCCCTGGCCCCTCCCCATCTTGCCTGGCTGATGTCAGCATCTGTCTGTGAGGTCACCACCTCCCCACCACCTTTGACCAATCGGCTGAGCTCCTGCAAAAGGCCTGTGTGATGTCACTGCCACCCCCCTCCCTTGCCGTGCTCATGTCCTGTCACTGGCCAGACACTCTGGAGGTTGGAGCTGCTCCCTGGGGATCGCCCCACTCAATGAGGGTTCATTCTAGGAACAGGGCAGGATTGACTTTCTGTGGGCCTGGCACCAAACATATTTGTGGGCCCCCCTGGGGAATGAAGAGGCCAGGGCCAGAGCACAGCGGGCCGGGTGGATTTGATTTAAATCACTCGTCAGGAAGACTCCATTTAATCATGGTTTTCTACATAAAAGTGCATTCTTGTTGGTTGTTATAACCTTAATACATATTCTTCACAACTCAGAGTTTGATGTAGGTTTCACTTTTAGAAGGGAAACACTATACATTTTTAAACCGTGATTTATTTTGAAAACTTTTCAGATGAGTTTTACAGCCATGTCACAAAACGAATGAGTGTTTGGTTATTTCATTTACCAAAGGTAACTGACGCAGAGATTTATGAAGTTATTGGGAGGTGAACTCTCTCCAATTCAACAGGTTAATCATTAATATTTGGAGGATTTTCTTGCCAGGCTGTATTAGGAAGAGACCATCCCCAGACAGATATTTAAATTGCTTTATTTAACTAAAACAACAATGTGAAGTATTCTGGATATTTTTCCTCAACAGCAAACATAATAGTTTAACAAAAAGCATATGTCTCTCACTTCTCACGTTTATCTCCAGACTTCTTTTCCTTGTCCAGATCTATTCTGCCCCCAACAATCTTCTATTCATTGAACTTTTTGAAACTTTTCACTTTTAAAGAGAGGTAAGGGGTTGACCCTGTGTCCACAAATTTGCAGAGGGACAATAGAGTTGAGGTCTGTTACTTCTCACCTCTCTGTATTATTTATTTATTTAAAACATTTTTGATGTTAACAAGCACGTTACCTCTGGAGACACAAATCCACAATTTGCGAACTGCAAAACTAAGCATCTCTGATGTACCTTAATTAAAACAATCTTTAGATATTTTTTCCTCAAAAATCCAATTTAAATTAAAAAAATCAGATTATTTGATTTTTTAAAAAAAGTCATTGATTTTTATCCACCCTCAAAGTTGGGCATGGGGGCGGGGGGAAGGATTGGTCCCCAGCTGGAGTGAGGCAGGGGACAGGGGCAAGATGAGCACAGTGGGGGATGAGGGGAAGACTAGTCCCTGTTGACTGGAGCGAGGCAGGGGCTGAGGGCAAAAGCACAGTGGGGCAGGAGCTAGGGTTGATGCTTGGAGCAAGAGAGGGGCCGGGGGTAAACTGGAAGCACAGCAGGGCTGGAAAGGGGGTAAACAGGATCCCCCCCACTCCTGCCCACATAGGGTGGTTACATACCTTAGCCCTGGTTCTAGCCTATTCTCTTCGTCTCGCTCTGCACTGAGCTGAGGGTGGGGCGCACTGAGCACAGGGCTGGGTGTGAAGGAGAAGGCTGGGGGTTAGGATGCAGGGTCTGAACAGGAGGTAGAATGAGGGAGGGGGCTCAGGGTTGGGGCAGGAGGTTGGGGGTGTGGAGCGCTTACCTGGGGCAGCTCCCATTCGGTGCCAGGGGTGCAGGTTGGTATGTGGGGAGGGAGGGTGCAAGAGCTCCAGTTTGGTGCTCAGGGTGGGGGTGGGGATGTGTGGGAGGTGCAGGTGTCAGGACTGGGGGTGGGGGGGGTGCAGGAGTCAGGGCAGGGTGTGTGAGGGGGGTGCAGGAGTCAGGGCTAGGGCATGCAGGAGTCAAGGCAGAGGGCTGTGTGTGTGGGAGAGGGCTGCAAGGGTCAGGGCTGGGCAGGTGCGCTGAAGTCGTGGGGGTGCTCCCAGGCCCCTGCCCTGAGCGGTTCACAGGAGGGGGCTGGAGGGGGTATACCCCGATTCCACCCCCTTCCTCAAGGCCCTGTCCCCGCCTCTTCTCCACGTCCCCCTCTCTCTGCCTGGCACACCGCGGACTGGGAGCAGGGGGCGGAGGTGGGGCGAGTCTGCAGCGAGCTGTGGGGCGAGGTGGGAACTTGGCTGCCGGTAGCCTCGGAGCAGCAGGACTGAGCCCGGGGCGCAGACCCACCTAGCTTCTCCCCCGCAGGAGAGAGTGGGGGGCAGAGAAGAGTGGCTGGGCCGGGGCGACCCTGATTTTTTTTTTTGTGCTTGGGGCGACCCTGATTCGGGTGTGCCTGGGCCCATCCCATGTGCACGCCTCTGAAGCTAGCATTATTGTGTGATCCTTGAGAACCCTGGAGCTGCTGCCCCTGAGTAGTGTGAGCAGGAATTGTGCTTTTTCTCATTGCTTGTGAACACACGGGGGTCCAGCTAGCCGGCTTTCAGCTCCCCCACTATAAAAAGTGATCAAGCCCTTCCTGTACCACAAACCCAGGGCCTTGAAGGGACGGGTCAGCGCAGAGAATTCAGGGCTTGCCAACAGGGGGACGCTCAGCAAAATTAATTTTGATTAGTAGAAGGTGTGACTTGAAAGTGGATTAGTTAAATGGCATTGAACCCCTCACTAACCCCATCAAAGAACTGACCTTACATAGCGCATCAGAGCTCAAAGCTATTTCTTTATGTTTTTTGGGAGAAAGCTACATATTCCACAGTCCACACCCCTCTTCAAATGAGAGTTTTGGGGAGGTTGCAGAGAGGTTCCCTGTGCCTCTCTGGTGACTTGGCTTCTGGATTCTCCTGGTCTTTACCTTCTCCTGCAGTGTTGATTTTCTCTCCTTCACCATCCTGCAACCTCCTTCTTCTCGTCCTGTTGAAATAGCAGCAGCAGTTGCTCTGGTATCTTAGCCCTGGTCTACACTAGGACTTTAGGTCGAATTTAGCAGCGTTAAATCGATTTAAACCTGCACCCGTCCACACAATGAAGCCCTTTATTTCGACTTAAAGGGCTCTTAAAATCGATTTCCTTACTCCACCCCTGACAAGTGGATTAGCGCTTAAATCGACGTTGCCGGCTCGAATTTGGGGTACTGTGGACACAATTCGATGGTATTGGCCTCCGGGAGCTATCCCAGAGTGCTCCATTCTGACCGCTCTGGACAGCGCTCTCAACTCAGATGTACTGGCCAGGTAGACAGGAAAAGAACCGCGAACTTTTGAATCTCATTTCCTGTTTGGCCAGCGTGGCAAGCTGCAGGTGACCATGCAGAGCTCATCAGCACAGGTGACCATGATGGAGTCCCAGAATCGCAAAAGAGCTCCAGCATGGACTGAACGAGAGGTACGGGATCTGATCGCTGTTTGGGGAGAGGAATCCGTGCTATCAGAACTCCGTTCCAGTTTTCGAAATGCCAAAACCTTTCTGAAAATCTCCCAGGGCATGAAGGACAGAGGCCATAACAGGGACCCAAAGCAGTGCCGCGTGAAACTGAAGGAGCTGAGGCAAGCCTACCAGAAAACCAGAGAGGCGAACAGCCGCTCTGGGTCAGAGCCCCAAACATGCCGCTTCTATGATGAGCTGCATGCCATTTTAGGGGGTTCAGCCACCACTACCCCAGCCGTGTTGTTTGACTCCTTCAATGGAGATGGAGGCAATACAGAAGTAGGTTTTGGGGACGAAGAAGATGATGAGGAGGAGGTTGTAGATAGCTCACAGCAAGCAAGCGGAGAAACCGGTTTTCCCGACAGCCAGGAACTGTTTCTCACCCTAGACCTGGAGCCAGTACCCCCCGAACCCACCCAAGGCTGCCTCCTGGACTCAGCAGGCGGAGAAGGGACCTCTGGTGAGTGTACCTTTTAAAATGCTATACATGGTTTAAAAGCAAGCATGTGAAAGGATTACTTTGCCCTGGCATTTGCGGTTCTGCCTTTGCAAAAGGTTTCTGGGGAGGGCAGCCTTATTTCGTCCTTCATGGTAGGACACTTTACCACTCCAGGCCAGCAACACGTACTGGGGAATCACTGTAGAACAAAGCATTGCAGTGTATGTTTGCTGGCATTCAACCAAAATCCGTTCACGCGGTGGGAGGAGGCAAAATGCGACCTTGTAACGAAAGCACATGTGCTATGTATGTAATGTTAACAGCAAGGTTTACCCTGAAAGAGTGTAGCGACTGTTTTATAAAATGTGTCTTTTTAAATACCGCTGTCCCTTTTTTTTTCTCCACCAGCTGCATGTGTTTCAATGATCACAGGATCTTCTCCTTCCCAGAGGCTAGTGAAGCTTAGAAAGAAAAAAAAACGCACTCGTGATGAAATGTTCTCCGAGCTCATGCTGTCCTCCCACACTGACAGAGCACAGACGAATGCGTGGAGGCAAATAATGTCAGAGTGCAGGAAAGCACAAAATGACCGGGAGGAGAGGTGGAGGGCTGAAGAGAGTAAGTGGCGGGCTGAAGAGAGTAAGTGGTGGGCTGAAGACAGGGCTGAAGCTCAAAGGTGGCGGCAGCGTGATGAGAGGAGGCAGGATTCAATGCTGAGGCTGCTGCAGGACCAAACCAGTATGCTCCAGTGTATGGTTGAGCTGCAGCAAAGGCAGCTGGAGCACAGACTGCCACTGCAGCCCCTCTGTAACCAACCGCCCTCCTCCCCAAGTTCCATAGCCTCCACACCCAGACGCCCAAGAACGCGGTGGGGGGGCCTCCGGCCAACCAGCCACTCCACCACAGAGGATTGCCCAAAAAAAAGAAGGCTGTCATTCAATAAATTTTAAAGTTGTAAACTTTTAAAGTGCTGTGCTTAAAGTGCTGTGTGGCATTTTCCTTCCCTCCTCCACCACCCCTCCTGGGATACCTTGGTAGTCATCCCCCTATTTGTGTGATGAATGAATAACGAATGCATGACTGTGAAGCAGCAATGACTTTATTGGCTCTGCAAGCAATGATTAAAGGGAGGAGGGGAGGGTGGTTAGCTTACAGGGAAGTAGAGTGAACCAAGGGGTGGGGGGGTTCATCAAGGAGAAACAAACAGAACTTTCACACCGTAGCCTGGCCAGTCATGAAACTGGTTTTCAAAGCTTCTCTGATGCGTACCGCGCCCTCCTGTCCTCTTCTAGCCGCCCTGGTGTCTGGCTGCGCGTAACCAGCAGCCAGGCGATTTGCCTCAACCTCCCACCCCGCCATAAACGTCTCCCCCTTACTCTCACAGATATTGTGGAGCACACAGCAAGCAGTAATAACAGTGGGAATATTGGTTTCGCTGAGGTCTAAGCGAGTCAGTAAACTGCGCCAGCGCGCCTTTAAACGTCCAAATGCACATTCTACCACCATTCTGCACTTGCTCAGCCTGTAGTTGAACAGCTCCTGACCACTGTCCAGGCTGCCTGTGTACGGCTTCATGAGCCATGGCATTAAGGGGTAGGCTGGGTCCCCAAGGATACATATAGGCATTTCAACATCCCCAACAGTTATTTTCTGGTCTGGGAATAAAGTCCCTTCCTGCAGCTTTTGAAACAGACCAGAGTTCCTGAAGATGCGAGCATCATGCACCTTTCCCGGCCATCCCACGTTGATGTTGGTGAAATGTCCCTTGTGATCCACCAGAGCTTGCAGCACTATCGAAAAGTACCCCTTGCGGTTTATGTACTCGGCGGCTTGGTGCTCCGGTGCCAAGATAGGGATATGGGTTCCATCTATAGCCCCACCACAGTTAGGGAATCCCATTGCAGCAAAGCCATCCACTATGACCTGCACATTTCCCAGGGTCACTACCCTTGATATCAGCAGATCTTTGATTGCGTGGGCTACTTGCATCACAGCAGCCCCCACAGTAGATTTGCCCACTCCAAATTGATTCCCAACTGACCGGTAGCTGTCTGGCATTGCAAGCTTCCACAGGGCTATCGCCACTCGCTTCTCAACTGTGAGGGCTGCTCTCATCTTGGTATTCATGCGCTTCAGGGCAGGGGAAAGCAAGTCACAAAGTTCCATGAAAGTGCCCTTACGCATGCGAAAGTTTCGTAGCCACTGGGAATCGTCCCAGACCTGCAACACTATGCGGTCCCACCAGTCTGTGCTTGTTTCCCGAGCCCAGAATCGGCGTTCCACAGCATGAACCTGCCCCATTAGCACCATGATGCATGCATTGTCAGGGCCCATGCTTTCAGAGAAATCTGTGTCCATGTCCTGATCACTCACGGGACCGCGCTGACGTCGCCTCCTCGCCCGGTATCGCGTTGCCATGTTCTGGTGCTGCATATACTGCTGAATAATGCGTGTGGTGGTTAATGTGCTCCTAATTGCCAAAGTGAGCTGAGCGGGCTCCATGCTTGCCGTGGTATGGCGTCCGCACAGAAAAAAGGCGCGGAACGATTGTCTGCCGTTGCTCTGACGGAGGGAGGGGCGACTGACGACACGGCTTACAGGGTTGGCTTCAGGGAGCTAAAATCAACAAAGGGGGTGCCTGTACATCAAGGAGTATTTCAGGCAGGACTGCACGGAGGGTTCCAATAAGAAATGGTGCACCTAAGTTATCGTTCTTATTGGAACAAGGAGGTTAGCCTGGCCTCTGATTGATACATGGCTAGATTTACCTCGCTGCACCTTCTCTGTGAGTGATTGCAGTGTGACCTAGAGGAATGAGTCCCCTAGACAGGGGAGGAGGCAAATGAGTACAAAACAAATCTGGTCTATTTCTTGTTTTGACCCACTCCATCTATCTTTTACATCTTTGGCTGGCAGCAGACGGTGCAGAAGGACTGCATGCCATCCACATCTCATGGCTGCTCGGCAGAAGATGGTACAGTACGACTGCTAGCCATCCCCATCTCTTGCCTGCCTGGCAGAAGATGGTGCAATACGACTGCTAGCAATCCTCATCTCTTGCCTGCCTGGCAGAAGATGGTACAGTACGACTGCTAGCAGTCCGTATCGCCTGCCCGCTCACCATAAGACGGTTCAATAGGACTGACTGCAGGACTAAAGAGAATGACCTGGTCAAGTCACTCCAAATTTAGTCCCTGCACCCATGTCTGCCCAGGCGCTCCCAGCCGACGCGGCCAGGAGCACCTCGGACACGATGAGGACGACTACCAATCGTATTACACCGTCTGCTGCCAGAAGGCAAGGGGTTGCTGCTACTGTGCAGCAAAGCCGTACCGCGTCTGCCAGCACCCAGGAGACATAGGGTGACGGTTACCTGAGCGGGCTCCATGCTTGCTGTGGTATGGCGTCTGCACAGGTAACTCAGGAAAAAAGGCGCGAAATGATTGTCTGCCCTTGCTTTCACAGAGGGAGGGAGGGAACGGGGGCCTGACGACACGTACCCAGAACCACCCGCGACAATGTTTTAGCCCCATCAGAGTGCTCCATTGTGACTGCTCTGGACAGCACTCTCAGATGCCCGATTGTTTGCCATTGCTCTGACGCTGGGAGGGGCGCTTACAGGGTTGGCTTCAGGGAGCTAAAATCAACAAAGGGGGTGGCTTTACATCAAGGAGTATTTCAGGCAGGACTTCACGGAGGGTTCCAATAAGAAATGGTGCACCTAAGTTATTGTCCTTATTGGAGCAAGAAGGTTAGCCTGGCCTCTGATTGATACATGGCTAGATTTACCTCGCTGCACCTTCTCTGTAAGTGACTGCAGTGTGATCTAGAAGAATGAGTCCCCTAGACAGGGGAGGGGGGGAAGCAAATGAGTACAAAACAAATCTGGTCTATTTCTTGTTTTGACCCACTCCATCTATCTTTTACATCTTTGGCTGGCAGCAGACGGTGCAGAAGGACTGCATGCCATCCACATCTCATGGCTGCTCGGCAGAAGATGGTACAGTACGACTGCTAGCAGTCCGTATCGCCTGCCCGCTCACCATAAGACGGTTCAATAGGACTGACTGCAGGACTAAAGAGAATGACCTGGTCAAGTCACTCCAAATTTAGTCCCTGTGCCCATGTCTGCCCAGGCGCTCCTGATCGACCTCACAGAGGCGACCAGGAGCACCTCAGACATGACGATGACGGCTACCAGTCGTACTGTACCGTCTGCTGCCACAAGGCAAGGGGTTGCTGCTACTGTGTAGCAATGCCGTACCGCGTCTGCCAGCACCCAGGAGACATAGGGTGACGGTTACCTGAGCGGGCTCCATGCTTGCCATGGTATGGCGTCTGCACAGGTAACTCAGGAAAAAAGGCGCGAAATGATTGTCTGCCCTTGCTTTCACGGGGGGAGGGAGGGAACGGGGGGCTGACGATATGTACCCAGAACCACCCGCGACAATGTTTTAGCCCCATCAGGCATTGGGATCTCAACCCAGAATTCCAATGGGCAACGGAGACTGCGGGAACTGTGGGATAGCTACCCACAGTGCAACGCTCCGGAAGTCGACGCTTGCCTCGGTACTGTGGAAGCGCTCCGCCGAGTTAATGCACTTAATGCACTTAGAGCATTTTCTGTGGGGACACACACACTCGAATTTATAAAACCGATTTCTAAAAAACCGACTTCTATAAATTTGACCTTATTCCGTAGTGTAGACATACCCTCAGACCTTGTCTACACTAGAACTGACTTAGGTATAACTTACGGTGCTCAGGGGGGGTGAATAATCCACCCCCCTGAGCGACATAAGTGATCCCGATCAAAGCGCTGTTGAGGAGAGCGCTATGTCGGCAGGAGAGCTTCTCCCGCTGACAGAGCTACGCCTCTCACGGCGAGTGGGGCAATTAAGCTGATGGGAGGAGCTTAGAGCATCTTCTAGTGTCGATGTAGCATTAGTGATGAGTAGCTCAGTGTCTAGATAAACCCTTTACTATGACCAGAACTATGAACAGAAGCGAGGTAACAAACTTGCAACAACTCTGCAGGATGGTGTGATCCCCACTTCACACTGTTTAGCTCTGTGCTCAGAGCACTCAGCTGGGACCTGGGAGACCCAGATTCAGTTCTTTCCTGTCTGCCAGAGGGAAAGAGAGGATTTGAACAGGAGTCTCCCATGTCTCAGGAGGTGCTCTAACCACTGGGTTATTCTGATCTGAGGCTCCCTCCGTTTCTCCTGTTGAAGCTGTTCTCCTGTGGATAAATAATGAAAGAGTGATTGGAGCAGGCAGACTAGACCCAGGGTCTCCTCCCAGGTGGATGCCCTGACCACTGGACTAGAGAGTCCTTCACGTTCTCTGGCCCAATGATTATTTCAGCACTTACCCACAGTGGAAAAGAGTGGTATTTGTCTCTTGAGTGCCTGCTAGTAGTTGGGTGTGGTACTGCAATCTTTCCCCCACTCCTGGTGCCCCATGTATGTTGCTGACCTCACAGCCTACTGCTTCCTTTAATTAATTCCTGCTACATTCCCTGGGCCTCTCCCCATCTCTACCTCGTAACGGTTTCAGTTCCTCTCACTCCCCAGTTTAGCTCATGCAGCCTATCAAATGCCTTTTGGCCAGAGCTGAGCACCCTTCTTTGCTCCTCCACCCCCAGCAAGGAACTGAGCAGCTGAGGTCCTGCAGCTCCTTTTTATAGGAGGCTGCTGGGCTCTGACTGGCTGCTTCCATGAGGCTTCTCTAGGCAAGCCTAGAGGAGCCCCCTCTGCTGCTCCTTCCTGGGGCAGGGAGTAGGACTGCAGGGCCACCAGGAGGAGGCCACAAGGGGCCAGGTACACCCCATCACAAACAGGCCTCCAGATTTTGGATGCCAAAGTCCTGGGTTTGTTTGGGTGTCAAAGCCAAACTCCTGGGGTTTGATCTGATAGGCCCTAGAAACACTCCGGGGAGTGAGGGGAGACATTGGGGATCGGTGGAGGGAATGAGGGGAGAAGAGCAAGGATCACTATCACTCCACCCAGCAGAAATGGGGCTTGGGGTGAAGAGAACTGGGCTGTGTGAGAAGAGACAAAAGGCAGGAAAGCTACAGAGCATGTTATGAGAACCTGTCCAGACCAGAAAGTTGATTCACCTCACCCCACTGAGCCTTCTATAGATATAGTCTTGTGTTTTAATGCTGGGCTGGGGGTCTGCTCTTCCCCAGGGTCCCCCTTCATGTAAGGGGCACTCTTTGCCGTTTGATTCCTGTGCCTTTCGGGTGGAATGAGGTCACATTTTCAATTCTCTGCATCCACTAGGGCTAGAAACTTAACTTCATTTTTCTTAAATGAAAGCCAAAGTTCTCATCTAGCCCTTGCACGCCAGGAGCTGGGCTCTTGGAAACCCCAAATACCATGAGACCCATGATAAAATCACGTTGTGGCAATACGGAGGCTGAGACTTTCAGAGCAGTCATGGGGATTTAGATCCATAATTACCTGAATTGAAGAAGTGCCTAGATGAGCAGTTCTCCAATGGATTTTTGCTCTGTCTGCCCAAGCAGTCATAGCAATTTCACAGTGGCCACAGCTTGAGCAGTTACAATATTGCACTGACAGCATTGTGGCAGATTGATGAGGGCAGAGGCAGCACAGACCAGATGTCACTCATTGCATGACTTTGGTACCCTGCTAGCAAGAAAAGCTACCTGGAGAGGAAATACGCAGGAGGAGCAAGCCTCTAATGCAGTTAATGGGCTGTCCTGGCCAGCTGTAGTCCCTGGGAGGGGAGCTAGTGTTGCAGATACCTTGTAGAGCTCCACTTGTTCTTCAGGCAAGCCCAGTTGGCTCCGTATTGCCCATGAGCTCATCCTACAGACCAATCCAATGGAGACAGCAAGAAAGGAGTAAAATGGGACCAAGGGCTACAGAATGGGGCAGCAGCAACAGGGACCAGAGCTACAGAATTCTGCAGTTTACAATATTTTATTTGGTTGTTTAAGTCTATAAAGAGAAAAATTGTAAATGACCATCTAACAGTCCCCCCCTCCCCCAATAAAATCAATTAATGCGTCTAACAGTGTTCAGTGAAGGTCCCATAATCCTGAGGAAATGCCAAATCCTGGGGCAGATTGCTGGGCTTCTCCTCTGCCCCTGCCCTTCCAGCAGTAGAACTGCTGCATGTTTTCAAGTGTCACAGGAGCCTCTTACCCTGTGAGCAGCTTCTTTTGAGAGGGGTCAAAGGCATTAAACCAGCCAGGGATTTTAATACCACTAGGCCGTTATCATCCAGTCCCGTGATTCCCAAACACATTTTTGCTTTAGTTGAACTTATGGCCATAGCAAACTCAACGCGGCTGCTGCTGTGACAGTTAAATTGTCCTGCGAGGGCTGGGGGGAGGGGGGACGTCAATGAGCAGAGGTGTGTTGGGGCTCCTGCTCTGATCAGGGGGCAGGCTCCAGTCTAGAGTTTCTGTTGAAGTATTTTTTAGAACAGCTTGTGAAGGGCTGCCCAGAGCTTCAGCTGGGTGCGCTTTGGTTGTCGACTGTAAGAGCATTTCTTGAGATTTGATCCTGGGAACCACACGGATACATTTCAGGTCTTACGCTCAGCATCCCCCTGCTAACCTTTGTCGTTTCAATCTCACTTTCCTACTTGTAAATCCTTTTCTTGTCAATGTGGCCCCTAGGGCTGGCTGCAGGATGAAGTGGCACTTGTGTAATTTAAATCAGTGTTTAAACGTGCATTCTCTTCCTCTCAACACACTAGTTTGCACCAGAGCCAACCTCACCTCCAGGCTGCTCCCCCACCCCACCCAAACTCTCTGCTACCTCCCCTGGGGCAGCTGCTCTGCCTCCCTACCTCTCCTAGATGTCCCCTCCTGTCAGCTTCTCAGTGGGGATGGCACAAGTCTCACACGCACCCCCAGTCCCCGCTACTGACCAAAGGAACCCCTGGCCCACACTTGCTACAACCTCCGCACCCCTTTACCCCCCTCCCTACGGACCCAGCTCCCTCCAGGTGCCTCCTCCCCCAATGGCTGCAGTGCCCTCCCCACCACACTGCCCCCACCTGCCTTGCTCCAATCCCTACAGCCCCATCCCCTGAAGGAAAAGGTTGGGGGTTGGGGTGCAGGGTCTGAACAGGAGGTAGAATGAGGGAGGGGGCTCAGGGTTGGGGCAGGAGGTTGGGGGTGTGGAGCGCTTACCTGGGGCAGCTCCCATTCGGTGCCAGGGGTGCAGGTTGGTATGTGGGGGGGAGGGTGCAAGAGCTCCAGTTTGGTGCTCAGGGTGGGGGTGGGGATGTGTGGGGGGTGCAGGAGTCTGAACTGGGGACTGGGTGTGTGTGAGGGGGGTTCAGGAGTCAGGGCAGGGTGTGTGAGGGAGTGCAGGAGTCAGGGCTGGGGCGTGCAGGAGTCAGGGCAGAGGGCTGCGTGTGTGGGAGAGGGCTGCAGGGGTCAGGGCTGGGGAGGTGCACTGGAGTTGTGCGGGTGCTCCTAGGCCCCTGCCCTGAGCAGTTCACAGGAGGGGGTATACCCCGATTCCACCCCCTACCTCAAGGCCCTGTCCCCGCCTCTTCTCCACGTCCCCCTCTCTCTACCCGGCACACTGCAGACCGGGGGCAGGGGGTGGAGGTGGGGTGAGTCTGCAGCGAGCTGTGGGGCGAGGCGAGAGCTTGGCTGCCGGCAGCCTCGGAGCAGCAGGACTGAGCCCGGGGCGCAGCCCCACCAAACTTCTCCACCGCAGGGGAGAGCGGGGGCGGAGAAGAGTGGATGGGCCGGGGTGCCCCTACCCCAGACTCCCCCACCCCCCATCTCCAGCAGTCCGGCCACCCCCCTTTTTTTTTTGCGCTTGAGGCGACCCTGATTCGGGTGTGCCTGGGCCCACCCCGTGCGCACGCCTCTGAAGCTAGCATTATTGTGTGATCCTTGAGAACCCCGAAGCTGTGCTGCCCCTGAGTAGTGTGAGCAGGAATTGTGCTTTTTCACATTGCTTGTGAACACACAGGTGTCCAGCTAGCCGGCTTTCAGCTCCCCCACTATAAGAAGTGATCAAACCCTTCCTGTACCACAAACCCAGGGCCTTGAAGGGACGGGTCAGCGCAGAGAATTCAGGGCTTGCCAACAGGGGGACACTCAGCAAAATGAATTTTGATTAGTAGAAGGTGTGACTTGAAAGTGGATTAGTTAAATGGCATTGAACCCCTCACTAACCCCATCAAAGAACTGACCTTACCTAGCGCATCAGAGCTCAAAGCTATTTCTTTATGTTTTTTGGGAGAAAGCTACATATTCCACAGTCCACACCCCTCTTCAAATGAGAGTTTGGGGGAGGTTGTAGAGAGGTTCCCTGTGCCTCTCTGGTGACTTGGCTTCTGGATTCTCCTGGCCTTTACCGTCTCCTGCTCCTGCAGTGTTAATTTTCTCTCCTTCACCATCCTGCAGCCTCCTCCTTCTCTTCCTGTTGAAATAGCAGCAGCAGTTGCTCTGGTATCTTAGACCTTGTCTACTTCCTAGAACAGTGGGGGCCTATCCCCATTGGCCTATATACAGCCCCACTGTGTAACCCAGATGTGGCTGCATCTTAGTACCAAGACACCAGTGGTCACGGCGCCAGTGGAGATGGTACACACAGGCCACTGCCCCACGTGGCCACCAGACTGTGCCCTGTTTTAGCTGGCTACCACACTTTACTGCCCCAAGACGTGAGGTACACGCAGGCTACACATGAGGTACACAAAACCTGTTCTCAAACTGGGCACCAGGGGTCACTGCAGCACTGGCTGGGGGGACACATGCAGGGCACTGCCTCACGTGGCCACCAGGAGTCACTGCTACAATGGTGGTGGTGGGGGAATGATAAACAGGTCACTGCCTGAAGTGGCTATTACCACAATGGTGTGTGTCTGTCTGTTGTGGGAGGGAGATACCAAGAGGGCACTGCCACACCAGGCCACCACGGGGAGGTCACAGCTCCAATTAGTAGATACACATATCAGGCAGTGCCTCAACTAGCCAACAGTGGGCACTACTTCAGATGTGGGAGTGCGGGGCGAGAAGAGGAAATCAAAGACCCTTGCCTCACTTAGACACCAGCAGTCACTACCCAAATAGGGGATGTCATAAAAATAAAGGGAAGGGTAAAACCCCTTTAAAATCCCTCCTGGCCAGAGGAAAAATCCTCTCACCTGTAAAGGGTTAAGAAGCTAAAGGTAATCTCACTGGCACCAGACCAAAATGACCAATGAGGAGACAAGAGACTTTCAAAAGCTGGAAGGAGGGAGAAAAACAAAGGGTCTGTGTCTGTCTGTATGCTGCTTTTGCCAGGGACAGAACAGGAATGGAGTCTTAGAACTTTTAGTAAGTAATCTAGCTAGGTATGTGTTAGATTATGATTTCTTTAAAAGGCTGAGAAAAGAACTGTGCTGAATAGAATGACTATTCCTGTCTGTGTGTCTTTTTTGTAACTTAAGGTTTTGCCTGGAGGGATTCTCTATGTTTTGAATCTAATTACTCTGTAAGGTACCTACCATCCTGATTTTAGAGAGGTGATTCCTTTACTTCTATTAAAAGTCTTCATGTAAGAAAACTGAATGCTTTTTCATTGCTCTAAGATCCAAGGGTTTGGGTCTGTGGTCACCTATGCAAATTGGTGAGGATTTTTACCAAACCTTCCCCAGGAAGTGGGGTGCAAGGGTTGGGAGGATTTTGGGGGAAAGACGTGTCCAAACTACGTTCCCAGTAAACGCAGTTAAAGTTTGGTGGTGGCAGTGGAAATTCCAAGGGCAAAGGGTAAAATTAATTTGTACCTTGGGGAAGTTTTAACCTAAGCTAGTAAAAGTAAGCTTAGGAGGTTTTCATGCAGGTCCCCACATTGGTACCCTAGAGTTCAGAGTGGGGAAGGAACCTTGACATGGTGGCAGAGTGGTGGGATTAACCTGAAATCCTTTTGAGATCAATTTGAGATTTTTTGAACCAGAAAAAAATATTTTAAAAAAGGAAATATTTTTTTTCCTTTGGGGCTGCTAGAAAGGAGGTCCAACTGAAAGCAGCTAGTTTTTTCTCTGCTTTGGGAACAGAGCAGAGACAAAACGGGATTATCTTTGTGAATTGCAGGTTTTCTTTGCCTCAAAGCAGAGTATTTAATCTCCTGCATGGAAATTCACAGTCTTCGCAAACTGGAGTTATTCTTTTCCCCCTAAAAGTAAATAAGTTCTATCCATTTGCCTGGAGACAAAAGTGGTAGGGGTTTTTTTTTAGGATTTTGATTTTTTTTTTTTACAAGGTGCACAGGTTTAAAAAGGAATTTTTTGGGGGGCGGGGAGGGCTACTGGTAAGCAGGTTTCCAAGTAGTTGGAGGTTTTTTGCTTTGATTTGTGGAACAGAGCAGAGACAAAGGGAATTGTCTTTTTTTGTAGGCTGACAATCACTATCAGAGAATAGGTATTCTATTCCAGAACAGCAAAATTTTACAGCCAAGTTTTGTTTGTTTATTTCTAAACCTCGAGTGTAAAGTTAGTTAAAAACAGAGAGGTTAGGATGACAGAATCCATGGCTCAACAAAAGCTGGAATTAGCCAAATTTCAGGCTGTGGAAAAATAAAAAGAACTCATGCGGCTGGAGGAGGAGGTACAGGAGGCTGCCCACAGGAGGGAAATGGAGGCAAGGAAGCATGTGGAGGAGGAGAAGGAAAAAGAGAGGAAGCATGAACTGGAGATGGAGAAGGTAAAGGCTCAGCAGAATATACCAACAAACCCTAGCAATCCTTCTCCAGGTACCACTTGCCATTCCAGAAAGTTCCCCACCTATGAGGCAGGCGATGATATTGAGGCCTTCTTAGAAAATTTTGAAAGGGCATGCCTTCGATACAGCATCTCTATCAACCAATACATGGTAGAGCAGAGGCCGCAGCTCAGTGACCCTTAGCTCAGGTGGCAGCTGAAATGCCTAAAGTGGCAATGGCCACGGCGGAGCTACCACCAGGCCCTGAGGGTCCTTTATCAATACTGCTTGGGCCACGCCCAGGAGAACCCAGGGCCTTGTCCGTCTTTATCCTCTCTAGGCCCCTGCTGATTACAGGGAATGGGGGAAAGGAGTAGAGAAGCCGGCCTGACCAGGACAGGAGAAAGGCAATGGAGATAGTGCGCCTCCCCAGGCCCCCCCGGAGCAGAACCAGGGGCATCGCCAGTTCTGCCAAGTCACGAATAGGTGCACTTGGGGAGTTCCCCACCTTCATAAGAGCTGGTGGGCCACTTCCGGGTGGAGGGACCACTCATGTTGTGAGAAAAAGTCCCTGCTCAAGTGATCCACCCTCTCATTCCAGGCACCTGGTAGGTGGAAGGCCTTCAGGTGGATGTCATGGGATGTCAGAAGTCCCACAGCCTGAGGGCTTCGTGGCAGAGGGCAGAGGATGGGGTCCCACCTTGCCTGTTGATATAGAGCATCGAGGCCGTGTTGTCCATGAGGACCCTGACTACCTTACCCTCCAGGTGTGAGCCGAAGGCCATGCACACCAGCCGCACTGCCCTGAGCTCCTTGATGTTTATATGTAGGGTCAGGTCTTGAGCTGACCACAGGCCTTGGGTCTGAAAGTTCCCCACATGGGCCCTCCAACCCAGGTCTGATGCATCGGACACCAGCTCCAATAATGGGGCCCTGTCCCTGAAGGGGACCCTTGAAGCATGTTGTTTGGGGTGAACCACCACTGTAGGGAGGTGATCACAGAGCGTGGCACGGGGACGACCTTGTCCATCCTGTCCGTGGCCTGGGAGAACTTTGAGGCCAACTGGAGCTGGAGGAGCTTCATCCTGAGTCTGGCAAGATAAACCACATATGCGCATGCTGACATGTGACCCAAAAGTTGCAGGCAAACCCTGGCTGTTGTCACCAAGAACCTTGTGACCGAGTCGCTGAGACCTTTCAGGGTCTGTAATCTGCCTGGTGGGAGAGAGGTCCTGGCACACACTGCGTTTAGGAGCACCCTGAAAAACTCTATGTGTTGGACCGGGACTAACGTGGACTTGGTGTTGTTTACCAACAGGAGGAGCTCCATGTGATCCCTCACCTGCGACCAGGAGGTGCCCTTGACAAGCCAATCATCCAGATAGGGAAATATCTGGACCCCCCCACCATCTGAGGTAGGCCACTACCACCGACATGCATTTTGTAAACACCCTGGGGGCAGTGGACAGATGAAACGGGAGGACTGTGAATTGGTAATGATTCTGTCCCAGCACGAAACAGAGGAAGCACCTATGCCCCTTGAATATGTGGAAATACGCGTCCTGTAGATAGAGGACAGTGTATCAGTCCCCAGGATCCAGGGAGGAGATGATGGAGGCCAGGGAGACTACGCGGAATTGAGTTTCACCATGGACTGGTTCAGACCTCACAGGTCCAGGATGGGCCTGAGCCCCCCTTTGGCCTTTGGGATAAGGAAATAATGGGAGTAATACCCCTTGCACATGAACTCCTTGGGCACCCCCTCTTGCGCTCCTAGTCCTAGGAGCCGCTCCACCTCCTGCTTGAGCAGAGCTTTGTGGGAGGAGTCCTTCAAGAGGGACGGGGGTGAGGGGTGGTAAGGCAGGGAGGAAGTAAACTGGAGGGTGTAACCTCAGGAGCTGGTGTTGAGGACCCATTGATCCGAGGTTAGCCGTGACCATTCCGGGAGGAAAGCACACAAGCGGTTGGAGAAAGGTAGCTTTATTGGAGGTGGATCCCTGGTGAGGACTGGCGGGATGCCCCCGAGCATCCTGTCAAAAAAGCCTTTTCCCTGCCTGCTTGCCCTTGGAGGATCCAGCCGGGGGGGGGGGGGGAGGCCAAGACTGCCTCTGAGGGTGTCTCTTATAGTCCTGCTGCTTCTTATGGGCGGCCTCATACTTCGGGAGAGCGGCCTGGGCGGGAGTCTGCTGTGGCTTGAACTTAGGGTTTGCCAAAGCCGGGACATAGAGCCCCAGAGTCTGGAGGGTTGTGCGGGAGTCTTTCATGCCATGCAGCCTTATATCTGTTTCCTCTGCAAATAGAGCTTTCCCGTCAAATGGGAGATCCTACGTGGAAGACTGCGCCTCGCTGGACAGCCCAGAGAGCAGGAGCCATGATTCCTGTCTCATGGATACCCTGCGGAGGCTATTGATTGTGGGTCCGTGTCTGCAGCATCAGAGGCTGCCTGCAGGAACGCCCTAGAGGCTGCTGCCCCTTCCTCTGCTAGCACTTTGAACTCCTTCCTATCATGCTCTTGGAGGGAGTCCTCAAACTTGGGCAGGGAGCCCCACAGATTGAATTAGTTCTGGCCCAGGAGAGCCTGATGGTTTGCCACTCGTAACTGGAAGCTCGAAGATGAATAAATTTTCCTTTCAAAAGAGTCCAGTCTCCGAGAGTCTTTGTTCTTTGGGGTCAGGTCTGGCTGACCTTGCCGTTCCCTGTGGTTGATGGACTCTACCACCAGGGACTTGGGCGCTGGGTGGGTATACAGGTACTCATGCCCTTTAGTGGGTACAAAGTACTTGTGTTCCACCGTTTTAGAGATGGGGGCCAATGAGGCCGGTGTTTGCCACAGGGAATTTGAAATCTTAGCCACCCTTCATGGACAGGCAATGCCACCCTACCCAGTGCTGATGGGGACAACACATTAAACAGGGAGTCTGATGGCTCCTCCATCTCCTCTGCTTGGAGGTGGAGGTTTACTGCCACCCTCTTTAGGAGTTCTTGGTGGGCCCTGAAGTCCTCCTGCAGGGCAGAGGGGGACGGGGCTGCAATCGCCTCCTCCAGGCGGGGTGAGGAGGCCAGTGCAGTGCTCTGGGTGTCGGCCGGCACCAGAGGGTCCACCACCTGGTCGGACTCCAGCCATGGCACCAAGGACGTACGTCCCACCAACTCCTTTCTTGGGGGTCTGGAGAGGGAGGCTGACGGTGCTTCCAAAGTTCCGGCCACCAAGCGAGCTCCTACTGGGGGCTGTGCCGGAGGCCACAGTGCCCACTGGTACCATTGGGCCGGCCACGCTGCTCAGTGCCACTGCACCCGCTGTGGCACCAGCGGGACCAGCTGTTTGGGTTGGCTGGCCTGCCCCATTGAAGTTACGGCTACGAATGGAGACCGGACTGGCGTAAGATCTGCTGCTGTCTCTGGACCAGAAGCAGCGGCAGTGCTGGGATCTACGAAAGCCACGGGACCACGATCTCAATGTGGAGGACCGGTACCAAAGGTAACAGCTGCTCCACGAATGGCCTTGATAGGCGGACCCGTGATGCCCAGAGCTGCGATGTCTTGGTGTAGACTTGGAGCAGGAGTCCAAGCGGGAATGGCGTTGCTGACCATGCTGTGACCGACTGCAGTACCCTCTCCGAGATGAGGACCGTTGGCGATGCCCGCAGCGGTCCTGTCAATATTCGCTCCTTGAGGACAAGTGGTGCTGAGAGTTCCAGCTGGATGGTACCCAGCCAGACATTCTGGTTGGTGTAAAGGGCGATCCACATGAACTCTGCCCCGAGCAGTTGCTAGGCGGTGAACAGCATTGGGAACGTTCCCTCAACTGAGACTGGAACCAGGCCAGAGGCGACTGTGGAGATCCCAGAGGCAGCTTGCCTCTGGAGCATGGGGCCAACATCGGCGGTGCTCCAGGCACCGGCATGTACATAACGTCCTGGGCCGCCTGGAGGGCTTCAGGCGTGGATGGCATCTGGACATCCGGAGAGGCCTGGGGCCCAGTGGGGATTGAGGACTGCTCGACATGGGCCTAGCCTCTGTCTGAGGCTTCCCTCGGTGCTGCTGCGAAGAGGGAGTCTTCCTGGCCCTCTTGGTGTGCCCCGTGGATGGGGAGTGGTGCCAACTGGTGGATGGCACCGGAGGATCACTGCATACCAATGCCATGGTGCCGGGTACCGGTTTGGAGTGGCATGCTAGAGTCGGGGTCAGTGCCGACTTCATCAGGATGGCCCGGAGCCTAATGTCCCTTTCGCTTTTAGTCCAAGGCTTAAACGACTTGCAAATCTTGCACCTTTCACTGATATGGGTTTCTCCCAAACAGCGCAAACAGTCTGCGTGTGGGTCACTTCTTGGCATAGAATGCCTACAAGAGCCACACAACTTAAACCCCGGGGTGCGGGGCATGTCCTGGCCTGGGCTCACTGACTAAACTAACTAAACAGCTAACTAACAACAGGTACTAACACTGAACGAACAAACAGTTCTGGGGACAAGCTACAGCAAAGCTGGAGCAGAGCAGTTCCGACGCACCTTCATTGATGGCAAGAAGGTACTGAGGGTGGGGGGAGCATGCAGCTCCCCTTATACCGCACCAGGCAGGCGCCCCTCCAGGGGTTGCGGGGGCATGCTCCCCCCCTACAGGTACTGCTAGGGGAAAAACTTCTGGCACCAAGCGCGCACACCTATTGTGGAATACACATAAGCAATGACTCGACGACGACGACGACAACGACATGTATGCCCGTGATAATGGACACAGCTCAGCGAATGGTGGGACTTTCCATTCCCACCTCGGCTGGACAAAGATACTCCCTCTGCGATACATCTTTATACCGTAATACCAACAAGTTAGTACTACTGCCCCCCAACGTCGCTAGTTAGTACCCATCATTTTGTATATATTGGTTCAGTCAAAACATCTCCGTTACATACTGCCATCCTGACCTTAGGGAGGGTTCAGTGTGTTCCTGTTATCCTTGGGCAATGTTTTTGTACCAGCCTTGATATCGGGATGTGTTTGCGTGAGTACTCTGTGACTAGCACTTCTTAGGAATGTGTATTTCTGCAATATCAACCCTGTTCTTGCCAGATTCTGTGAGCAGGTCCTGCCTCATAGCAGGCCTCTGATACAAGGGATTATGTCTCAGGCTCTCCTCCTACTACAGTAAATAGTTGCACAGCTATTATCTAAGTGCATGCCACTTCCCAGACTAAATTTTACATCCACTGTTTGGAAAGACTAACCCCTTAGTAACACTGCACTCAAAGCATTAGCCAAATGAAACTTTACAAGGAAGTCTGGCTCTCACAGACCAAATGGGGCCATAACTTTGTTATTCAGTTTGCCAGAAACAGTGAACTAAAGTAGAACAGGAAAATCTTGGGCTGTCACCATTACTGAGTTTTCTGGCAGTGGCAATGAAAGCAAATCCTCATGTAAGATGATGAAATAAAAGGTCATTTGGATCCAGAGTTAAGAAAGGTGACATACCATTGGAAGATTTATGCAACAGATTCAGGTTACGAGTGTGTAATCAAGGCAGAGACAACAGACGGTTCTTAAGCAATAAGCTTGGAGACAGCATATTTGTGGCAACGAGACATTTTGTAAGGCAAGAGATCTGGACATGTTGCAAAGTCACACTCAATCTTCATAATAATGAAATTCCAGCATGATTCAAAAAGAATGATTACTTACCTTCTCGTAACTGTTGTTCTTTGAGATGTGTAGTTCACGTCCATTCCACATTAGGTGTGCACGTGTTGCGTGCACGAGCGTTGGAAACTTTTCCCCTTAGCGGCTCCTGTTGGGCGGGTGGGGCCCCTGAGTGGCGCCACTGCGCTGTGCATATATACCCCTGCCGGCCCGACCCCCTCCAGTTTCTTCTTGCTGGTGACTCCGACAGAGGGGTAGGAGGGTGGGTGGTGGAATGGACATGAACACCACATATCGAAGAACAACAGTTATGAGAAGGTAAGTAACCGTTCTTTCATCTTTGAGTGCTTGTTCACGTCCATTCCACAATAGGTGAATCACAAGCTTACCTCTGGAGGAGGGTAGGAGTCACAGAACAACTGATTGGAGGACCGCTCTGCCAACTGCTGCGTCCTTTCTGGCTTGCTGGTTGACCACATAGTGGGTCTTCAAGGTGTGCACCAAGGACCAGGTGGCTGCTTTGCAGATCTCCTGGATTGGGACCTGTGTCAGGAAAGCCGTGGAAGTTGCTTGCACCCTGGTCGAGTGGGCCGTGACTGCCAGGGCCGGAACACCTGCGAGCTCATAGCATGCCCGGATGCAGCTTGTAATCCAAGACGAGAGCCACTCATTCCACTTTCATTCTCTCGGCTACATCCACGAACAGCTGCGCTGATTTACAAAAGGGCTTGGTGTGCTCCAAATAGAACACAGGTGCTCGACGGACATCCAGGGTGTGTAGGTTGCGGTGACTTGGGTCCGTATGGGGTTTTGGAAAAAACACCGGCAGACAAATGTCTTGGCCCAAATGGAATTGCGAGACCACTTTAGGGAGGAACTTGGGGTGCGGTCGAAACTGCACCTTATCCTTGTGAAACACTGTATACGGTAGCTCAGAGGTGAGAGCCCTCAGCTCAGACACCCTTTTGGCCAAGGTAATGGCCACTAGCAATGCCACCTTCCAGGAAAAGTGGAGGAGGGAGCAGGTAGCGAGGGGCTCAAACGGGGGTCCCATGAGCTTAGGGAGGACCAAGTTAAGGTTCCAAGGAGGGACTGGGGAGGGCCTGAGTATGGAAACATCCTCTCCAATCCTTTAAGGAACTGTCCCACCACTGGGTGGGAAAACACCGAGCCCACCAAAAACCCCGGCTGGAAGGCGGAGATGGCCACCAGATGCACTCTGAGTGAGGACGGGGCCAGCCCCTGCTGTTTGAGGTGCAGGAGGTACTCGAGGATGGCTTGCACCGGGGCCTAGCATGGCCGCACCTGTTGGGGCTCACACCCACACGAGAACCTTTTCCACTTGGCCACATTGCTGGAGGGCTTCCTACTGCCAAGCAGAATCTGCTGTACAGGAAGGGAGCACCGGCTCTCCAAGGCATTTAGTCACAGAGCTTCCACGCCGTCAGGTGTAGTGATTGCAGGTCAGGGTGGAGAAGCCACCCGCCGTCCTGTGTGATGAGGTCCCAGTGTAGGGGCAGGACTACCGGGCCTCCACTGACAGCTCTAGGAGTGTTGTGTATCAGTGCTGGCGGGGCCACGCCGGGGCAATGAGGACCACTGCCGCCCTGTCCTTGCGTTCCTTGAGGAGGACCTTGTGTATCAAGGGCAGCAGGGGAAAAGCATACATCAAGCCCCCTCCCCACGGGATCGCAAACGCATCTGCGACTGAGCCCGGGCTGTGGCCCTGAAACGAGCAGAACTGAGGGCACTAGGAGTTAGCCCTAGTGGCAAACAGGTCTACCTGGGGAAACCCCCACCTGCGGAAGAGCGAAAGCACGACATCCGCTCTGAGCGTCTACTCGTGCATGTGATACGACCTGCTGAGGTAGTCTGCCAGCTTGTTTCGCACCCCCGGGAGATACGACGCCGCGAGGTGAATGGCGTGGGCTGTACAAAAGTCCTAAAGGAGGAGAGCCTCGTGACAGAGAGGCAAGGAACGGGTACCGCCGTGCTTGTTTATATAGAACATGGCTGTAGTGTTGTCTATCAGAACTGTCACGCTGTGACCAGAGTGGCGTGAAAAGTCTTGCAGGCCCTGAGCTCCTTCACATTGATATGGAGCAACCACTCTGCTCCCGACCACAAGCCCTGAGTCCTGAGGTCCCCGAGGTGAGCCCCGCATCCGTGGTCTGACACGTCCGTCACCAGCATCAGGTCTGGTTGTGGGGCGGCAAAGGGGATGCCTTCGCAAACCACAGGCTGGGACTGCCACCACAGCAGGGAGTCCAGCACGTCCCTTGGGGCTGTCACTACCAAGTCAAGGGGGTCCCTGCCTGTGTGGTACACCCAAGCGAGCCATGCCTGCAGAGTCCTGAGTCTCAGTCTGGCATGCCTGACCACGTGTGTGCATGTTGCCATGTGGCCCAGCAATTGCAGGCAGCATCTGGCCATTGTAGTTGGAAACTGGCGCAGGGAGACCACCGCTTGCTGGATAGCCCGGAATCAGGATACTGGAAGGCTTGCCCTGGCCTGCACCGCGTCCAGGAGCGCCCCTATGAATTCCACTTTCTGTGTGGGCATGAGAGTGGACTTGGGGACGTTGACCAGGAGCCCCAGCTCGCGGAACAATCTCAGGGCCACCTCCATGTGGCCCCGCACTTCTGCTTCGGATCGACCAGCCAGGAGCCAGTCGTTGACGTACGGGTAAACCCGGACCCTCTGCCTCCGTAAGAAGGCCGCCACCACCACCATGCATTTCGTGGGGCCGCGGCTAGACTGAACAGGAGAACCGCAAATGATCTTGGCCCACGGTGAAGTGCAGGAACAGCCAATGTGCTGGGTGGATGGTGATATAAACAAACGCTTCCTTCATGTTGAGGGCAGTGTATCAGTCTCCCGGATCTAGGGAAGGGATGATGGTGTCCAGAGAGATCATGCGGAACTGGTCCTTGACCAGGAACTTGTTGAGCCCGCGCAGGTCTAAAATGGGACGAAGTCCCCCTTTAGCCTTGGGGATGAGGAAATATGCTAACTGATAACAGTTATCTATGAGAAAGGCTAAGGGCCTGCTCACATCCAAGAAAGAGAGGTTGTTCCAACACCGCCACGGACGGTAAGGAGGAACTGGAGGGGTCGGGCGGCAGGGGTATATATGCACAGTGCAGTGGCGCCACACGGGGCCCCGCCAGCCCGAAGCGAGCCGCTAAGGGAAAAAGTTTCCGATGCTCATGCACACAACGTGCGCACACCTAATGTGGTATGGATGTGAACAAGCACTTGAAGAAGAACTTATCACTGTGCTTCTGGATCTGCAGCTAGTGGAAGCTGGAAGTTAATGTTCAGGAAAACTGCTACGGGAAAGGCATCTGGGAAGATACACAGAAATGGCATGAAAATCCTAGGAGTCTGTGTTTTGAGACAGAAGACTGTAACTTTACAAACAACCCCAGAAGTTCCATAGCACATAAAACACAGTGCATCTCACCCAAGATAAAAATAACATACCAGAAATGGAAATCACAAATGCCCATATGCTCTCACAAAACAAACCTGAACTTTTCACTTTAGCATCTATCAGCAAAAGCTAGCACTGATGTGTTCTGGAAAGACTGCCTAGCCAAGTGAAGAGCCTATGCAAATACCAACAAAATAGCAGCTTTGGAGTCAGTTATTTAGAGGATGTATTCAATATCAGCGACTCAAATTCTGTTTTCTACTACAGTGCAGTAGAATATGCATATTTTAACCATCCATGGATGGAAAATTTTAGCTAAGTCCCATTTTCTGTTTTTGGCAAATTGTCAGAGGAGCGAATGAACTTGTGGCTGAGTGTAAGGCTTGCTCCATGCTTTTCCCAGGAGTTTGGAAGGTGGGATCCATGAAGGTATATAAGCACCTAAGTCCCCTTTTTAGGGACTGTTGCAATCCACAAAATACCCACTCTACTGGTGCCAAATCCTGTAGGTCCCTAAACTCACTTAGCACCTGTTTTTTCCTCAGGGCTACCTCCCTCGAGGTAGAAAGAGCTAGGTGTCCAGCTAAGCCCCAGAGTGATTCACAAACTGGGAGAGACAGGCATCCGGCTGCCCAAGAAGACAGATCTGGAAGGCAGCCTCTGAGCACACCTACAAGATCAGGTCCTCAGGTGAGTTCACACTAAACTGCCAAGGGCAGAGAAGTTCCCTTACAGTCTTTAGCCTAGTGGCCAGGGTACTCACCCCAGGATGTGGGAGACCCTCCATTCAAGTCCTCCCCCACGAGACTGGGAGAAGGGATTTGAACAGGGATTTGCCACCTCCCATCTGAGTGCCTTAACCACTAGGGTAGCGAGTCATCTTAATGCTCTCTCTAGCCCAATTAATAGCCAGATATTCTATTGTTTAATTAAAGTGGCACTACTTCAATAGGAGAGACTGCAGGAGCCCCACAGCAAAATATTCTATAGCATTGTTGTAAGAGTTCAAATCCCTGGCACCAGCATATTACACATACTTCTGAACACTATAGACTGAAATGGCCTTAGTTTGACTCAGGCTGTTTTTAAGGCTAGCATGCCCAACACTATTCTCTGAGCAGCAGCAACCTTTGACACACCTACCTGTGGCAGGCTGCATTCTTCACCCTCTCTCTCTCTATTCAGCTATGTTGGTGTATATGGATCTTATATTAGTTACCTGCAGGGCTGTTAATGTGGGGAAGTTATTGTGAGGAAGTTATTCCTCGGAGCAGCAAGATTTTTTGTCTGCAGCCCCACAGATGGAATAACATTCCTGTCCCATTAAAACCTACACGAACATGATCTGAGTTTTAGAGAGTTTTCATTTTTTATACTGATGCGGTGATGGAAAGTAAAGGCCAACTGCACTGTGCTATTTTACAGGTATCCCATATTATGTTCTAATTGAGTGTCATTAACATCACTTTGCCATCTCCTTGAGACACAGCTCAAAAGGTTAAGTCGGCAGTAGGTAAAATTTGAAATGAAATACATCAGACACATGCCGTTTTGCATCTTTCCTTTCCTGGCAAGGATCATTACAAATAATCAGTGTGTAAACAGAGGTGATCTCCATTATCAGCAGACTTCTACTAGATTTGCTTAGTGATGGCACAGTTCAGTGTCTGCAACATATATGGGCGAGAGCAAGGATATCAAAACTTTGCTAGTGGTCAAGTTGTACCATCCCACAGAGAAAGCCAAGGGAGACTGCAGCCCAGCAACTGGTTGGGAGGAGGCAGTGGGATTGACAGTACTTTCCTTTTGTCCCCCTTTCCTGCAGAAGCAGTACTGACAGTGGGTAGGCTCCCCCACATCAAGAGCGTAATGCAGGCACAGAGTCTGAGTAACTACTTCAAGCAATAACACAGGTGTGAATATCTGCTTGAAAAGAAGAGTTCCTTCACCTCTCTCAAAACCTCCAGCTCCCTTTCAAGGAATGCACACACCTCTAAAAGGCTGTTCTCTTAGCATTAAGCTTCTCTAGTTTCTCCCTCCCACTGAGTTTCTGCCTTTTGGGGTTTGTCCCCAGATACAGTAGTTTCTACTTTCCCCCCTCACTTTGTAATTTACTAACCATGATTTAAATTGTTCTATGCACCTGTAGACTGTTTTGGTTTTCACAGATACTTTCAACTTCTCCCAGTCTAGTATCATCTGAATTTCATTAGCTGCTGTTTATAGCCTCTTTCGGACAATTAAAGGGGCGCCAACAATGTAAGTCACTTTTGTCTATTTTTTAAATCCACTCTTGTTGCTTGTAGTTATCTTTGGTTACTTGTAAAGGAATGGAGGAAAATACCACTTTTTTCAGTTTATTTTGTATTGTTCTCAGGTTTTATACCACACAACACCATCATACACTCAAGCACTTTCCTATCTATCATTATGTGTCACATGAGGTTCATTCATATTCTCATCCTCATTCTAGGAGAGGATTGCACGTGCAGTGTTTTGGCAAGAGTTTTGGTTTTTCAAATGTACATGGCTGTGTATGTTCTGAGTTTATGTTAGAGAAGGCGGATGGAAGAAAATGCACCATGCATTTGGAGTGGAAGGTGATGAGGTTTTGTGATGGTCCTTAGTTCCTGCGGGAGTTCATTTCACTCAATACTGACTATACAGGGGAAACTGACTATACCAATTTCCCCAGTTCACAATGGTCTTCACAGAGAAGGAGGGGGAGAAGAGTTTTAAAGAGTGAGTGTAAAATTACAGAGTTTGATAGGGGAGTTGGGAAGCGGGGGCGGGGAGGATATCCAAAACTCATTAACAAGGACCAGATTTCGAGCTGATGGTATCCCTTTAACAAAATGTTAAATAAAATGGGCCTCTACATTGATCTCTATGGTAATCCCACTCTCCTTCTAGATCTCACCTAAAGAATCTGAGAAAACTTCGGAGAGGAAGCAGCACACAAAACAGGGCTGGAATCTAGTTTCATTTTATTTTAGCAAACTGCATGTTCATCACTTAACAACTCTACACTAGGAGTTAAAGAACTCTCACTTTTTTTTTTTTTTTTTAAAAAGCGCAAACAAGAAGTGAAAACTCAGGTTCTTCATCTTTTAAAAAAGATTTCAAAATTGGATTAAAGATGACTTGTATATATTTTGGTATTAGGTAACAGATGGAGGATGTGTGGAATCGCTTACTCAAATCACGACAACCTGGCTAACTGAATCTCAGGAGATTGCCCATTCTGGGACCCCTTTGACATCAGATGGGTCAGAATGTTTTGCATTCACTCTGAGATCAGACTCATTTTCAAGGGGAACCTGTTGGTCTGAAGCGGCCAAACAAAACATCTCCTTAGCAAATCACTACAATGGCCATGCAGAGAGAAGCACCTTCAGAATTCAGTGCGAGCATTGTATATATTTTGCTTCTCCACAGAAGCATTAGGAACCCTTTGTGTTAGTTACCATGCAGGAAATCTAAGGAGAAAACTCCTGCAGTTTTGTCTTTTCACTTCAGAGTTACATTTCCCCACTGATCCTGTTCCTGCTGTGTAAAGATATAAAACTCTTTTTTGAACAAGTTCTGAAAGCAAAAACCCAAAACAAACACCATAAAATGTACAGATTACACACTCTAGAAAAGCCCTAAAATTATTGCAAAAACTAAAGACGACTTGTTCCAGGAGGAGGGCAGGCACAGGGCATCTAGATCTAACTCGGGTTGGTTTGACTTAGTTTTCAGCTTTTCCCCATCATTCAAGAAAAAAAAAAAAAATTAAGAAGTGTTTAAGCATTAGAACTAAAATACAAATGCACGTTGACGTTATAAAACAAGATTGTAGATTTGACCATGGGATTCCCTGACACATTGGAAAAGTTTACTTTTTTGCCCGGAGAGACTTCCTCATGGTGGATTTGCCCTTGGTAGGGGATTTCGCTTCTCTCCTCCCGCTCGCTGCTGGTTTCTTGGAAGAGCTGCTACCAGAGGGCCTCTTGATTGATGGGGCTGCTGGTCTGGCTTTTTTGGCAGGGGTTTTGACCTTGGGTGCGGGCTTTGCTTTCCCCCGGCGGGCTGCAGGGGCCTTTCTTGGCTTGGGTTTGGATTCTCTTCGTTTCACTGGGGGGGCCCTGCTCCGGGATTTTGGGGGAGATCGCATCTGCATCCTGTCAGGAAGAAAGGACAAGAGAATTTAGTACTAAGGCACCAAAACTTGCCTAGAGCCCACGGGTTAATGGATATAAAATGGAGCAGATTTCAGCCTCCTTCATCTTTAACATGGAGGACCCAGCTTGCAATGATCCACCTCAATTTGAGTAGCCAGACTCCCAAGAGCAAGAAAATCTTTTAAGCAAGATCACAATGTAAAGCTCTTAACAGTCCCCATGATGATCTAACTTTGTATCTCCTTTGTTAGCATATAACCCTATGAATAGTGCCTGTCATTCAGGAGTCTGAGTCATGCAACCCAAGCATCTTAGAGCTTTCCTTTGTGTTGGGTTTGTTACTAATATAGCCACTCAGCGTAAATGTACATTTGAAGTAAGAACAGTTTCATTTGGCTTTAGAACAGTAAATACACCAGCCAGAAGAGAGAAAAGTAAACTTATCCTGTATTTATCAGATATCATTAAAACGTCCCCAGCTTTTAAAGTGAGACCACAACCTTTCCTAAAGCACAGAAGAAACATGAGAAGCTAAATGGAAAAAGGAAATGGACACTAAATATGGTACAAAGAATAAGAACAGGCCCATCTCAGCTTTTATGAAATTGAGTAAAAGACTATCACTAGAGTCTGGCAAGGTGCACACTGACCACGTGTGTACAGCACCTACCATGATAGAGTCCTAATCCCGACAGTGCCCATAGCCTCCAACCACAAAAAAAACTATACACCACCTTGCAAATACCTTTATCATCCCCTGCTATTCCAGTCCTGGGCCTCTCTGCAGCAGTAATGACTATCTGTGGATAATTATCCACTGCCAGAGATTGAACACTATAGAATTTGACCTCTAGCCTCCAAAGGTGAAATGTTGGCACACCAACCCACAGCCTCACTAGAGTCTTCTGTAGCATATATTTAGTACTAATGGTGACTAACCAATTCTCAGCAAGTAGCCCTAGTCCTAAAGAACTTTACCACAGCCATGATAAAGTTCCAATCAATTGCCCCAAACTCTGGTTAATCATGACCTCAGTTCTTTCATGGACGATCCAATGTTTGAGTCGTCCCTGCACTATGACGTTTTGCTGGAGCCTGCTGCTGAAGAGCCATGATTCCCATGAAGTCTGTAACTGCAAGTCAGTCATACTTTTTAGTATGTCATACCGGAGAAGCCCTGTAATGAGGAGGTGTGGCTTCCCTCAGAGGGAAGGACAGGGAGGACCACAACATGCCCGCTGGTGTGCAGAACCAGGAAGGCCAAGCCTGCCCCAGGCAGGACAGGAAGAGGAAGTACAAAAGGCAGGCCCTGCAGCTCAGTTGGGCTGGAGACGCCAAGGGAGACAGATGCATCCTGCCTGCTGCTGGAACCTTTAGAGGAACCCCACCGTGCTGAGGACTGGCCAGATCTCCCTGGGCTGCTAGCTGACCAAGATGCTGAGTAGCTGTGGGGGCTGCCGCCTGAGAACTGGCCAGAGTTCCCAGGGCCACCGGCCAACCGAGACACCAAGGAGCTGCTGGGGCTGCCACCTGATGACTGGCCAGAGCTCCCCAAGGAGACAAAGGATCCCCACATTACAGAGATACCAAACCCCAGGGATGTAGGAAGTAGCCCGGGGAACTAGACGACCATCTGGTTAAGTGCTGGCCTGATCCTAGGTCAGCGTGTTGCGGGCGGACCACTCTGCCACTGTTAGGGCCCTAGGCTGGGATGTGGTGGAGTCAGTTGGGCCCACATCCCATGCCACCCTACCCCTGGGGTGGAAGCCTCCCCACCGTAGGCCAAGAGGCCTGTGTTGGTCTACCGTGCACTGAGCCCTAGACTGCTTTGCTGCCCTGCCCTGACTGAGGGTCCAGGGCTCAGCCTTATCGCTCTGCCCAGCCTGAGGGCCTGAATACTAGATGCAAGCTAATTCCCTGTTTTTGAGATCAACTTTACAGGTATGTGACAGTGAGGAGGCATGGCCTCCCTCAAAGATGGACCAGTAGGTACGGCCATGCAGGCTTACAAGCCCATTAATTTTCAGCTCTATACCTTTTCTTTGGAGGTGGTTCTTCCTCCTCTGACTCTTCTTCCTCCTCAGACTCCTCTTCTGCCTCCTCTTCCTCCTCCTCAGATTCCTCAGAATCCTCCTCCTGCTGCTGCTTCTCTGGGAACAGCACACCTGGGCTACAAAAGTAATCTTGTTAACTCATGTCAAAGAATACAAAGTTCAGTGTCAGATGGCTGAAAGGGAGCCACTGATTGACCCTGCATTGCCAGGACTAGTTGCCCATTTTGTTAAAGTAAAACCTAGCTAGTTTGAGCTTCCACACACTGTGGACTTACACATGATGCTGATTTCCATGCATGCGGCTAAATATGTAGAAATCAATGAAGTGCTGCTACGGAAGGGCCAAGGTGGATGAAGTCAAGCTGGCTGCAAATTAATGGACATGCCACAGCCCCATCTCTCCCCTAAGCAGTCCTGCCTCAAGCTCTCTTACACATTGCTTCCTCCCATTGCAGACATAGCAGGGGGATGGCAGTTTAAGTCCAGGTTCTCACTGATCATGGAGCAGGTCCTAAAGGAATTCATTTTGAAGCACTTGGAGGAGAGGAAGGTGATCAGGAACAGTCAACATGGATTCGCCAAGGGCAAGTCATTCCTGACCAACCTGATTGTCTTCTATGAGGAGATAATTTGCACTATGAATACGGGGAAAGCGGTGGACATGATTTACCTTGACTTTAGCAAAGCTTTTGATACAGTCTTCTTGCCAGCAAGTTAAAGTAGTATGGATTGGATGAATGGACTATAAGGTGGATAGAAAGCTGGCTAGATCGTTGGGCTCAACAGGTAATGATCAACAGCTGGATGTCTAGCTGGCAGCCAGTATCAAGTGAAGTGCCCCAGGGGTTGTTCCTGGGGCTGGTTTTGTACAACATCTTCATTAATGATCTGGATGATGGGATGGATTGCACACTCAGCAAGTTCGCGGATGACACTAAGCTGGGGGGAGAGGTAGATATGCTGATGAGGTTCAACACGGACAAGTGCAGAGTTCTGCACTTCAGAAGGAAGAATCCCATGCACTGCTACAGGCTGGGAACTGACTGGCTAAGTGGCAGTTCTGCAGAAAAGGACCTGGGAACTTCAGTGGACGAGAAGCTGGATATAAGTCAACAGTGTGCCCTTGTTGCCAAGAAGGCTAATGGCATATTAGGCTGCATTAGTAGGAGCACTGCCGGCAGATCGAGGGAAGTGAGTATTCCCCTCTATTTGGCATTGGTGAAGCCTCATCTGGAGTACTGTGTCCAGTTTTGGGCCCCACACTACAAGAAGGATGTGAAAAAGTTCTAAAGTCCAGCAGAGGGCTACAAAAATGATTAGGGGGCTGGAGCACATGACTTATGAGGAGAGACTGAGGAAACTGGGATTGTTTAGTCTGCAGAAGAGAAGAATGAGGGGACATCGTATCAGTTCTGCTAAGCTACACGAGGCCAGGGCAGGTTGGTAATTAGAGGGGTTTTCTTAAGCAGTCTCCCAGGAGCAGTGCAGAGCAACGCTTGCGGGAGGGATAGCTCAGTGGTTTGAGCATTGGCCTGTTAAACCCAGGGTTGTGAGTTCAATCCTTGAGGGGGCCATTTAAGGATCTGGGGCAAAAATTGGGGATTGGTCCTGCTTTAAGCAGGGGGTTGGACTAGATGACCTCCTGAGGTCCAAGCCAACTCTGATATTCTATGATTCGATAGCTGCTTTCAACTACCTGAAAGGGGGTTCCAAAGAGGATGGAGCTAGACTGTTCTCAGTCGTACCAGATGACAGAACAAGGAGTAATGGTCTCAAGTTGCAGTGGGGGAGGTTTAGGTTGGATATTAGGAAAAACATTTTCACTAGGAGTGATGCACTGGAAAGGGTTACCTAGGGAGGTGGTGGAATCTCCTTCCTTAGAGGTTTTTAAGGTCAGGCTTGACAAAGCCCTTGATGGGATGATTTAGTTGGGGATTATTTCTGCTTTGAGCAGGGGGTTGGACTAGATGACCTCCTGAGGTCCCTTCCAACCCTGATATTCTAGGATTCTAATCTTCTATGATCCCAGGCAGCTGTGCTGAAGCCATGATGGACTTGAAGATTAATAAAAGAACAGGAGTACTTGTGGCACCTTAGAGACTAACAAATTTATTAAAGCATAAGCTTTCGTGGGCTACAGCCCACTTCATCGGATGCATAGAATGGAACATATATAGACACACATACAGATAAGTTGGAAGTTATTTTCCTGAAGAGTTTCTTGGTTGGTAAAGCCATCGTAATGTTTAATCAGATTTGTTATCATCAGAACCTAGAATGATACGGGTTATACAATGTTGGGCATAATCACGGTTGTTAAACCCTATTAAAAAAAAAAAAAAATCTTCCAAGGCAAAAATATTGGTCCTGTGAACATCAACACGTTAAACATGGCTGGACTAATGGTTTGTGAAATGCTGTGCATGACCACCTGTCAACGGAGGGCTCTTTACCTGGGGTAATAAGGGAAGCAGAGCTGGAAGGTGCCACTGAAACCCTTCCCAGAGATCTGCTCCATCCAGCCATTCTTCTCACATTTCTGCAGGGTTCTCTTCAGTAGATGTACTGCAGGAAGTGAAGTAAGGGTGCGTCAGTACCTTTATCCAGCCACAAGCCCTGACCTCACTGTTCTATACAGTCCCCTTCCCCTTTCTGATGCAGTCAGCTTCTGTGTAGGACCCAGCTAAAGAGTGGCTTTAGAAGAGGTTTACTACATTTGTACTGTATGTAGAACTTACAGTGCAATCCTCCCCACAGATAATATTTAGGTAGATTCACGTGTTGGGCCTGAATTGTTAACAAATGTTAGTTTAATCGCCTTTTGGAAAGATTTAAACAGTCAAGACTTCTTGGTGGAAATATTAAGACCAGAGACAGTTCTTTTATAAATGTTTCTAATACAACATAATTCATTTTAGTTACACTGACCTTTTGTCTCTGTTCTGTTCCAATTGTTCTTTGAAGTATTTTTGCCTTAGTTTGAACACTTCATTTCCCATCCTTTCCTCCCTTTTGTTTTCAGGTCCTTAATTGTGATCTGGCACCTTCTTAGCTCCACCTTGTTACAGTGAATTGCTAGGGCAAGATTTGAGGGGTCAAGTACCAGAAGAAAAAAAATAAGACATGTTTTTGCTCCAGTCTTTTCCTTGGTACTTGTGTGCATTGAAGGGAACTTGCCTCTCTGGCAGATAGGAGATGAACACTGCTGGTTCAACAGTTTGTCATGAGACAGTTTTCAGTTTCAATTAGGATGGAACATTTACATAAGTTAACTTCTCTCCAAACCACTGAGAGACAGGAAAGAGCCTTTTCATCTACCAGATTCAGAAGAGACTCAGGTGGAGAAGGGAAAGAAAAAACAGAATCAAAAGGAATATACTGTTTAAATTACTTGATTTATTAAGCATAATAAATGGAAAGGTACTCACTCCAGCCAGCTTCCACAATATTGCTGAAGTGGGACTTTTAAAGGGAGAACATTTCACTGTAACAAAATCATCTGGGACTAAGCCATTGTTTTATCAGCCCTCAGCCATTCCCAGTGAATAAAGTTTTAATTAAAAATAGCACTTAAAGAGCTTGCTTTATTAACTGAATGGCTCATTTCCATTAAACTATTACCTTTGCCCATATTAGATGCACAAGAGTCCAACCCCCCCCCCCCCAAAAAAACACCACACAAAAAAAAACTTATTTAAAGAAAAAACACCAAGTTTTAGAATATGCATCATAAGGCTATTTTTAAACCTGGGCAGCAAAAGAAATGCAAGGCATAAAATGACAACCATGGCAGAGCACAGAACTCCTAACATAACGCCCTGTCTGCTTCTACATCTCCTCAGGTCTCCCACTCTAGATAGTCCAGAAAGAGACTGAGATCATTACAGATATTTCTATCTAGTGGAGGGGATGTAAATTAACAGATGGCATGCTGAAACGTTTCCACATACGACCAGCGGTAAATAGATGTCATATCTCCAAGCAATGATCAATGTTCTCAGGCACTGGGGATAGGTTGAATTATGTATGCCTTTAACAACCAGAGTTGCAATTTCCTATAGCAATGCTCTAAAACCAAATAATGCCAGTGCTAAATATGTATTAGACTAGCCTGGATATTCTTCCTACACCAGAGATTCAAGCTGAGTCATAGGTCAAAAGACAGTTACTCACCATGTGCAATGTGCAGATGTGCGTCCCGATGAGTATTCCATTGTAGGTGTGCTTGCGTCCATGTGCTGCAGATTGGAGAACTTCAGTAGAAGTGTCTATTAGGCCCGCACATATGCTGATCTCCCTTGTGACCTACCACGAGGCTAGTCAGTGTGTAGGGGCTAACCCTCTCAGTTCCTTCTCTATGGCAGAGTCATTGACAAGAACTCCAAGTAAAGGGGAGTAGGGTGGGTTGTGGAGCACCCATAAGGGGACACATGTCAAAGAACCACTGTTACTGCACAAGGTGAGTAACTACTATTTCTTCTTCTAGTAGTGTCCCTATGGGTACTCTACGGTAGGTGACTCCCAAGCAGTATCCCGACGGGAGGGCTGAGACTTCAGAGCAAGATCAGTTACAGATGACAGTACTGTGGAGTCGAAGATGACATTGGGGGCGGAGTCCCCAGCGATTGCATAATGTTCTCTGAAAGCGTGGACTGACGCTCATGTTGCTGTTCTACAGATCTGAGATAGGGACATTCTTGAAGAAAAAGAGATGAAGATTGACCTTGTGAAGTGTGTACTAGTACCATCTAGAGGGGTTATACTGTGAACTTGATATCATTGTCTGCTGCAGTTCGAGATCCACTTGGAAAGTCTTTGGGCTGATATTGCTGAGTCAATGGAGAAAAAAAAAATCTAGGGGGGCTTCCTGAAAATCTTCGTCCTGTCCAGGTAGAAGGCTAGGGCTCTTGAGTGTGTTGTATAGTCTCCCTGTTGTTCTGGTGAGGCTTGGGGTAAAAGGTTGGAAGATGAATCAACAGATTCACGTGAAATGGGGAGGTTACCACAGCAATGAATTTCAGGTGCAGTCTGAGTGTAACCTTCTCCCAAAACAATACAGTGTAAGATGGATCTGCCATCACAGCTGCTATTTCTCCTAACCAAGGTAATCACTATCAGGAAGACTGTTTTCACTGAGAGGTACGCAAGCAAACAGGTGGTCCTGGGTATGAAGGGAAGCCTAGTCAGTCTTTTCAATACCAGGTTTAGGACCCACATGGGAGTAAGAAATTGAGGAAGTAATTAGAGGCAACAGCAGCGAATATCCCTCTACTGGTTGGTGGAAGGCTGCTATAGCTGCTGGGTGGACTCGGAGAGCCCTGATCTTTTTAGGGTTAATGCATAGTCTAAGATATGTGGAAGAGTTGCGAATGTCAGGGAAATTTGTTGGGAAGTACACCAAATCCAAAACCTAGACCACTTTTGCAGGTAAGTACATCATATTGAGGACTTTCTATTGTGTAATACATCTTGCACCTCCTTTGAATAGGAGCTTTCTAGGTGTTGGAACCAAGTAGGAGCCATGCCTTGAGCCAGAGAATCCCCAGGTTGGGATGTAGGGTACATCCTCTGTTTTGCGAGAGGCGGTATGGAGTGGCTGGGAGAGGAATCGGCAGGCACAGCCCAAGCTGTGCCAGGTAAGGGTGCCAGGTCTGTCTCGGCCAAGTGGGAGCACATCATATTGATCACTCCATCTCTTTTTATTTTCAGCAGGACTTTTGACAGTAGGGGAAAGGAAGGAGAGAGAGCTGGAGCGTGAATGGCCATGGTGCCCACGTCAGGAGTGGCTATGGTAGCTCTGATGAGAAGGGGAGCGCACACGGCGCCTGTGCCTGTCCCGTCGATACTCTCTGCTCGGCGTGGAGCGGTGCCTGGAACTCCTATCCGATGGCACCCAACCAGACAGCCTAGTGGGTGACGAAAGCAGAGGCTGGAGACTGTGCCCCGACAGGACGCTGAGCGGCGAGCAGGCCTGAGAGCGGTCCCCTGACCGGGATCTGCGTCGGGTCAGGGTCGACTGCCTGGAGCCAGCGGCGGCTTGCCTCCTGAGCGGGGCCCGGGCGCCGATGATGCCCCGGGTACCTGCAGAGTCATAATGTCTTGAGCCGTCTGTAGCGCCTCCGGCGGCGAAGGCATCCCGACATCCGGAGGGGCCTGAGTTGACACAACCGGGCTGTTCCGCTCGACATGAGTCGGAGCTCTGGAGCCCAGGGGGGAACTGGGGCTGCCTCACTCGGGTCTAGCCTCGCCCCTTGCTTTCTCTCGACACCGCTGAGAAGATGGGGCCTTTCTCTGTTTCTTAGACGTGGAGCGGTGCCGGCCACCTGAAGGTGCCAGGGGATCACTGCGCACCAAAGACGAGGTGCTCGGTGTCGAATCCGCTCGGCGCACCAGCGTTGGGTCCAGTGCCGACTCCATGAGAAGGGCCCGAAGTCTAATGACTCTTTTGTTTTTGCTTCTAGGTTTGAAGGATCTGCAGATTTTACAGTGGTCACTAATGTGGAATTGACCCAGGCAGCGGAGACAGTCGGTGTGCGGGTCACTTCTGGGCATTGAATGCCTGCAAGAATCGCATGATTTAAACCCTGGGGCACGGGGCATGCCCCGGCCTGAACGTTAACTAACTGAACCGAAACTTGTTGAACACACACACACACACACACACACACAAAACGAACGAGTTCTGGGATGAGCTGCAGCGAAGCGAAGCTGGAGCACGTAGTTCTGACGCACCCTCACTGGCGGCAAGAAGGAACTGAGGGTGGGGGAAGCATTCAGCTCCCCTTATAGCGCACTATAGAGGCGCTACTCCAGGGGTTGCAGCAGCACTCCCCCTATGGGTACTGCTAAGGGAAAAACTTCCGGCACCGGTGCACGTGGCGAGCATGCATGCCTACTGTGGAATACACATGAGCAAGCAGTCGAAGAAGAAGCTTCTTTCACAGACTGGATTCCTTCCTAGTCTGGGTCCACCAATCACTCACGCCCCCATAGTTACTGTCCTTTGTTCCAATTTCTTTCAGGCATCTCTTGGGGGTGGAGACACCATCTCTTAAGCCAGCTGAAGACAAAATGGAGGGGTTTCCAGGGCCTTTTATATTCTCTCTGGGTGCCTGAAAACATGTTGGGGTACAGTATTGCAAACAGAATGCAGATAGCAATATCTATTAAAGTGTAGGTGCCTTGGCTTTCAGCCACCAATGCCATGAGGCAGTGTGCCTCAGTTTCTCCTTCTACACAGCAGTGTAGACCAGTTATGCTTTTGCTGCTGTGCCAAGCTTCCAGCCTGTTTACAGGTATAAGCTGAAAAGCAACATGCTTGTGATACTGTTTTGTCACCATCCCTAGCATGTACAAAAGTTTTTTCCACAAATCAGGTATGTCACACATCTTTAAAGGGTTTACCATTAGTATTAACTCCTTTGTCTTGACCCATATACGAAATAGCAAAAGACACAAGATTAACAGGAAATCTATGGTGGACAGGCTCGGTTCACACAATTTAGCTTGTTTAGTGTCTACAGCATTTCCCAAGTCCTTTGTGTACCATGGTAGGGGGTTAGACAGAGTCTAACCCTAACCCTAATCCATCTCAGGAATTGTTCCTGAGTAACCAAATCACACATTCCTTCAAAGCTTGTAATGTCTTTTCCCCTCACCCACTTGTCTAACAACTCTCTCATTTCATTTACATAAACCACATTACTCAATCCAGATCCCCTCTTAAGACTCCTGAATTTAACCCTGTAGGTTTCAGGTGTAATCTGAAACGGTTTTAAAATCAGTTCCTTAAAATTTACCATAGTCTGAAGAATCATCAATAGGCATCTTATTGAATATGTCCAGTGCTCTCACCTCAATTTTGCAACTGAAGTAAGTCATTTTTTGACCTTCAAGCATTGCATGGAGGGTGCAGTGTCTCTCAAAGGTGATGAAATATTAGGCAATATCACTGAATTCCATTATACTGCGGACATAACCGTTCCCATTTGTGGATTTTTGGGGAAGCGGAGCCAGCTGCTGAAGGGTTCTGTCTCTGCCACTCCATTACAGACAGTTCATGCTTCTGAGTCTCAATCTGAGCTTGTATTTCTCTGTCTTAACTCCAGGGTTAGCCTCTGGGTTTTCATGGCTCTTTTGTAAGCAGCTTCCTCCCTGGCTACCTCTGCTTCTTTGAGCTTCATTTGAAACTCACGGTCCTTTGCCTTCTCTTTTGCTTCCAGTCTGGCCAGCTCTAGTTTTGTAGCTGCCTCACTGGTAGTCATTTTCCTGCTTTCTTGTGCTTGTTTCCCTCATCCGAAATAAACAGAAAACAACAAACCAGTAACCACTTTGTCTGTTCTCCAACCACCACACCCAAAACTCACTTAAAATCACTACCACTATCTCAAAGCAATCAGCTGTGCACAGATCCTGCCGACTATGCCACTGTAACAGGTTGGGTCACAGAGACCCCCTTGGGACTGTCACCTGATGTGCTGAGACTACCTCTGAGCCCGTTTTCCCTGCCAGCTTGGGACTTCAGAACCCTGTCTTGTTGAGCCAGACACGCTGCAAACACAGACCCAGTTCTGAACCACATTCCCCCAAAGCTGCAGACTTAACTGAAAACAGCTTAAGAAGTGCTCCTGTCTCTAGCACCCAGACACCCAGCTCCCAATGGGATCCAAACCCCAAATGAATCCGTTTTACTCTGTATACAGCTTATACAGGGTAAACGCATAAATTGTCTGCCCTTTATAACACTGATAGAGAGATATGCACAGCTTACTCTGGGTTAATTTATAAGCAAAAGTGCTTTTATTAAATATAAAAAGTAGGACTTAAGTGGTTGTAAGTAATAACAGACAGAACAAAGTAAGTTACCAAGCAAAATTAAACAAAACACACAACTCTAAACCTAATACATTAAGAAACTGCATACAGGTAAATCTCACCCTTAGAGATGTTCCAATAAGCTTCTTTCACAGACTGGACTCCTTCCCAGTCTGGGTCCAGCAATCACTCCCACCCCCGTAGTTACTGTCCTTTGTTCCAGTTTCTTTCAGGCATCTCTTGGGGGTGGAGAGGCCATCTCTTAAGCCAGCTGAAGACAAAATGGAGGGGTTTCCAGGGCCTTTTATATTCTCTCTTTTGTGGGAGGAAACCCCTTTATTCTCCTGTGCAAAATCACAGCAACAAGATGGAGTTTGTAGGCACCTGGGCAAGTCACATGTTCATGAATGATTCAGCTTTTTGCAGGCTGACGCCATTGTTTATATGTTAGTTTGAACATCCCCAAGAAAGCTCAGATGTGGATTGGTGTCTCCCAAAGTTCATTGTCAGTTAAGTGTTTATTGATTGGGCACTTACTGAGAATAGTCCTTTCTCAAGAAGCTGACCAAATGCTTCACTGAGGCTACTTAGAATCAAACACATTGAGATACAAGTACATAGCCAATATTCAAAACTTCAAATACAAAAATGCTACACACATACAGACAGCATAATCATAACCAGCAAACTACAACCTTTCCATAGACACCCCACTTGACCTCCTCTGTACAAGACCTGATGCAACCATAGGACCCTGGTTGCAACAATAATCTATATGGTCACAGTTCATATCGCTAACGTCATACATACCTACAGTGGAACACCCATAGGACACTACTGGAAAAAGAACCTGACATCATGATCTCTGAATGACAAGAACACTAGCCTCAGCCAATCCCCTTTTGCCCTCATTGCTAGGCCCCTTTATGGATCAGAGAGCCCTAAATCAAAAATTTGATTATGCTGATGCAGATGGGGAGTGCAAGATTGGCTGTGCTATCTCTGGCTCTGTCTCATGTAAGCATTACAGGAAGGCACCAAGCAACACAAAAATTTGGAAACAAAGAACCAAAAATGCTAATGTGTCTGGAGATTTGCTTCTGAGTCTGGCAGTAGGGGGACATTACAGTGAGTTGACATCTGCCTCATATGACTACCAGCACAGGTCAAACAATCACAGTGTCCAGAAGTGCTCAGATCAACACCACATACTGTAGTTCCTTTGCAAGTGAACAGTTAGGAAAAAAAAAATCTACCTTTGAGTCCCTAAGACATCACCACTACTCTTAATAAAGAATGGTTTACAAGTCACAATCAAATTATAATATCCCACAGAAAGATTTTTTTTTTCTTTTCTGGCAACCAAGATGTGCTACGCCTCTTTCAAATACAACTAACACAGTCTCTGCCCCAAGCAGTTATCTGTCTTAAGATTATAAAATATGGAGAAGTGGAGGCAGCACAAACAAGCAAACTGGTCAAGGTGGTGCATGGGTGCTTCATTGGTTAGGATTGTGCAACATCTCAGGATAGGAAGTAAATCTGGAACTGCATTTATTTTTTTTCGAGCTACAGTCTCCTAGAATTTTTCCAGACGTAACAAAAAAAAACAAATCAATTCAACTGTCTTAAGACAAATAAGAATGGTACTATCTAGACCGGGGTGGCCAACCTATGGCTCCGGAGCCACAAGCAGCTCTTGAGAAGTTAATATGTGGCTCCTTGTATAGGCACCGACTCCGGGGCTGAGGGCTTTAGAGCAAGATGACACAAAAATCCATTATGGTTCAGAGAGGGACCAGGTGGCTATAAGCCTTGGGACTCAACTGAAATAATGGGACTTTAAAATCCTGGGAATCTCTGTAGTGTGCTTCTTTCACAAAGGATAGTGCTAAGCAGCTGCCTGGCCCCTGGCAAATCAAACAGTACATTTTTAACAGGGAATATAGAGAATTCTGTGGCTTTTGGGACTCCCCGCTTAGACTCTGTGAAACTGACAGCTATGTAGATTTGGAGTCATACCCTGGAAGTTGGAGTTGGTCCCTGGGTGGTTCTCCAGAACATACTTCTTCAGAGCTGTGGTGGAGCAAGTCTTCGGTTCATTCATGGCAGCAATAGCAGACAGGATGGCATCTTCCATCAGACTCCCACCAAGTAGGGGCTTCTCCCCTGATTTTTTCAGCTATTTTCCAAGGAGGAAGAGAAAACCAATCAAGACAAAATTCTCCGAAACCAGCTCAGGACAAGACTCTTCTGCATCAGGTGAGTCAGGTCTCCTGCATTAGCAGAGATATGTTTTACATTAAAACGTTGCACAGGGAATACCTCCTTCCCACCCCACAAGGAGAAGACAGGTCTTTTAGTCAATTGACCAGAAATGCCTTTGATTGGAGCCACTGTCCCATCTCCAAGATACACAGTGGATATATTTTTAATATACTTAGTACTGTCCAGTCCCCTGCATTCAGGACTTGATGACTTCTCGAAGTCCCTTCCAGTCCTATGATTTATATTGAGCTGAAGAAAGTAACACCACCGGTTAATTAACATGCCATGACCTTCCTCCATCTCACAGACCAGACAGCCATTGGCTTTAGACTTCCATACGTCTCTGCCATAGGTGGGACTCACACACACCTAGCAAAAGTATTTATAGTTACACTGACAGAATGTTAAAAAAACCAAACCAAACACTTACCCCACCATCCTGCCTCATCACTCTAGTGAGTCAGAGATGAAGCAGCATGTGGAGCACTACTGACAATAAACAGGCTATAGATCTCAGCAAGAATAGCTGGGTGTCCCGCTCCAAAAGTGTAGACCAATCTAAGAATCCTAATATTCCACAATCTGAGAACTGTTGCATGTGAATCCTATTTGATAGGCTGCTAGAGAAGGTTGTAGCCCAATAAAATCAGAGGGGGAGAAAATAGAAGGATTATGTATGGTATAAACAACAACAGAAGGTGAAGTAAGACTAACTCTGGCCTCTGACCTGGAATGTTCCAGAAGCTCCTTTGCCTGTGATCTGCTCTAATTGGCCCTTCTCTACTGCTCTCTGCAGGGCATTCTTCAACAGCTGAGGTCTGAAAAAGACAGGCAATAGAGCTTTAAAGGGGAGGTGGAGAGATGACACTTTACCCAGGGCATGAGAGTAACTATCAGCAAGTGACATGAGCAAGGAGTAATGGATATTATTTAAAAGTGAACTGACATTGTCTTCTTGTTCTACAGTTTATCCAGAAAAGATCAAGCTTCATGTTTCAATTTAAAAGTTTGACTTAATTGTAAAGCAAATTTGTAGACAGGACAAGGTGGGTGACTTACCCACCAATCAGTCAGTGGACAGAAGGCTCTTTACATTTACCAATTAAAAGATCGTACATAACATCACTTTTTTAAACCATCCACATGGGTGAACTAGCTGGCAGGCTGTGTGCCCTTTACAGCATAAAAAAGGAAGTGGATGCCAAGAGGAAACCTGTAAATATTCATATCCCAACAACTAAAGGGATTCCATTTAGGTTACTGGTGGATGTGCAATATGAACAATGCTACCTTAGGTATCAGAAGTTTCATATGGGTTACAGAAAGAAAAAAAAGTCACAGGAAAAAGCATTTTATTCTCAGCTTCTAGGAGGGTATTACAATGCCGAGCTAAAAATGTCATCTACAGTCTCCTTAAAGGAGCAGAAGAGGGCAAATCTACAGAAATTAGTGTTTCAAAACAGTGACAGAGACACCTGTTACCAATATGTACCACCTACACCTACCTTACATCCACCTTGAGTTTGGGGTAATACTGAGACACATATTTTTTGATCAGGCTGTATGAAGCTTCCTTAGGTTCACAAAGGCGGGTGAATGCCAGCGGAAGGATGTCTTCCAGCTTGACTTGCTGCTCTGGAGTGGATGTGGAGGTACTTCTCTGAAATACATTTTACAAAATATATCTGAAGTCAGAACAAGGACTAGGGCTCCATGTATTCTCAGCTATACACATATAGGAAGAGCTGTTGAAAGAAAGGTTACTTATAGTAACTGGAGTTCTGCAAGATGTGTAATCTCTATGGCAGTGGTTTCCAACATTTATACGCCCAAGATCACTTTTTGAATTTAAGAACAGAGGATCTACTACGCCCATTCCCCAAAGCCCCACCCCACTCACGTCATCCCCCCCACCCCCCAGTCGCTCGCTATCCCCCACCCTCACTCACTTTCAGTGGGCTGGGGCAGTGGGGTGCGGTTCAGGAAGGAGTGCGGGCTGAGCCTGGGGCAGGAGTGAAGGAAGGCGGGAGAGGTGCAAGCTCTGGGAAGGAGTTTGGGTGCAGGAGGGGACTCTGGGCTAGGGCAGAGTGTTGGGGTGCAGGCAGGGGGTATGGGGTGCTGGCTCTGGGAGGGGGCTCAGGGCTGGGGCAGGGGTTTGGGGTGCAGGAGGAGACATGGGGGGCTGGCTCTGGGAGGCTGCAGGTTGGGTGGTGGAAGAGAAATGCTGGTCCTGCTGTACTTACGCTCCTCTTGGTCTTAATGCTGCAGAGCCATTCAGAACCTGCCCATTGAAGGGGGTGGCACTTACCTCAGGTGGTCCTGGCCCCACGCCGCTCCTGGAATGGGCCAACACACCCCTGCTTCGCACACTGTCCCTCTCTGCAGGGACCGCCCCCACAGCTCCCATTGGCCATTGAGGAACTGTGACCAATGGGAGCTGCGGGGGCTGTGCATGCAGGCAGGAGCAGCGCGGAGCCCCCTGTCCCTCCCCTTCCCCCAGGGCCATGGAGGCATGTTGGGCTGCTGGCCGCTTCAGGGAGTGGCGTGGGGCAGAGGCAGGAAGGGAGCCTGCCTTAGAAGCAGCCCTGATGCACCACCAGATTGCGATCAACTGGGAGAGAGTCTCCAAGATTGACTGGTGGTGACCACTGCTCTATGGGTATTCACTGTGGGCGTGTACGTGCAATGTGCACCCGGGACTGGAAATTCTTTAATAGCAGTGTCCATTGGTCCATGCCAGCACCTGTGCCTCAAACTGAGGGCATAAGGGGTGGCACAGTTCATCTACCTCTCTGGTTCCTGATCTAATGTGAATCCCATGAGGGACTGAACAGAAGGGAAGGAGAGCGGGTTGAGAATACCCACAGGGACCATACATCTCAAATGACTCGAGTTACTATAAGGCACTTAACTTTCCTTTCTTCTTTGAGTGCTGGTCCCTATGGGTATTCACTGTGGGTGACTCGCAAGAGGTTCTCATTAAGGAAGAAGGTGCAGAGCAAGGAAGTATGCTGTATCACAGAGTGGAGGACCACTGAGCCATATGAGGCATCCTCAAGCTGAAGCATGAATCAGCACGCATGGTGCAGGTGTGTACAGAACTCTAAGGAGCTGCTCTGTACAGCTCAGAGGGATTCCTTGTATGGAAGCTGCTGATGCTGCTTGGGCTTTCATCAAGTGGGCCCTAACAGTTTGAGATGAAGGGGTGTTCATAAGATCATAACATAAAAGGGTGAAACAGGAGAAAATCCACTAAAAAAGCCTTTGGGAAGAGAGCTTTTGACTTATTTTTTTCTGCAACAACAACAGTCTTGAAGACTTTCAAAAGGGTGTTGTGTGCAGGTAGAAGGCTAGATCTCTGTGCATGCCTAGAGAGGGGAGCCTTGTCTCTTCCATGCTGTGGTGAGACTCAGGGTAAAATGCCAGAAGGTAATCAGTGGAGTTGAAGGTGAAACTCCAGGAACGAATTTTGGATGTAGTTGCAAAGAAAAAATGGTTACTAACCTTTTGTAACTGTTGTTCTGAGAGATGTTGTTCATGTACATCCCATTCTAGGTGTGTGTGCTCGCCATATGCACCGGTGCTAGAAGTTTTCCCCTCAGTAGTATCTGTAGGGGACCGGTCTGGCACCCTCTGGAGTGGCATGTGTATGCACCAGTATAAGAGGCGTTGCCAGCTTCCCCCACCTTCAGTTCCTTCTTGCCGGAAGTCTAACAGAGATGAAGGAGGGTGGGTCATGTAATGGACATGACCACCATCTCTAAGAACAACAGTTATGAAACGATAGTAACCAGTTTTTTTTCTTCGAGTGCTTGCTCACGTCCATTCCATTGTAGGGGACTCCCAAGCAGTACCTCTGGAGATGGGCAGGAGTTCATGGACGTGCCAATTGCAACACTGCTCTGCCAAAGCCAGCGTCATCTCTGGCCTGCTGGGTGATGGCATAGTGCACTGTTAAAGGGTGTAGTGATAGTCACGTCCTGACTCTGCAGATGTTCTGGATAGGGACATGCGCCAGGAAGGCGGCTGATGACACTTGAGCCCTTGTGGAATGAGCCATCACTATCGGTGGAGGCACAGCCTGTGCTATCTCGTAGCAAATATGGATGCACGTGGTGATCCAGGCCAAAATCCTCTGAGAAGATACCAGGAGGCCCTTCATCCTGTCAGCCACCGTGATGAGGAGTTGAGTAGATCTGCAGAAGTGCTTGGTGCGCTCCAGGTAGAAAGTCAAGGCATGTCTGACATCTAGGGTGTGCTGATGACTCTCGTTGGATGTGTAAGGCTTTGAACAGAATACCGGGAGGAAGATATCCTGGTTGACATAGAATTGCGACACCACTCGAAGGAAGACTGGATGGGGATGCAGTTGGACCTTGTCCTTGTAGAACACTGTGTACGGGGTTCTGACACAAGGGCTTTAAACTTGGAGACTCACTTGGTGGAAGTAATAGCTATAAGGAACACAACCTTCCATGACAAGTGTGAAAAGGAGCAGGAAGCCAGAGGTTCAAAGGGAGAGCCAGTGAGTCTACAGAGGACTGGGTTGAGATCCCACTGGGGAATTGGGTCCCGAACAGGCCTTTCAGGAACCTGATCTCCTCATGTGAGAATACTGATCTACCCTGGACATGAGGGTGGAAGGCTGGTATGGCCACGAAGCATACCTTCATCGATGAACAAGGCAGGCCCTGGTGCTTTAAGTGAAGCAGATAATCTAGGATGGATTGTAGAGAGATATTCCATTCCAACACCCACTAGGAGAAGCGCTTCCACTTTGCCAGGTATGTCGCCCTGGTAGAGGGTTTTCTGCTTTCCAAGAGGACCTGCTACTCCTGACTAGAGCAGGCTTGCTTCTTGGGATTCAGTCACTCAGCAACCATGCAGTGAGGTGGAGAAAGGTGAGGTGTGGGTGCAGTAATTGTCAGTGATTCTGAGAGAGCAGGTCTGAGCAGCCAGGAAGTGTTTATGAGCATGCTGAACCAATGCTGGCGTGGCCAAGCCAGGGTGATCATAGTGATTCATGCCTTGTCCCTCTTGATCTTCAAGAGGGCTTTTTGATCAGTGGGATGGCATATATCAGGTCGCCTGACCACGAAAGGAGGAAGGCATTAGATAGCGATAAACTCTATCCTCTGCAGCGGTACCAATGTTCAATTATGTTCATTTATCAACAGGCCCAGTTCTTGACAGGTGGCTTGCAGTGTTATGAAACTGTGTTGGACCTGGTGCCTGGAGTGGCCCTTGATGAGCCAGTTGTCAAGGTACGGGTAGCTCTGGATGCCCTGAGACTACTGCCATGCACTTCGTAAATACCCTTGACGCCTACGGATACTACTGAGGGAAAAACTTCTGGCACTGATGTACATGGCAAGCACACACACCTACAGTGGAATGAACATGAGCAAGCACTCGAAGAAGAACTTTGTCTTTTTGAAAAACTGTATAATGTAGCAGGTTTCAGAGTGGTAGCCGTGTTAGTCTGTATCAGCAAAAACAACGAGGAGTCCTTGTGGCACCTTAAAGGCTACCAAATTTATTTGGGCATAGGTGTGCCATAAGGGCCGCAACCTTCTCTTCCCTTCTAGCCAAGGTAATTACTGTCAAGGAGGCAACTTTTCAAAGAGAGACAGAGGAGTCAGCAGAAGATCAAGGGTTCAAATGGTGGTCTCATAAGAGCAGAAAGGACAAGCTTCAGAGCCCTGGCAGGGACAGGTTTTGTAACTGGGAGGGCGGGACAGCTACCACACGTAGGGAGTAGACAGACAAGCCTGACTTCTTCAGTGAGAGAAGATATTCCAGTATGAGGGGTATTCCCGATGCCTCAGAATGTAAGTGGTACTCCAGAACCAAAGGGAGAATCGTATCCACTTAAGTGTAAATGCTATTCCACTGAGAGGGTCTCGTGCTGCTGTTGTTTAGGATGGGTAGAACATTCTGAGAGCATGCCCTCTCTATGCTTGTTGTCCATTCAGAAACCACGCTGCCAGATGCAGGGAAGCTGGGTTGGTGTGGTTTGCCCTGCCCATGTTCTGGGCTATCACGCCCAGGAATGGTTGTAGGTGGACACATGGATGGGCAGCTAGCTTTAGGATGGTGGTGAACCAGAACTGCCTCAGTCACTAGGGGGCTGTCAGGATCACTGTCACTCCAACAAGCTTGATTTTCCCCAAGTACATGAGCTACCAGGGGGATGGAGTGAAGGCATACATCAATGGGTCTGATCACTGTACCAGGAAGGCATCCCCTCTGGAGTTGAGGTCCTGGGCAGCCTGGGAACAGTATGAGAAACTGGGAGAAAAAGGGAACAAGGCACTTCTTGTTCCGTTGGGTTGAGAAGAGATCCTAAGATAGGACCTTCCCATTGCTGAAAAATGTGCTACACTATCAACAGGTAGAAGTTCCTACTCGTGATCCACATAGAAATGTCTGTAGAGGCTCTCTGCTAGGGAGCAGATTATCGCTGGAATGTGTACTGCTGAGAGGGTGATCTGGTGGCCTGAGGCACCAATTCCAAAGTTGGATTGCCTCTCTGCAGAGTGGGGTGGATCTTGCTTTTCCCTGTTTATCTGTTAGACTGTGTTTATATTGTCTGACCTGACCTGGATTTGTGGAGACTGGATAATGGATAGAAACATCTTGCAGGCTTTGTGAATTGGCTGAAGCTCAAGTAGATTGATATGCAGCCTGGATTCTTTCGGGGACAAGGATTTGTGGGAGGTCTGGTCATAGAGATGTGCTCTTTGTAAGTGGCACGGGAACAAAGGGGACTCCCACATAAACCATGTCTCTGCTCTCCCACCAGGTCAGTGACATCAGCACATTCCATAGAAGAGAAACTTTGTCCAGTGAGTACCTGACTGGGACACAGAGTATCCTTAACCATGTTTGGAGACACTGCAGGTGCAGCCGTGCAAACAGGGTGACATAAGCCACATGGCAGCGGGCAGCTAATAGGACCAAGCAGGATCATACTCTAGTCTGAGGACTGAGACAAAGCTGGACAATGAGATCCCTCATGGCAAGGAATCAGTCTTGAGGCAAATAGGCTGTTGCTGCAGATCCACCCCGATTAATTCTATGAATTGCGTGGGTGTTAAAGTGGACTTGTCTAAATTTCACTGGAATCCCAGCAATGAAAGAGTTGAAGTGCAGCAGGGGCTGCTGTTTACATTTTCTGACATGACCATCCAGGTAGGAAAATGTTGGTCTGCCTTGGCTATCACTACAAGCACTTTTGTAAAGACCTTAAGGGCCATCAAAAGGCCACTTTCTGTACTGAAAGTGGTCTGGGCCCACCATGAAATGCAGGAACCTTCAGGAGGTCCAGGGGGGCGGGGAGAGAAAAGTGGGAAATGTCCAAATGAAAGTATGCCTCTTTCAAATCGAGGGCCATAAACCAGTCGCCTGAGTTGAGGGAGGGTATCAGAGGCCAGGGTGATCATCCTAAACTTTGAGTGTTGTATGAAGATATTCAACTGCCTGAGGTCCAGCATTGGCCTCCAGGCCCCCCTCTTTTAGGGGTGAGGAAGTACCTTGAGTAAAACACCTTCCCTACATGAGGGGATGGTATGGGCTCTATTTTGAGAATCCTCTAATGAGACAGGTCCCTGAAAAGGGACTGGAAGAGAGCAACTCTAGTGTGTAGCTGTTTGATAGCATCCAGGATGCACTTGTCCCCTGTGATAATGTGAAAGAACTGGGAGAGAATGGGCCAGGCAGCCACCAAAAGTGGTGATAGTGAGCGGCACAGAGACTGGCAGATCCCTCATGTATCGCATCAAAATACTTTCTGGAGGCAGCTAAGGCCGTGGAGTGGAGTGCGATGATGTGGGATGCTAGCCATGCTGGACAATTCCTTGGGGGAGGGAGAGGGTTCACAGGATGGTTGGAGGGGAGCTTAATGAGACAAGTCCCATGGGGACCTTGGGAAAGGATACAGATGGATTATGTAGGACCCCTACCATTAAATTATGGGGGGGAGGAGGAGGGGGAATCAATTTATTATGCTGGTGGCGTTAGATGCTTTTAGCAAGTGGATGGAGACGTTCCCCATGGGATACCAAACTGCCAAGGTGACAGCTAAAAAGTTGGTCAATAAGGTATTTACTCGTTCGCGGGGGGTTCCAAAAATAATAGACTCTGACCAAGGAGCCGCTTTCCGATCCCATCTGATTGGGAAGCTCACAGCACTCACCGGAATCATATAGCTGTTCATAGAATCATAGAATATCAGAGTTGGAAGGGACCTCTGGAGGTCATCTAGTCCAACCCCCTGCCCAGAACAGGACCAATCCCCAACTAAATCATCCCAGCCAGGGCTTTGTTAAGCCTGACCTTAAAAACTTCTAAGGAAGGGGATTCCACCACCTCCCTAGGTAACACATTCCAGTGTTTCACCACCCTCCTAGTGAAAAAGTTTTTCCTAATATCCAACCTAAATCTCCCCCACTGCAACTTGAGACCATTACTCCTTGTCCTGTCATCTGCTATCACTGAGAATAGTCTAGATCCATCCTCTTTGGATCCACCTTTCAGGTAGTTAAAAGCAGCTATCAAATCCCCTCTCATTCTTCTCTTCCGTAGACTAAACAATCCCAGTTCCCTCAGCCTCTCCTCATAGGTCATGTGTTCCAGACTCCTAATCATTTTTGTTGCCCTTCGCTGGACTCTCTCCAATTTCTCCACATCCTTCTTGTAGTGTGGAGCCCAAAACTGGACACAGTACTCCAGATGAGGCCTCACCAATGTCAAATAGAGGTGAACGATCACGTCCCTTGATCTGCTGGCAATGCCCCTACCTATACACCCCAAAATGCCATTGGCCTTCTTGGCAACAAGGGCACACTGTTGACTCATATCCAGCTTCTCATCCACTGTCACCTCTAGGTCCTTCTCTGCAGAACTGCTGCCTAGGCATTCAGTCCCTAGTCTGTAGCGCTGCGTTTGATTCTTCTGTCCTAAAAGTGCAGGACTCTGCACTTGTCCTTGTTGAACCTCATCAGATTTCTTTTGGCCCAATCCTCCAATTTGTCTAGGTCCCTCTGTATCCTATCCCTACCTGCCACCGTATCTACCACTCCTCCCAGTTTAGTGTAATCCGCAAACTTGCTGAGGGTGCAATCCACACCATCCTCCAGATCATTAATGAAGATATTGAACAAAACCAGCCCCAGGACCGACCCTTGGGGCACTCCGCTAGATACCGGCTGCCAACTAGACATGGAGCCATTGATCACTACCCGTTGAGCCCGACAATCTAGTCAACTTCCTACCCACCTTGTAGTGCATCCATCCAGCCCATACTTCTTTAACTTGCTGACAAGAATATGTGGGAGACCGTGTCAAAAGCTTTGCTAAAGTCAAGGAATAACACGTCCACTGCTTTCCCTTCATCCACAGAACCAGTTATCTCATCATAGAAGGCAATTAGATTAGTCAGGCATGATTTGCCCTTGGTGAATCCATGCTGACTGTTCCTGATCACTTTCCTCTCGTCTAAGTGCTTCAGAATTGATTCCTTGAGGACCTGCTCCATGATTTTTCCGGGGACTGAGGTGAGGCTGACTGGCCTGTAGTTCCCAGGATCCTCCTCCTTCCCTTTTTTAAAGATTGGCACTACATTAGCCTTTTTCCAGTCTTCCAGGACTTCCCCTGATCGCCATGAGTTTTCAAAGATAATGGCCAATGGCTCTGCAATCACATCCGCCAATTCCATATTGCTTATCACCCGCAAGCTGTGGGACAGGTGGAACGCATGAACTGCACTATTAAAAGTGAATTGAGAAGGGGGGTAGAAAAAGGAGGGAAAAATTGGTCACAATTGTTACCCTTTGTTCTAATGAGAATAAGGGCCCAAAGAATCAAAAGGTACAGGATTCTCCCCACCATGAAGCTCTTATGGGAAGGCCAGTGTAACGGTGGGAAAATTTGCTTTCTCCAGTACCTGGAGAGGTTTCTACACATGGATTAACACAAGAATGGGTTTTAACCCTAATTGACCTCAGCAGGCAGTGGCCTGGCAAAAAGAGCAAGGAGCAGCAAAAGTCAAAATATGGTATAATCTACCAGGAGAACACAATATACTGCAGTGGGTGATTGAGTGATGTACCAGATTCCCAGCTTGACAAAACCCTGGCTGGGATGATTTAGACAGGGCTGGTCCTGCTTTGAGCAGGGGGTTGGACTAGTTGATCTCCTTAGTTCTCTTCTAACCCTGATCTTCTATGATTCTATGATTCCAGGAAACGCATCCATTCCAAGCTCCTAAATGGAAGGGCCCTTAACGGGTCCTTAACCAATTAGGGCCCAATTTGCTATTACTGGCAACAGAAAATGGGGGACAGGAGTTGGTTCACTGTACAAAAATAAAGAGGTAAAAGCACACAGAAGATGAGAAACAGGAAACAATGTTATTTGCTTTACAGAAACAAAATGCAAAGGATGGTGGAACGGTGGAATGGAGAGAAATCAACAACAATCCAACGTGGAAAGGTAAATAGTACCTGTGGATGTGAATGGGATGATGTTTAATAATCCAGAACAGAGGTGTAACCACTCACCGAATACCCCCCCGTGATTTAATGAAGGGGGAAAAGGAATGAGAACGAATTCCAACCATACGGATTAAGGGAGAGTGTAAAGGGGGAATGGAATTTGCTTCCCCCCTTGGCAAACTTAATTATACTTGTAGTGCCCCTTCCCTGGTACCACCCCTTCCAATATATGGTCGTGTTCCATTCTGGGGGTGGGGGTGGGGGTGTCTCGTGTCTGGCGGCAATGAGCCCACTCAATGAGAATGAGCCCACCTCTTATGTACCTGATGGGAGGGGTAAGGAGCAAGGTTACTTTTGGCTGTGGTCACTTTATGTGTCTCCTCCTTACACCTTCCCACTCCTCCAGCTGCTTGGTTACCATAGCAACTGATTAGCCCCTTATCTTCTCTTGTTACTGAAAGGCAAGGCTACCAGCTTGGGGTGGGGATATAAGAGAAGGAGGGGAATGCAGCCTTGTGCTTTCACTTACATTCTTTTGCTCGCTTATTCAGCCTGTTTAAACTAAAAGCAAGGCCAGAAGCAAGATTATTATTGTTTGGTCTTTACCCTTTTTATTTCACAGTCTCCTAACAAGGACCATCAATGACTATTAGCCATGATGGTCAGGGAAAACCCCATTCTCTGGATGTCCCTAAACCTCTGACTGCTAGAAGCTGGGACTGGATGACAGGAGATGGACCACTTGATAAATGCTCTGTTTTATTAATTCCCTCTGAATCATCTGGCACTGGCCACTATTGTGAGACAGGATACTGGGCTAGACGGACCATTGGTCTGACCCAGTATGGCCATTCTTATGTTCTTATCATGCTCCAACACTAGAGCCAAAGGTACCACAGGATCCTACCCTGGCCTATCAGGAACAGGAGTAGATGCAGAGTACGTGACTGCACTGGAGCTTCCAATTCACAGCTGGGGCAAGCTACTGGCAATGCTGGCCTGACTGAGTCAGGACATCCTATAACAGGATTGGATCTGAGAAGGACTCTGGATTCCAGATCTGTATAGATAGCTAGGTCCTAGAGGAGGTCATATTGAGGTCCAGTCTGCAAAGTGTCTTGGGCTTGGCCTGAACTGTCCATCTCACCTTGGAAGTGGAGGACGTATGCAGGGCCAGTACCACCAGTGCAGAGGGAGAATGATCCCTTCTGTTTTTATGCAGTGCACGAGTTGTTACTGTTCTTTCACTGCAAGGTTTCAGTGCCCTGGAAGCTCCCGATACAGTCAATGTAATCTTCCTGTAGCTCCAGGTGCACCTGTTCTGGAGCACAGAGTCTGACAGGACGAAGAGACAAAGGAGACCCGTTTTTAGAGAATTTATGGGGAGATCTGTCCCTCTTTTTGTGGGGTTGTTGGCCCTTGCCTTCCTCATGCTCCTGCTTCATAGTCCATTTCTTGAAGATTTCCATCTGTTGGGATGAGACACAGGAAGGGTGTTGCCCGGAGGCTCTGAATAGGTAGTTGGGGAGTAGGAGGGCCCAGGTTCCGAACAGAGCCTCATGGAGAGCTCCAGCACTTGAATTAGTGGGATTGCCTAGTACACAGGGAGAAGCATGGCAGATGCCACACTTTGCAGGGATGTGTGTTTCCCCGAGGTAATACAGGCAGCTCTCATGTGGGTTGCTCAGTAAGAAGACCTGGGGGCTAGCCAGGCAAGGCTTGAAGCCTGGAACTTTGAGCATAAAAGGTATACAAAATGGTGGGGGAGCTGAGGGAATCCCCACAATCCCCACATAACTAATTTTAGCACTAAAACTCAAGCTATTTACAACTTTGAACAATTATTTACAATATTTACAGGTTTGACAAAGCAGAGCACTGAGGAGCAGAATCGGACATAGGAGGGTTCCATCCCAGACCACAAGTTGTAGAAAAGGAACTGGAGAGGCTGTTGATCTGCACCACCCCTTATGTCCTTGGTTGGGAGCACAAAGAGGTGCAGAGTGCAAGCATGGACCAACGGACACTGGTATTGAAGAATTTCCAGTACCCAGTGCACAAAGAGCATGCACACCCACAATGAATACCCATAGGGATCAGCACCTGAAGAAGAACCTGACTACATATTTAATAAAACAAAGTTACAATAAGGCAGCTTTTCAAACGTAATGTTGCATCAACAAGTTAAAGGGGTATTGTCTACATGACATCAAGTCAATTCGTCTGGGATTTTCAAAGGAGCCTAATGGAGCTGGGCACTTACAATCCCAGCCTTAAATAATGGAGTTAATACGCGTGCCCTGAATGCCCTTGACCACACGTGGGTTTAGTCACATCTTCCTTTTTATCGTTTTAATGTCTCTTCGCCCATTCCCAATTGCTGTGTAAAAGTTTTTTATTTGTTTATGTGAATCCGACTTTACACTATCAGCAAATGCACAAAAGCAAAACTGAAAAGGAAAGGTTCCCCCATGCATTCTGCATCCGTTCTATTAAACTGTAGAAACAAAAAAGACAGGAGTGTGATTTTTAAGTCGGTGTTCCTTTTAAATCAAGCCTTCACATTGGTTTCCCTATCCGTTCCACAGTGGTAGGAGATGGATGATTAGAAAGGGGAGCTCTGCTCTTTACACAAAAATATCCCAGTGAAGAATCAAAAGGGAAGAAAATGCAGAAAATGCAGTAGATTTGTGAATAGTTATTCAAGTGTGGAAACTGCACATCCAGACAGTTTTCACAACAGGCCAGGTTGCTAGCTACTTGTTTTTAGTTAGATTATTAACTGCTGCTGCCTACATGAAGAAAGCAAACAGCAACGAGGAATACTGATTTGCTTCAATGCTTTGTAAGGACATGAAGTGACACATTAGTACGGATCAGCTGCAGTAGTCTTTAATGCAGCAACACAGCTTTATTTTAAAAAAGAAACAATTCTACAGTAGGTTCCTTCTCACACCTTAAGTACCCACACATATCACCATCATTATCCTTTCTAGACCTCTCGGTTTGTTTTGTAGCCAGGAAGTAAGCTCCAATATGTTCAAATACTCAGTCCAACACCACCTTTAAAACATCAGGACTCAAGTCTGGGACATCAATGGATATCCCATTTTTGTGGATTGGATATCACTTAGTTGGCAGCTAAAGCATAAATGCTGCACAGCCATTACCACAGGAAGTAGGGAGAGGGAAAGCTACTTTTAGCAAGGGCATCTAAGCTCAAGAACCATACCTGATTTTTGGACATGATACAATATACATCACATCGCATCTCTGGTCTCCTCTCAGGAGAATTAAGACATTTGTATTCCCTTTCTTCCTCACTGCTGATGTAAGAGGTCCAATCTGTCAGCCCCGGAGACTGAAAATCCTCCATTTATCCCAAAGAAGCAAGGTTCCCTCACACTGCCTTGGGAGGGATCCACCTCTAGGAGTAAGGAGAGAAGCCCAATTCTCATAGCCATTCACTCTTCAGCCTCTCTGTGGTGATTTTAGGTAGACATCTGTCCACTAACAACTGTGATGACTATAAGACCAGCCAACAACTCTCCAACACCACCTTCTATAGAGAATTCAAAGACCACCCTGTATTACAATTCACACACTGGGTCCAGTCCAGGAATTAAAGGAGATCATCAAATCCTTCCACAAACAGCTCCAAGAAAAACTCTACAACCTCATCCCCCACAAACATAACCCAGTGATCTTATACATACATCCCAAGATACATAAACAAGGGAACCCAGAAAGACCCATCATATCTTCCCACAGCACTCTTACTGAAGGAATATGAAGATTCTCAGAAACCCATGCTCAAGCCACTCATTACAGAAAGGGCCAGTTTCCTAAAGGACATAATTGACTTACTCCAGAAAATCTAACATTAACTACCTCCCTCAGAATACTGTCCTTGCCACCAGATGTCATATCCCTATACATCAACATCCCTCATCATGATGGTATCATTGCCTCCCTCCAATATCTATAAGACAATAGACAACACTTACATAGCCACACCAAAAACTTTAACAATCTCATCCATTTTATCCTTATCCATAACAATTTTACATTTAACACTCTGTCCAAACCATGGGAACAGCCATGGGTACTATGACAGCTCCTCAATATGCTAATTTCTTCCTGGGCCACCTTGAGGAAGAATTTCTCAACAAATGCACCACAAAATCTATGCTATACCTGAGATTCATCAATTATATTTTCATCCTCTGGACAGACAACCTAAACTCCCTCAACAGATTTCCACCACAACTTCAACACTGCCACCCACACATCAAACTCTCTTTAGAACACTCCCACACCAGCATCAACTTCCTGGACACCACGATCAGCTTCAGTAATGGAAGCCTACAGCCAACCATACACAAGAAAGCCACAGATCACTACACACTTACCTCCACAGATCCAGTAACCACCTCAGACACACCAAGAAATCTGCTATCTACAGCCAGGACTCAGATACCATAGAATATTCTCTGAGGAGAAAGTCCAGGAAACACACTCTAAACCACTTTAAAACACCTTCAACAGACACTACACCAGAGAAGTCGAAAGCATCATGGAACAGGGTACCCAAATACCGAGGAAACTTGCTTCAACATGGACCAAAAACCCCCCAACCTCCCTTTTGCGACCTTTAAATAGCCTCCCAGACTCACCAAGCTCATCATCAGACCAGGTCACACCAAGTCGAAGTAGCACCAGACTCTGCCATCACAACAAATACAAAACTGCAGACATCAACACCCCCCCAAACACACCTTTCAAGATCCATGTATCCTAAATGTGCCTTGCATAATGTGTGATGTACCTCAGCCAGTGCATCCAACTGCCCCTACTAGAACTATGTGGGTGAAGAGAGACAACCACTACGTTCTCGAATGAGCTCTCAAGGGGAAAAAAAAAAAAACAAAAAACCAAAACACTACCCATTTGTGGGTGAACTTTTTTTGCAAATATCCATATCTGACTTTTCAGTCCTCATCCTCAAAGGAAACTTGCACTCCACCTTCAAAAGAAGGCCCTGGGAACATAAATTCATAACTCTGTTAGACACTAAAAAAATTATGGACACAAAGACACTGGTTTTATGGCTAATTACAACAATTTGTAACCCACTAACCCTCTTTTCCTATGACTGTAGAGGTACTATTGCTAAAATCATTTTAAATGATTTCCCTTATGCTTAACAATCTGCCCCACTTGGTATTTAGCTGTGACACTGATTAATTTTTCTGGAGCTGAAGAAGAGCTCTACGACGCCCGAGAACTTGTACCTTCCATCAACAGAAGTTGATCTAATAAGAGATATTATGTCATCCACCTTGTCTCATTAAGAACTAGACAGACCAACTAAATGATTTCTCACAGCTAATTTTTTCCTATAATAAAACATGTTTTACTGAATATATTTGGGAAAGAAGGGGAAGGAGCAGCTGTTGGGTACCTGGTTTTGGGCCATACTGCATTTTGTATAATATGTTTTTTCTTGTATTCTGCTGGGCACCTCAAAGGCCTTTGAGACAATATTTATTATTAAAACTGATATATCTTACCTTTCTGTCTCTGGATTTCGGAACAGTTTTCCCTGCATTAGAGACCACCACAAAACTCCCAGAGGCTCCTTTTCCTTTCACCTATTTTAAAGAATAATTTCCATTTCAGTCCCCAGTAAGCAATAAATTAACTTTCAATAATGACCAGTTGAGAAAGGCTGTAGTATATTGTGCCAAAGATTTAGACTACCTCTCGATTGTGCACCTTACAGCGACACAGGAGAGCTCTTCTGCAAACAAAACAAAATCACCCCCAATGAGGGGTGGTAGCTTTGTCGGTAGGAGAGTGTCTGTCCACACCGGCGCTTTTCATCAGTAAAACTTTTGTCAGTCAGGGATTCCCCCCCCAGACAAAAGTTTTACCGATGAAAGCGCAGTGTAGACATGGTCTTAGATTGGAGCCCTCTATCTTAGCCACAGAGAGCTATGGTGATTTTAAACAAGAAGGACTGACCTTTCTGTAAGATTAAGGAGCTAGTTGGTAACAAAAGGCAATTATAATAGCATAATCCAGGGGTTCTCAAATGGGGGATTGGGACCCCTCAGGGGGTCGCGAGGTTATTACATGTGGGAGTCACGAGCTGTCAACCTTCACCCCAAACCCCATTTTGCTGCCAGCATTTATAACGGTGTTAAATATATTTAAAGGTGTTTTTAACTTATAAGGGGTGGGGAGTCGCAGTCAGAGGCTTGCTGTGTGAAAGGGGTCACCAGTAAAAAAGTTTGAGAGCCACTGGCATAATCTGTTTGCCTTGAGCAGATGATTCTGTGATGCTGGAAATCTGATGTTGCCAGGACAAAACATACTTTTAAATTAGACATGCTGATGCAAAAAGGTGAGGTAGCTAAACATACGGTGAAGACATGAGTTGTTGCAATGCCATAAACCACAGTTCACCATCAAAATACAAACACTTGTGTCTTGCACAGAAACTTACAAAGTATGTGGTTCCTAGAACAATGCTGACATCCTGTCAATGATCAAAGAAGCAGAGACAAAGGTATAGTAACCTTCAAGAGGGAGAAGATGATCACCCAAATGACATGACTATTGAGTGCCTCACTATTAGGTTAATATGGGTATTTTCACCCACCTCTGCAGTGCTGGTCAGAGTGGCTCTTACCTGTCTGATGACTCCCCTCTCCAGTTCCCTTTTCAGTGCTTGCTTTAGAAGATAGCCTCTCCTCTCAAGTTCCAGGGAAGGGTACTTGTGTATAATGTATTTACGTATGGCAACCACGGATGCACCACTCTTTTGAAAGCATGCCTGAAACAGAACCAACAAGTTAGCAAACCAAGAGCAATAGACCTACCTCTCTATGGGACCAGAGGGGTAGAGATTAACTGTTGCATATATGACAGCACAGTGGCCCAACATGCCAGGGCTAGCCTTGGTCCCACATTGGTTTCAGAAGCAAAGAATAGCACTAACGATACCATATCTTTCTACCCTTACAGATTGACTGAACAGCAAACATGAAAATAGTGTGGTAAACAGGTGGAACACTCTCCTGTCCTGTGTTACAAAGTAGCAATTTATGTTGTAACAGAGATAATCACTCCTTACAGCAAAGCAACAACTGCACAACTGTTAATATGTTCCACCAACGTCAGACCGAGTTAATCATTGGTTACTGAAGTACCATACATATACTTGATCATAAGCTGGTTCGTTTATAAGCCGACCCCCTCCCCCCCAGATGGATAAGTAAAAATAGAAAATTTTTATGACCCATTCATAAGCCGACCCTATAATTCAGGATCAGCAAACTTTGGCTCCCCGGCCATCAGGATAAGCTGCTGGTGGGTCAAGATGGTTTGTTTACCTTGAGAGTCGGCAGACAGAGGCAAACCTACGTAAACAAAGCGTCCTGGCGCGCCAGCTGCTTACCCTGACAGGTCGGGACAGTAACTAGTGGGGACATTTTTTTCGGGGGGCGGGGGAGGGGGGCGGAAGAGAAGCTGGGGGTCAGGGGAGTAACCCGTGACCACCCCCCACATGACTCCACTCCTAGCCCGGGACCCCCACACTCTCCCCATCCCATCCCATCTTATCTGGGGAGGATGCATCTGGCCTGGCTGGAGCTGCTCTGAATGGCTGGGCAGCGCGGTCGCAGCCTGCTCTGGCAGGCCAGACCGGGTGGCACGGCCACAGCATGTTCCAGCAGGCTGGGCCGGGCGGTGTGGCCGCAGCCTGCTCTGCAGGGTGGGGCCGAGCAACATGGCTGCAGCCTGCCAGCCCCGGAGCTACGGCTGCTTCGGAGGCTGGGGGGAAGAGCAGCGGAGAGACTCTGGCCCCGCCTTTTCCATTCTGGCTCTGCTGCCTCTCCTTGCTCCCTCTGTTGGGGAGAGGGGCTGCGTCCCATCTCTCCCTCTCTATACCCGTTGATAAGCCAACTCCCTTCTCTGGTGCTTCCCTTTTTTACTAAAACAATTTCGGCTTATGAACAAGTATATACGGTAATTGCCAAATTTCCACTCCCAATTTTTTGCCTTGAATTTTGAGAGTGAAACTAGCAGGCTAAAAACAGAAACTAAGCTACAAATTCATATTTTAAAGTTGCTTCTTTCAGAGATTCATGTTTAGGATACCAAGTGTTACTTTAAAATATTCTTAAGTATAAGAGCTCTTAAGATTATAACAATACTATAATTCTGCTTGTTTTGTAGCCCAGTTGTTATCCTAAATCAATTACTTAAAAAAAAAATAAATCTTATTTTAAAATCAATTAATCGGTAGTTCCAAGGGTTTAACTTGATGAAACTCTGGGTATAAAGTCAATTTGCAGGTCTAGATAGATTTAGGCTGACTGCCCACATGTATAGCCATGTAGCACGGAATGAATTTAACCCACACAGAGCAGAGTTATGAGCCTTAGAATCTACACCATTACCTGCCTCTTCTAAATAACAGCCAGCAATCTAGGATTTATAGCAACCTAGAGTTTAGAGCATTTCTTCTCTCTTCCTCCAATGGATTTGGACGAAACTTCGGAAGACTGCAGTGGCGGGAGAGGTAGAGTCTTTTGCAACCAAGGCTGGTGGAGCCCAGACTCCCTGTGAAGGGAGTGTGCATTGAGTGAGTTCTAAGGGGAAGGTGGCACTGTTACTGCTACAAAAAGCATCTTGGGCCACAGCCAGAAGTGGGGATGCAGTAGACTTAAGACCACTGCCATTTTTGGACTTAATTTGCAGTATTTCAATCCATTTTGAGCTTTGAAAAAGCTTTGAAAGAGACACATAGCAAACTGCTGTGCCAATCAAAATAAATCCGGAAGAACACAGCTAGAAGCAGAAGCACAGCAGACTGGTTAACTGATGTCAGCAGTCAACCAAAGTCAATGCAACAGTTTCTAATGTGTTAAGCACGAAGAGGTACAAAATCTAGACAGAGAAAAGTTTGTCAAGAGCCCCCCTCAGTTACATCACTGACTGAGAAATAAAATTCAAGTGCCAGGAGTCAAGAATGTAGTAGGAAGAGGACCTGAAACATAAGCCCTCGTATCAGAGACCTAGTATGAGGCCTGAGCTAAATAGTGGTCAAAGCTTTGCGGATATAAAGCAAAGTCAGGTGGATATTGGCAAGAACAGGGCTGATATTGCAGAAACACACATTCCTAAGTGGTGCTAGGCACAGGCCATGCATGCAAACACATTCCAGAAGGGTGGTACCAGAACACCTCGACACCAACACATTCCTCAAAAGATAACAGGAATATGCTAACCCATCTTGAAGATAAGGTCAGTATAACAGCATGATGGATAGAGATGTTCTGACTGAACCAACAGGTACACGGTAATTGGTGGTGGTTAGCTACATTACAGGGTGGTATCTAGGCATGTCAGAGGGCAGTAACTAGTCACATCACGGGGGCAACAAGGAACTTGTTTGTATCTGTGTATAAAGATGTATCTCAGAGGGAGTGTCTTTGTCTGGCCAAGGGGAGAATGGAAAGTCCAGCCATTCACTGAGCCAGTACATTGTCACGAGCACATGTGTTAGTGTACCATTGAGCCAGGGCATTAGCACCGTTCATCGGCAATAAACCTGACCAAGTTCCTTTGCTGAAAACCGAGTCTGTGGATTTAATGGGCAGCTCAATCAAATTCTGCTATCTCCGCAGAGCTGGGATGGGGGCGGGGGGGGAGAAGAAGAGAGAGAGAGAACGAACATGCGCACAGACACACACACACACCCACCCCCGACATCTGACCACATGGAATTTCTGTCACCGAAGTCCAACAGTATACAATGTATTATAGCTAATTGCACGACTATACTACAAAAGGAAGTTTCTTTTAAAAGTACAGTATTATTCATGTCTATACAGAAAGCTGACCTGAACACAAGGGCACATCACCACGGCAGGATTTCTGGACCTCCTATTAGGATTATTTTTCCCTGCCCCACCATCGCAGCAGCACGGTTATGTTAATACAGATACACGATCTCTTGCCTTATCTATGCACTTATAACATACTCCTTGTAGTATCTGAGGACCGACTTCTCCATGCCTTAACACATGCTGAAAGTGATTTTGCTTACCCACAGTCAGAATTAAATATATATTAGTCCCAAGAAAAGAAACTGAGGATACCACTGTGAAGCCTAAGAATCCTCAGATTCATAATATATTTTATATCTGACCTACAAACAAAGGGAATGAAGTCTTCCACTTGCCTTGATGGCCTCAGTTAAGATAGCATCCATCTTTGGGCGTGAGGAAGCAGCCATCTGTGTTTGCTTCTGTGCTCTAGCTAGTTGGCTAGCAGAAAGGGTTGCCCATGAGGGAATGGTCTTTTTCACTTTCTTCTCCTTTTCTTTAGACTGATCCTTCTCACTTTAGGGGAGAGGGGAAAAAAAAAACAGTGACAGTAAGACAACAAAAAGAAAAGGAGTACTTGTGGCACCCTAGAGACTAATCAATTTATTTGAGCATAAGCTTTCGTGAGCTACAGCTCCCTTCATCGGATGCATACTGTGGAAAATACAGAAGATGTTTGTTTTTATACACACAAATCATGAAAAAATGGGTGTTTATCACTACAAAGACAACAGATATTGCACCAAGGCAGCCCATGGAGCAAAGAGGCAAAACTCAACCCTCCCTCCCCCCCCCAAAAAAATACAAACCAAAACAAAAATCTCAAAAGGTTGTCTTGAAAAGGAAGGGCTTTTTAAAAAAATATAGGAGGAGGCTAAGTGGATACAGCACTGAGGACTTTATATTTAAAGTAATATAATTTTGAAGCATAGACTGTGGTAGTTCAGTGCCAGAGGATAAATCCAAAACCCCTCAAAAGACCAATTCATTTACTACATAACTAACAGACGTGTTCAAGACCAACAAGGACACAAGGAACTAGAGATCTGCCCTTGTCCCTTCAGCCAAAAGGATTCACACAGTATACCACAACTTTAACTCTCCTTTGGACAACACAGGGTTCCAAGACAGAATGGAGACCCATATCCAGGCCAGGTCTACCCTACAAACCTTTGCGGACATAGCTATGTCAGCAGGGGTGTGACGTGTGACCAACACAGTTGTACCAGCAAAAGTCCCTAATGTAGATAGTTATATTGGCAAACCTGCACTTCTGCCAGTGATGCTTGGTTAGCTTTTGGAGTGGGAGATTGTGAGAGAGAGAGAGAGAGAGAGAGAGAGAGAAGAGACACGATACCTAGAATGAACTATGTCAGCAAAAGTACAGTTTTATTAGAATAAACTGTGTCCACACTGGGAGCACTTTGCCAGCAGAGTATAGTACTATACCTACACTGTCATAGGGCTCCTAGTCTATACCTAGCCCCCCGTGATGGACAGTCAGAGTTAGTCAAAAAGACAATGCAGAAAGCTTTGCACTCTGGATAACACCCTTACAGTATACTAACATGGCATATGGGTTGTTCAGTTAAACTTCTGTAAGGGCTCTGCCTTACCAGGGAAGAGGCAAAGTAACTGTCATAAGAAGGTTACAGGAATATTACCGTATAGCACATTTAAATCACTAACTTAGCAGTCTAGCAAAACTGATTTTGAATTGCAGCAAGGATTTATTTCAGTTCATTGGAAAGTGGTAGAACAGGAAGAATTATTTGCAACCACAAGTGGGGGTGGGACACCAGTTTGGAGCAACCTCAAGGCTTCTCTTCTTGGGAAACAGCATCAAGTAGAACAAAACACTTAATTCACATCCTGGGAATTCAGTAATAGAACAAGGTGCTAACAGTGGAGCCCCTTACACAGAATCTCTGTGATTAGGACACGAAAGACAGGTTGCCTGAATATTACTCCTACTTATTTACATTTGTGGGATTTGCCCACAGCCCAGCTGAGCTTTGGAATCTTCTAGAAAAGCAGTGCCTGTTGGGACCACAAGTAAGCATTCTGTGCCCCGAGAGTACACACAGTTCCCATCCTCTTCAGTGCTTTCCTTTTCACAACTAGCTGTAGATTCTCTGGGTACGGACAGGAGTTTGTGTGTACGTACATCCCACAAACAGGAATATGCAGAACCACCTCAAAGATGAATTGCTCATTTCAGGTCAACCAATTTATTTGAGCATGAGCTTTCGTGAGCTACAGCTCACTTCATCAGATGCATACCGTGGAAACTGCAGCAGACTTTATATATACACAGAGAATATGAAACAATACCTCCTCCCACCCCACTGTCCTGCTGGTAATAGCTTATCTAAAGTGATCATCAGGTGGGCCATTTCCAGCACAAATCCAGGTTTTCTCACCCTCCACCCCCCCACACAAATTCACTCTCCTGCTGGTGCTAGCCCATCCAAAGTGACAACTCTTTACATAATCAAGTCGGGCTATTTCCTGCACAAATCCAGGTTTTCTCACATCCCCCCCACCCCCAAATACACACAAACTCACTCTCCTGCTGGTAATAGCTCATCTAAACTGACCACTCTCCAAGTTTAAATCCAAGTTAAACCAGAACATCGGGGGGGGGGGGGGTAGGAAAAAACAAGAGGAAACAGGCCATGTACATTGGTCAAACTGGACAGTCTCTACGTAAAAGAATAAATGGACACAAATCAGATGTCAAGAATTATAACATTCATAAACCAGTCGGAGAACACTTCAATCTCTCTGGTCACGCAATCACAGACATGAAGGTCGCTATCTTAAAACAAAAAAACTTCAAATCCAGACTCCAGCGAGAAACTGCTGAATTGGAATTCATTTGCAAATTGGATACTATTAATTTAGGCTTAAATAGAGACTGGGAGTGGCTAAGTCATTATGCAAGGTAGCCTGTTTCCTCTTGTTTTTTCCTACCCCCCCCACCCCCAGATGTTCTGGTTTAACTTGGATTTAAACTTGGAGAGTTGTCAGTTTAGATGAGCTATTACCAGCAGGAGAGTGAGTTTGTGTGTATTTGGGGGTGGGGGGGGATGTGAGAAAACCTGGATTTGTGCAGGAAATAGCCCGACTTGATTATGTAAAGAGTTGTCACTTTGGATGGGCTAGCACCAGCAGGAGAGTGAATTTGTGTGGGGGGGTGGAGGGTGAGAAAACCTGGATTTGTGCTGGAAATGGCCCACCTGATGATCACTTTAGATAAGCTATTACCAGCAGGACAGTGGGGTGGGAGGAGGTATTGTTTCATATTCTCTGTGTATATATAAAGTCTGCTGCAGTTTCCACGGTATGCATCTGATGAAGTGAGCTGTAGCTCACGAAAGCTCATGCTCAAATAAATTGGTTAGTCTCTAAGGTGCCACAAGTACTCCTTTTCTTTTTGCGAATACAGACTAACACGGCTGTTACTCTGAAACCTGTCATTTCAGGTCGGCAGTCAAGTGACATAAGTATATCCCTCTCCCTGTACTAATGGAAAACAAAAAGATGGACAATATGTTCAATATATTCAGACTAGCAAACCGTTTTGCAGAAAACATGTATTTTCCGGCAAATCTGGTTTGCAGGGGAAAAAAATTCCACACAAATAATTTTCTGGGAAATGTAATCTGCTACTGGATGAACCCAAGGAATGTGTTCCACCCCAAAACAAAATACTCAATTTTGTATTAATTTACTTCAAAAACAGCAGTGACATTTTGGCTCCCATCCTTAGTTTTCAAGAAAATTTTAGTCTTTTGTCACTAAGATCCTTTAGAAGAATTTTTCCTAACTTCCCCTGCAATCCCACCCCAATTCCAGGCATTCAGAAAGGATAGGTCTTACTCCTTTTTGGTTTCTTCAGAAGACTTTGCTTCTCCCTTCTCACTCTCTGGTTCTTTTGGCTGCTCTGTCTCACTGGATGTAGCAGGTGGAGTTTCATTTTCTTGCTCCTCTCCAGTAGAAGCAGATTCCTCAGAGCTGACTTCCGCGTCTAATGAAAAAATTGGAAATACAAAAGTCTGTATCCAAAACAAAACTCCATTCTTTAAAAAAAGGCACAGGGAGAGTTTATAAACACACCCAAAAGCAGCCGTTTCCCCAGATAATCTCTGTGAAAAACTCAAATTATCCATTTAAATTAAACTTTAAAAATAGTTCTATTAAGTTTTTAAAGCTCTTCAGTATGTCGTGATTAGCAGTCAAATGCCAGAGTAAACTTCAAAACAGACATTACATAAAATTCTCAAACTGGATTAAGTCAATTTTCTCATTTCAACCCCCCTGCACATCTCCTTTTCCTAGACTATGGAAGTTTACTATCATTGTGGTCACTCAAGTGAGATGCCACAGAAGAAGCCACTATCATTTCTGTTCAGTGCTAACACTAGATGAAGTGGAAAAGTTTTTGCCTAGACTGAGATGATCTCTGGCATTCTTGCACACCTTTTAATACTGAAGAGACACTGTCAGTTAAAATTTGACAACATTTAGATACATCAAAACAAGTTTTTGGAAAACTTGAAATCAATATAAATGTACCCATCAGTTCTTTTGTTTTCAAGAATAGGTCTGATCATGACCAACTAATGTTTTAAAAACATCAATCTTTGTTTATACTAAACAGTGGCACTGAACATTTAGGTAACATGTTAACATTTTTAAACTAGGTTTCAGAGTAACAGCCGTGTTAGTCTGTATTCGCAAAAAGAAAAGTCTGCTGCAGTTTCCACGGTATGCATCCGATGAAGTGAGCTGTAGCTCACGAAAGCTCATGCTCAAATAAATTGGTTAGTCTCTAAGGTGCCACAAGTACTCCTTTTCTTTTTATTTTTAAACTAGTCATGCATGATTCTAGACAGGGCCCGAGAGTTTACAGAAGTGTTGGCAACTGCCTTTGTCTAACACATAGGGATGAAAACCAATGTCAGAAACCAACATTCTAAGAAAATGAACGCAAACAGTTGAGTGCATGCCTTATAGGCTAGACAACCCATCAAATAAAACTCCAAATTAATGATATCTTGACTTTAGTAAAGCTTTTGATATTATCTTGCATGACCTTCTCATAAACAAACTAGGAAAATGCAACCTAGATAGAGCTACTATAAGGTGAGTGAAAAACTGGTTGGAAAACCTTTCCCAAAGAGTAGTTATTAGTGGTTCACAGTCATGCTGGAAGGGTATAACAAATGGGGTCCTGCAGGGATCAGTTCTGGGTCCGGTTCTGCTCAATATCTTCATCAACGATTTAGATAATGGCTTAGAGAGTACACTTATAAAGTTTGCACACAATACCAAACTGGGAGGGGTTGCAAGTGCTTTGGAAGATAGGATTAAAATTCAAAATGATCTGAACAAACTGGAGAAATGATCTGAAGTAAATAAGATAAAATTCAATAAGGACATATGCAAAGTACTCCATTTAGGAAGGAACAAATCAGTTGCACACAAACAAAATGGGAAATGACTGCCCAGCAAAGAGAACTGCGGAAAGAGTATCGGGGGGGTCATAAGCTAAATATAGAATATTAGGGTTGGAAGAGACCTCAGGAGGTCATCTAGTCCAACCCCCTGCTCAAAGCAGGACCAACACCAACTAAACCATATCAGCCAAGGCTTTGTTAAGACGGGCCTTAAAAACCTCTAAGGATGGAGATTCCACCACCTCCCTAGGTAACCCATTCCAGTGCTTCACCACCCTCCTAGTGAAATAGTGTTTCCTAATATCCAACCTAGACCTCTCCCACTGCAACTTGAGACCATTGCTTCTTGTTCTGTCATCTGCCACCACTGAGATCAGCCTAGCTCCATCCTCTTTGGTACCCCTCTTCAGGTAATTGAAAGCTGCTATCAAATCCCCCCTCACTCTTCTCTTCTGCAGACTAAATAACCCCAGTTCCCTCAGCTTCTCCTTGTAAGTCATGTGCCCCAGACCCCTAATTATTTTCATTGCCCTCTGCTGGACTCTCTCCAATTTGTCCACATCCCTTCTGTAGTGGGGGGGACCAAAACTGGACACAATACTCCAGGTGTGGCCTCACTAGTGCTGAACAAAGGCGAATAATCACTTTCCTCCATCTGCTGGCAATGCTCCCACTAATACATCCCAAAATGCCATTGGCCTTCTTGGCAACAAGGGCACACTGTTGACTCATATCCAGCTTCTCGTCCACTGTAATCCCCAGGTCCTTTTCTGCAGAACTGCTGCTTAGCCAGCCGGTTCCCAGCCTGTAGCGGTGCATGGGATTCTTCCTTCTGAAGTACAGAACTCTACACTTGTCCTTGTTGAACCTCATCAGATTTCTTTTGGCCCAATCCTCCAACTTGTCTAGGTCACTCTGGACCCTATCCCTACTCTCCAGCATATCTAACTCTCCCCCAGTTTAGTGGCATCTGCGAATTTGCTGAGGGTGAAATTAATCCATTATTTCAACTGTCCATTCGTTGATGGAAAGCCCCTAACCTACTCTAGTTACTCTATGTGCTATGGAAAGCCATCTTCCCTCTCCCTTTAAGAAGTGTGCTCAAGTGACTTTCTGCTGGGCATATTTTTCTTTTAAATTTTGTGAATTAAAAATATCAATTCTAATGCTGCATTAACAACTATTTTTGCTTTAATTTCCTTTCTGCCATAAGAAAGAGGGTAAAAGGAATCAGTGGGATTAATTGAATATGATATCCAAGAATAACATTGCCAAGAAATTCAGCAGAGGTGGTATGATCAGAGATGCAACGTAAATCAATCTTACAAAGAGGTTGTGTGATGGGGCAGCTGCCCCTCACTGGCTAACCAAGGGTTAATAGCAGCCCTTGAGTGGCTGTGCAGAACCCAGCCAACCAGAGGAAGGCTTAGAAGCAGCTAATCAGGGCCAGGCTGGGCCCTATAAGAAGGGCTGCAGGGCAGAGAGTAACTTAGTCTCTCCCTGGAGACTGAGGGAGAAGGGCTGGCTGCCTGCAGAGAGAGAAGTGCCTGAGACAGAGCAGTGCTGGGCAGGGTCAGGGGTGTAAGCGCAGCTCCAGCCTGGCTGGCTCCCAGACGGAGGCCTTGATACAGGGGCCAAGTAGGTGCTGGGACTATGGGGAAGTGGCCCAGGTAAAGCAGGTAGCGACAGAGGGGAAGGAGAGGCAGTGAGCGGCTGCCAGCTATAGGGTCCCTGCATTGGGGGCCAGAGTAGTGGGCAGGCCTTGCCCCCACCCCCTCTTTTGCCCCACTGGCTGCTGAAGGAGGTGGTCAGCCAAAGGACTGCAGTTTGTCCCTGAGCGAGAGGCTGGACTAGGGGCTGCAGTTCGCCATTGCAATGAGAGGCTAGGCGAAGGACTGCTGGTTCCCCCCAGAGGCAGGGAGACAACGGAGTTGGGGCACAGCTGGAGGGCCGTGCCCTGAAGAGGATGCCGTGGTCCGGGAGTGACGTGGGTCCCCAGAGTACAACGTGTTACACCTTGCTAAACTGCACAGACCATCAACAGAAAAAAGCAGACAAAGAGGAAGTTACTCACCTTGTGCAGTAACGATGGTTCTTCAAGATGTGTGTCCCTATGGGTGCTCCACTTTAGGTGTCTGTGTGCCCATGCATCTCTCATCGGAAATTTTTGGTAGCAGTGTCCCGCTGAGCCCGCACATGTGCTCTCCCTCCTTCGTGGTCTGCCTTGAGGCTATTTAGCACTGCACAGGCGAACCCCCCTCACTTCCTTCTCTACCACAGAGCCCTATAGAGAACTCCAAAGTAGAGGGGAGGAAGGCGGGTTGTGGAGCACCCACAGGGACACACATCTCGAAGAACCATAGTTACTGCACAAGGTGAGTAACTCCTCTTCTTCTTCTTCGAGTAGTGTCCCTATGGGTGCTCCACTTTAGGTGACTCTGGAGCAGTACCCACCACTGGAGCCTGGGACTTCAGAGCGGAGTCTTTTACTACAGAGAGTACTGTGGAGTTGAAGATGGTGTCAGCGGCCAAATCTTCAGTGATTGCATAATGTTCTGCGAAAGTATGGACAGAGGCCCCAATCATTGCTCTATAGATTGGGGAGAAAGGGGTATCCCTATGGAATGTGATTGAGGTAGGAACTGATCTCATGGAGTGCGTATGGATGGAAGCAAGTTGCATCCTTGCTAAGTGATTAATGCAACTAGAGACCCATTTGGATAGTCTTTGACGAGATATCACAGAGCTTTTGGATCTTTCAGCGGATGAAAGGAAGAATTTAGGGGATTTCCTTAAGTCCTTAGTCCTGTCCAAGTAGAATGCTAATGTCCTTCTAATATCTAGCATATGCACAATTGTCTCCCAGTTGTCACAAATGTGGTTTTGGGAAAAAACAGGGAGATGGATCTGTTGATTCACATGGAAAATGCAGAAAAAGTAGGGAGAAACTTGGGATATGGCCTTAGAGTTTTTTTTTATTTTATTTATTTTTGAAAAGACAAAGGCTGTGAATGATGGGTGTGCCATCAGGGCGACTATTTCTCGTATGTGCCTAGCTGAGGTGATGGCAATTAGAAATGCTGTCATCATGGACAGGTATAAAGAGAGAACAAGTTGCCCTGGACTCGGAGGGAGGTCTAATCCAAGCCCTGAGAAGTAGATTAAAGTCCCAGGCTGGAGAGGGTGGTGTCACATGGGGGAAGAGAGTCCCAATGCCCTTAAAGAGTCTACGCATTAGTGGTTGAGCAAACTCCAAGTGGGAAGCCATTTTCACCTTGAGACGTACCTTAAGGGAGCTGAGTGAGAGTTTAAAATGTAGTGCAAAATAAGAGGGAGGAAAGAGGAGGTTGGGTCTGTCCATTTGGAATGGTACAAACTTGGAGTCGTTTCCGTTTTGTAGATGGCTATGTGGAGTGGTCAACTTGTGGTTGTATTGCAACATGTGTTTCAGCTTATCAGAGCATTCTGCTTCTAAGCCTTGGAACAAAGAAAGATCCAAGCCTGGAGGTGGAGGACCCATGGGTTGGGGTGAAGGGTCAGCCCATTGTTTTCAGAGACCGGGTGAGGAACAGGCTGACGTCAGAGGAACAGGAGGGCATATTGCCATCTGTGTCAGGTAAGGGAGCCAGACTTGTCATAGTCAAGAGGGGCAATCACAATAACTCGTTGCATTTTCAACAGAATCTTCGATAGGGTAGGAAACTGGGGAAAGACATACAAGTGGGCCCTGTCCGCTGGGAAGACGAGGGCAACTGTCAGTGAATGTTTCCCCGAAGGGTGGCTATATCTTGCAGCACCTGTGAATTCAATATACACTCATTGTCATGAGAAAATTCCAACTGAGACTGTTGGTTATCCCCTTCTGTATCCCTCATAGACAGACAGCTGAGAGGAGCACATTGTGAGGGGTGTATCAGTTCCAAAGTTTAAATGCTGTCTTGCAAAGGGAGGGATATCTGGCAGCTCCTTGGCAGTTTATACAAAACATACAGGTCACATTAAGTCCATCATAACCTTTGTGTGTTGTTTTATGATGAAAGGCAGAGTTTGTGCACAGGCACTCCTGACAGTCCCGAGCCCCAAAAGAGTGATATGGAAAGTCATTTCTGTGGAAGGCCATTTGTCTTGAACCTTGCTGTTGTGTAGGTGAGCTCCACAGCATATTAGGGAGACATGGGTCCCAGGGTGGTGAAAGTGGCTAGTGAGAGGAGCGTTCTCGCTTGTACTGCATCAGGTTGATGCTGATAAAGTCCAGTCACTGTACCAGGGTCAGTATGCCACTACAATGAAGTGAACCTTGGAGACTACCCTGTGTGGAGCAGTCTGTACCTATAATGATCCTGCCCCAAAGGTAAGCAGTAGGAAATCTCCTGTACGATGGTTGTATTGAGATATGGAAGTAGGCACCCTGTGATTTCTAGCCCCGAACTTAATCTCTTTGCTCTAGAGCTGGTCCTATCTACTGTGAAGTAAGGTAAGGTGACTTCTGAGTGGCATGACAGGTATATAGATGGCAGCTGATGCTGTAAGGTATCATTGTTCAGGCCCCTGACCAGCTCCTCAAAGTGCTTATAAGAGGCAGTTTGAGAAATCATGGACTGGGGTGCAGACTGTTCTCATTTTTGAGCCCTGAGCCTCTTACACTGTGGCTCATAACAGCACAGAGATGGTGAATATTGAGAAGATTGTGATCTGTGGTGTGGTTGAGAGGTATATCTTCTCTTCTGTTCACAGTGTAGATTCCTAAGGAGCGTAGTGCAGTCTGAGAATCCTTCAGGATGTGGAGAGAAAATCTGTCTTCTCCGCAAAGAGTTTGGCCCTTCATATTGGAAGTCTGTAGCTCTTTGGGCAATCTAGAGAGGTGTAGCGAACAAAAAACAAAACAAAAAAAACCCCACAACCCACCTCAGTACCACTGTCATGGAGACTGGGCGGGCAGCTGTAACAGCTACATCCAGTGGTGTCTCTAGGACCAGTCTGGCTATCAACTGACCTTCTCTAAGAATGGTCTGAATCTATTCAGATAAGCTATTACCAGCAGGACAGTGGGGTGGGAGGAGGTATTGTTTCATATTCTCTGTGTATATATAAAGTCTGCTGCAGTTTCCACGGTATGCATCCGATGAAGTGAACTGTAGCTCACGAAAGCTCATGCTCAAATAAATTGGTTAGTCTCTAAGGTGCCACAAGTACTCCTTTTCTTTTTTTGAATCTATTCTGTTTGTAAAAAGAAAAGGAGTAATTGTGGCACCTTAGAGACTCACCAATTTATTTGAGCATAAGCTTTCGTGAGCTCACTGGATCCGATGAAGTGAGCTGTAGCTCACGAAAGCTTATGCTCAAATAAATTGGTTAGTCTCTAAGGTGCCACAAGTACTCCTTTTCTTTTTGCGAATACAGACTAACACGGCTGCTACTCTAAAACCTGTTCTTTTTGTGTTTCCAGTAATGTTTCAGAAACATCCTAGGTTACCCAAGATTAACAAAATTGTTTTGGCCATGACAGTTTGGTAATTTATGACTCTAAACAGTAATGTTGTTGATGAACACGCCATCTTGTGAAACCTGATCATATGGAGTTGACTTGGCATTATGTTGCTTGCTTCATGCATTAACCACATCCACTATGATGCAGTTGGGTTGCAGATGTTGAAAACTAAGTCTGCCTCTTTGGATAGAGATGTAGGGTTGTTTTTATTTACACTCTGTTGCTGGTTGGTGCGATGGAGGCTGGCTCTGCCAGATGATTTTGGTAGGATCTAGAATCAGCTCATTAATGGGAGGACAGTTCTAGATGAGAAGGTAGTGTGCAGAATTTCCACCAACTTGTGATGTGTATCTGCCACCTCCTGTAAGGGAATCTGCAGCTCGTCTGCCACCTTCTTGGTAAGATCCAGAAAGTTCTTAAATCTTCACCTAGTGATGAAGGGTGGACAGCACAGTCTCATCTGGGAGAGATGAGGAGAAGTGTGCTGAAGAGGAAGCTACCTCTTCAGGTGTGGGTTCCCCCCTTCCTTCCTGTTCTGAAAAAGCTCTCTCCTGCCCTGGCTCAGGTGCCAGGCTGTAGCAAACCATCAGGTGGACTCTCCCTGAGGGACACCGGAGACGGTCGCACCATGTGTGTATATGCCTGAAGAGTTACAATATGGCCTTGGGAGGGAGAGGCAGGAAGGCAGGCATGGGCGTGATGGAATTGGGGATGACCCTTGTAGTGTGGTGGTGGGCCACTTTGAGGGGCCAGGGAATGACCTCCTCCTGGCCAGTGTCAGATTAGTCAGTGGTTAAGGGTGCCGCTGACCAGGGTATTGGCAGTATACAGCCCAGTTCTAAGAGCGATTCTGGGTGCCGGGATGTGCTAGATAGTGGGATCCTGGTACCAAGTAATGGGGATTGTGGTTCTTCCCCAATCATCAGGTCTCCAGGGTACCAGAGCTCACGCAGTACCATGGGTTCATTTGGTACCACAGAGAAGGGTCCGTGGTACATTGTCAGTATTGATAGTTGGGCAGAGCACTCCCTAAATGAGAGTTTTGCCCAGTACAAAAAGTTTGTTGGTGCCACTTTTTTAGAGACGGCATGGTAATTGTCTCTCCCTGGGTACTGAGGCCACAGGTCTCCAGAGTATCAGAGTACCTGTGTTACCATGGGCTCATCCGGAACTCCAGAGGAGTGTCTGTAGTCGGTATCAATGGTTGGGAAGGTGCAAAACACTTCCTAGATGGGAGTTTTGTTGCATCTGGTACCAAAGGGTTTCTCTATGCTGCTCTTTTAGGGATGGTACGGTAACTGTCCCCTCTCCTTAGGGGACGGTACCCTTGCCTCAGGGCTTCTGTGTTGCTCTTTTAGAGATGGTATGGTAACCAGTGCAGTAGTTGCCCAGAGTAGAGCTCAGAGCAGCACAAAGCTTACAGAAGTCCCTTGTCAGTGGGAGAGCAGAGCTCAGACCAGGGCAGAGCTCACAGCAGGAGGTTCGTCTGCTGGTATTGTCCTACGAGGTGGCCGCACTGGGGAACACCCCTCAGGCTGGCTAGTTGCTCGGAGAAGCCTTTCCAGGGGGAGTCTGCTGGTGACTTCTCTCTCTTCTCCTCTTCACCACTTGACCCCTTTTGAAGTGAAGGCTTCGGGGTCAACACCCACCAGAGTCCCCTGCAGACTGAAGTGTTTTCTCTATAGGGAGGAATTTTCTCTTTTCTTTTTAAACCAAAGGAATAAAATAAAATAAAACAAAATAAAAACACTTGCCTGAGTACTTTTAGGGAGACCACGAGGGAGGGAGAGCACACGCACGGGATCAACAGGACACTGCTGCCAAAAATCTCCGATTAGAGGTGCAGGGGCACACAGACACCTGAAGTGGAGCACCCATAGGGACACTACTCGAAGAAGAATGTCCAGTTAAGTCATTCAGCACCCTGTCTACACACAGTTCATCAGTTCCCCTTCTCAATCTCAAAATGCCTTCCTTTCACCAATGAAAGCCACATATCTCTACTTTCACCCTGAACAACCAACAGGCAATCATAACAGATCATGCTTATTGGTTATACGTTCATTCAATGCAGTAAAGCCACAAGTCTATACTAATTATAAAACACATTTAGTTTGTATGTGGTGTGACAGGGTTGAGCCAGATGGCTATAGGAGAGTAATAGAAGGCAGATATATTAGCCCCAGGGTCAGTAGGTCCCTTTTCCCTGGGTAAGGTAACAGGGATGGTTCCAGAACAATCAGGAACCTTCTGGAGACAATTAAGACAGGCTGATTAGAACACCTGCAGCCAATCAAGAAGCTGCTAGAATCATAGAATATCAGGGTTGGAAGGGACCCCAGAAGGTCATCTAGTCCAACCCCCTGCTCAAAGCAGGACCGATCCCCAATTAAATCATCCCAGTCAGGGCTTTGTCAAGCCTGACCTTAAAAACTTCTAAGGAAGGAGATTCCACCACCTCCCTAGGTAACGCATTCCAGTGTTTCACCACCCTCCTAGTGAAAAACTTTTTCTTAATATCCAACCTAAATCTCCCACACTGCAACTTGAGACCATTACTCCTTGTTCTGTCATCTGCTACCACTAAGAACAGTCTAGAGCCATCCTCTTTGGAACCCCCTTTCAGGTAGTTGAAAGCAGCTATCAAATCCCCCCTCATTCTTCTCTTCCGTAGACTAAACATCCCCAGTTCCCTCAGCCTCTCCTCATAAGTCATATGTTCCAGTTCCCTAATCATTTTTGTTGCCCTCCGCTGGACTCTTTCCAATTTTTCCACATCGTTCTTGTAGTATGGGGCCCAAAACTGGACACAGTACTCCAGATGAGGCCTCACCAGTGTTGAATAGAGGGGAACGATCACGTCCCTCGATCTGCTGGCAATGCCCCTACTTATACATCCCAAAATGCCATTGGCCTTCTTGGCAACAAGGGCACACTGTTGACTCATATCCAGCTTCTCGTCCACTGTAACCCCAGGTCCTTTTCTGCAGAACTGCTGCCGAGCCATTCGGTCTCTAGTCTGTAGCAGTGCATTGGATTCTTCCGTCCTAAGTGCAGGACTCTGCACTTGACCTTGTTGAACCTCATCAGATTTTTTTTGGCCCAATCCTCCAATTTGTCTAGGTCCCTCTGTATCCTATCCCTACCCTCCAGCGTATCTACCTCTCCTCCCAGTTTAGTGTCATCTGCAAACTTGCTGAGGGTGCAATCCACACCAATCCTCCAGATCATTTATGAAGATATTGAGCAAAACCGGCCCCAGGACTGACCCTTGGGGCACTCCTCTTGATACCGGCTGCCAGCTAGACATGGAGCCATTGATCACTACCCATTGAGCCCGATAATCTAGCCAGCTTTCTATCCACCTTATAGTCCATTCATCCAGCCCATACTTCTTTAACTTGCTGGCAAGAATACTGTGGGAGACAGTGTCAAAATCTATTAAGGCAGGCTTATCAGGGCACCTGGGTTTTAAAAAGGAGCTCATTTCAGTTTGTGGTGTGCGTGTGAGGAGCTGGGAGCAAGAGGCACTAGGAGCGGAGAGTGAGAATGCGGACTGTTGGAGGACTGAAGTGTACAAGCATTATCAGACACCAGGAGGAAGGTCCCATAGTGAGGATAAAGAAGTTGTTGGGAGGAGGCCATGGGGAAGTAGCCCAGGGAGTTGTAACTGTCACAGAGCTGTTCCAGGAGGCACTCTAGACAGCTGCATTCCACAGGGCCCTGAGCTGGAACCTGGAGTAGAGGGCGAGCCCGGGTTCCCCCCAAATCCTCCCAACTCCTGGTCAGACACAGGAGTCGTCGACCTGGACTGTGGGTTCAGAAAAATGGCCAATCTGAGGGCTGCTATGAAGCTCCAAGGCGAGCAAATCCACCAATAAGTGCAAGACCCACCAAGGTAGAGCAAGAACTTTGTCACAACTGGTGTTGGAAGTGGGATCTGGTGTCCACAGCGCAGCGGAAGGAGGAGGGCTTTTGGAAGGAAGGAAAAAGAAAAAAAAAAAGGGAGGTGATCAAGGCAGAGGTAAAAAGGATGTTGGAACTGGGAGTCATCGAAGAGTCCCATAGTCCGCGATCAAGCCCGACTGTGTTGGTGCCCAAACTCGATGGTACGCCTAGGTTTTGTAATGACTTTCGCCGGCTGAATGAGATCCAAATTTGATGCATACCCCATATCGATGAGTTAGTTGACCGCCTCGGCAATGCCTGATTTTTGACCACCCTTGATTTAACAAAGGGATACTGGCAGATTCCCCTTGCCAAAGATGCGAAAGAACAGACTGCATTCTCTACACCAGAGGGTCTGTTTCAATATACTGTTCTTCCTTTTGGACTGCATGGGCACCTGCCACCTTCCAGCGTCTTATGGACAAGCTCCTACGGCCCCATACCAGTTATGCAGTGGCATACCTGGATGATGTGATTATTCACACCCCCGACTGGGATACCCACTTAGGAAAAGTGGAAGCGGTTCTGGACACGCTAAGACAGGCTGGCCTCACAGCCAACCCAGCCAAGTGTCCTATAGGGCTAGCCGAGGCTAAATACCTTAGCTACATTGGAGGAAGGGGCATGGTCAAGCCCCAACTAAACAAACTAGAGGCTATCCAAAATTGGCCCCGGCCAAATTGGAAAAAGCAAGTCTGGGCATTCCTAGGTGTAGTGGTGTACTACCGACGATTTATTCCCGATTTTGCTACCAGAGCGAGTCCCCTGACGGACCTGATAAAAGCCCGGGGTCCAGACATGGTGAAGTGGACAGATGCCACAGAGAAAGCATTAATGGATTTACAGACAGCCCTCTGCAGTAACCCCATGCTTATAGCCCCAGACTTCAACAAAGAATTCATTTTACAAACAGAGGCATCTGAAGTAGGATTGGAAGCTGTCCTATTGCAGCTGGTCGGAGATGAAGAACACCCAATCCTCTACTGCAGCAGGAAATCCTGAGAGAGCAGAAGTATGCCGTGGTTGAAAGAGAGTGCCTAGATGTGAAATGGGCCATGGAAACACTACATTATTACCTTCTGGGACAACGGTTTACCCTTGTGACCGAACATGCACCCCTCCAGTGGATGCAGCGAAATAAAGAGAAGAACGCAAGGGTGACCAGATGGTTCCTGTCCCTACAACTTTTCCAATTCACCATACACCACCGGGCTGGAAGCCACCATGGCAATGCAGATGGCTTGTCACGAGTACACTGCCAAGTTGCCCAACCCCGCAGTGTTGAGTGGTGGTGGGGGGGAGGGTGATGAGGAAGAGATATGTGACAGGGTCAGACCACATGGCTATAGGAGAGTAATTTTTTTTTTTTTGAAGCAGAAAAAAATTTTATTTGTGTAACACTTACAAAGATCACCAAAAAGGATAAAGCAAAACTATGCAACAAAACAAAAGCAAACGCAAGGTATAACACAGCAGCCTTCAGGAGGGAGAAGTGTTCAGGCTAGCCTGGGCCCAGAGCGGGGGGCTTCCTCGACACTCGCTTCCACCCTCCTGAGTTACCTGGTGGCCTAGAGGGGGGGGGGGGGGCTTCCTCAACACTCATGGTCTTCCACCCCCTCGAGTTACCTAGTGCCACACCCAGTGTCACCGATTATTCCTCTTCTGAGAGTGCCCGACAAGATGGGCACGGCTGCGGGGTGGGCAGACGTACACCCACGTGTGATAGGACCCCTCCTAGGTGACAGTAATGATGGTATCCACAGCAGCAACGGCTGGGGCCTCTCGCTCTTCCCCTCAATGAAACGGTCAGACGGAGGGAACCGGACGGGGTCACCGAGCAGAGAACCTCAGACAGCGCCCACTGCTCCTCAAAGGCGTCAAGGGAGTTGGTGGAGGCCGCCCAGAGGAACTCCTCCCGGATACGAGAATGTACTGAGGATCGGAAAACGGCCCTACAGTCGCAGGCCGCTTCATTGGCCAGCCTCCCCTCTCTGGTTTTATAGATGGCTGTTTTAGCTAGGGCTAGGAGGAGGTTAACCAGGAGATCCCGCGACTTTGTGGGGCCACGGATGGGAAGTGTGTAGATAAAAATGTGAGGAGAAAAGTGTAGCCAAAAGTATAATAAAATATTCGTGAGGAGCCGGAAAAGGGGCTGCAGCCTGGCACAATCTAAACATACGCGTGCCAGGGTTTCCCTCACGTTACAAAAAGGGCAAGTATCCGGGATAGGGGTGAACCGCGTCAAAAACACGGCCGTGTTCACAGCTCCATGAAGGAGCCGCCAACTAATGTCCCCGACGGGCCTCGGGACCAAGGTGGAATACATGCTGGCCCAGCGGGGCTGCTCACCCTCCAAAGGTGGCAGGAGGTCCCACCACTTTGTATCCGGGCACGACACCAGGGTGTGGGCGTGAAGGGTGTGAAGCGTGAGCGTGTATAGATGTTTCCGTGGCGCGATTTGGAAGCTGACCGGCTGCAGTTCATGCAGCCGGCTCGCAGTGAGAGGGTGAGGGATTTGTTGGGATCTGCGGGGTAGAGGCCCAATTTAAAGGGCCTGGGGTAGAGGGTGGGCAGGGTGCGCCCTCATGCAGGGCTCGGGTGAGATAAGCCTGAGCAGCGGGCGTCAAGGTGGCCTTCACCTCCTGAAGTACGCGCCGGAGGGTACGAGGCCTGGAGAGCCCCATGCGCCGAGTGAGCGTCAGGGGATCCAGCCAGTCTCCCCGGTCATAGTCCAGGAGGTCTCTGACTCTCGTGACTTCCGCCAGGACCAAACTCTGGCGCACTGAGCGGGACTCCACCACCCGCAGACGAAGCTGGGGGTTGTGTAGCAGGGGCTCCGCGAGGAGATCTGCTCCCACAGTGGCCGCCACGGACCTGGTCGTTGAAAACATTTTCCAGGTCTGGAGGAGGTCCTGGTAGAAGACTGGCAGCCCAGAGAGGTCTCACGGAAAACCTCTTGGACAGAGATAGAAGAGCTGCCGGTCGTATCGGAGTCCTTGGAAGCGGCACAGGAAGGCGGGCGCTAGTATGCCCGTAGTTCGACGTGGAGCACTATAAAGGAGCCTCTGCAGGGCCTGGAGGCGGAAGACATGGACCTGAGTGTGCAGACATTTCAGGCCCTGCCCTCCCTCCTCCAGGGGTAGATGGAGAACCCCTGCAGGGGCCCAGTGCATTCCTGACCAAAAGAACGCCAGAATCGATGACCGGAGGTTGGTCAGGAAACCTGGGGCCGGGACCAGGGTGTTGAGCCAGTAGCAGAGGATGGACAGGACTAGCTGATTAAGCACCAGTGCTCTCCCTCGGAGGGAGAGACATCGGAGTAGCCTCGTCCATTTCCGGAGCCGCTCTATCACCCCGCATTCTAAATTTTGCCACTTCTCCGGCGGAGAAGGGTGTGTGGCAGAAAGGTAAACGCCTAGGTAGAGCAGTGGACCCACGCTCCACCGGATGGTCTGAAGCGCAGGTGGGAGGGAGCTCACCCGCCGCCAGTCCCGCACCGCCAAGCCAGAGCTCTTGGCCCCATTGACTTGGGTGGAGGAGGCTGCCGAATAGATGGCCTGGCAAGCCTCCACCCGTGCCAAGTCGCCCGGGTCCTGGACCACGAGGAGCACATCATTGGCGTACGCCGACAGGACCAGCCGCAGCTCCGGCTCCCGCAGCACCAACCCTGTCAACCTCTTTCGGAGGAGACAGAGGAAGAGCTCGATTGCCATAGCGTACAGCTGGCCCGAGAGGGGGCACCCCTGCCGTACTCCTCACCCGAATCTGACCGGTTCGGTCAGGGTCCAGTTGAGCCTAACCAGACACTCCGCGGAAGCGTACAGCACTCGGAGAAAACTCACAAACTGAGGTCCGAATCCAAACGCCTGCAGAGTGCCCAGGAGGTACCCATGGTCCACTCTATCGAAAGCCTTCTCCTGATCAAGAGACAGGAGGGCGAAAGACAGACAGACAGTCTCTACGCCCGAGTTCCAAAAGGTCTCTGACTAGAAATAGGTTGTCAAAAATGCTGCGGCCTAGGATAGTATAGGTCTGGTGTGGGTGGATCACGGACCCTAGCCACAGCGAGATTGCTTTCGCTACAATTTTGTAGTCCGTGCTAAGATGGGAAGCCAATTTCGTAAATCACGGAGGTCCCCCTTCGTCAGCAACCGCTCGCCTGCACGAAAGAGGGAGGACCCCGCCCTGCAAAGACTCGGCCCAGACAGTGGCTAGGTCTGGGCCAAGGATGTCCCAGAACGCGCAGTACAACTCCACGGTCAGCCTGTCCATGCCCAGAGATTTATTGGTGGGCATGTGACAGAGGGCTTCCGAGAACTCGGCCAGGGTGAGAGGCAGCTCTAGTCGATCTCGGTCTCCCACGCTGACCGTGGAGAGTTCCTCCCAGAGCACCCTGCAAGCTCCAGGATCGGTCGGATCCGGGGAGAAAAGGCTTGTGTAGAAGTCACGGGCCCTCCCACCCATCTCCACCGGATCCGTGAGGGGGGTGCCTTCTTCTGCTAGAAGGCAGGTGACGTGTTTCTTGGCCCCCCCTCGTTTTCTCCAGGGCGTAGAAGAAACGGGAGCCGCAATCTATCTCCCAAAGGAGGTGGATGCGAGATTGAACAAAGGCACCTTGGGCGCGATGGTCCTCGAGGGCCCGGAGCTCCTCCCGCTTCTCCCGGCACGCTCCGCAGAGGAACGGGTCCTCGGGGCTAGCGGCCAGACGCCTCGCCATCTCTAAGACCTCCCGTTCCAACTGCTCTATCGCTGCATTTCTCCATCGGCTGGTGCCCTGGGTGTAGTCACGGCAGAAGAGCTTGGCGCGCACCTTCCCTAGATCCCACCATCGCCGCGCCGAGGGAAAGGCACGTTGCTGCTCTCGCCAGGCCAGCCAAAACTCCCGGAAGGACATCACGAAGTCCTCATCCTTCAACAGGCTGTTAAAATGCCAATAGGCCAGCCCCGGCCTCTCTGCACGGAGGGAGGCTGTTATGGTGGCTAGATGATGGTCGGAAAATGGGTCCGGCCGAATGTTGGAGGAGTGGGCTTGTGAAAGACGGAAACGGGATAAATAAATATGGTCCAACCGAGAGTGGTGTGACCGATGGGCCTCCACCCGGACAAAGGTGAACGTGGAAGTGTCATCTGGGTGGTGGTCACGCCAGACGTCCACTAGGGAGTGATGTTCGACTATTTCTCGGAGAACGTTCGTGGCGGCCGGGCTCAGCTCGGCCCCTGAGCGGTCCTGCTCCTTGAGGGTGGTGTTAAAGTCCCCTCCCAGGACTAGGCACTCGTGAGAATCTAGGGTGCTGAGGAAGTCAGACACCCGCTGATAGAATTACGGCCGCTTCGGCTCATTGTCGGGGCATAGATGTTAATGAGGTTGACCACGAGCCCCTCCATACGGACTCGGAAATGCAGCAGGTGGCCTGGCACAGCCTCAGTGACCCCTAGCATCTCGGGCCATAGGTTGGGGGAGAACAGGGTCACCACTCCAGCTTGTCGAATCGTGAAGTGGCTAAAGTAGACCCCATCCGCCCGCTCCAGCTGCCAGCTGTCCTCGGCGGTCGGATCCGTATGGGTCTCCTGCTGGAAAACCACCGAGTACCCCCTTCCTGAAGGTAAGAGAGCACCTGGGACCTGCGGAGAGCCATCCTACAGCCCCTTGTGTTCAAAGTTGCAATAATGAGAGGCGTCATGCGGAGGGCTGGGGGGTGGGGGTTCCTTGTTGGCGGGGGTGTTTGCGGCCCCCCGGCGGGTCGCGCAACAATCCGTGACCCATCCCGTAAGTGAGTAAATCATCACGGAAGTTGTGGCCCACCCGTAGACAGCGGCACCGTGCCTTCCTTTCCCTCTACCCTCCTTTATAAGGGCCCTTGTGGCCTGGAGGATTTGATCAAAGTCCCCCCATAGCTGGAGAGCTAGCTGTACCCTGTTGCGGGAGCCACGGATGTCTTCTAAAAACTCCCTTAACGCTTTTTGCAGCTCATGGGGGGGGGGGAGGGGGTGCGATATCCTGGTTATTCCCTGGTGGGGCTCTTGGTGCAGCCTCGTGGTCCACTGAGGCGGGCAGGCAGGGTGCAGACCACCGACAGGGTGTCTGACAGGCTAAAGTTATTAGGTCCATCTCAAGCCTTGGGGTAGAAGGAGACGGCGGAGGAAAAATTGCAGCTCCTAATGGGTTGCGGCAGGAAAATGCAAAGGCTGCCCCTTGGGGGGGATCCGCAAAAAAAGGGAAAGAAATAACCCCAAGGGCGGCAATAGCATTGCAAGAGGAGGTGGATTGGGCAGGGACAGGGGTGGGGGTGGGGGCAGAGGCGAGGCTCTGGGCTTCGGGAGGCAAGCAGCTAAGAGGTGGCGCCTCCCGAACAGATTTGAGGGTTAAGGGGGTGGGGAGGGGGCTCCCAGTGATGCTAGGCGCAGGCTCCATGGTGGATTTGGCAGCCACAGCAACAGGTGGTGGATTACCTTCTGTAGGGTGCCCACCTGGGAAGGTGGTTAGGGAGAGGGAGCATGGGCAAAGGGGGACTGGGGTGAGGTTGTCCAGATCAAGGCCAGCTGGCAGAAGGCGATCCTTTCCCTGGGTGACTGGGGTCAAGCCTAGGGCCTCGATCTCCTCATACATGGAGAAGAGGTCATCTTCTGCCATCCCGGGGGGCTCCCCTCTGGCACCCACTATGATGGTCGCTTTGGGGTTCGTGGGGGGTTCGGGTGATATTCGGGCAGAAGGGGCTTCCTCAGGGGTCTCGGAGGGGAGGGTCTCCCATGGAGGGGAGATCCTACCTTCCAATGCTATTTTGTCCTGTCCCCCACCCCCAGACACTGGTGGATGGATCTCACTCGGCATAGCGGAAGGCTCAGTATCAGTGCCTCCCTTCCTGGTCTTCTGGGGGGCCTCCGCATCGGATGGGTGCAGTGGAGCTCAAACCTTCCGCTTGCCTCGCTTCCCCTGGACTAGGGTCCAGCCCTCCATAGCATCGTCTGGAGGCTGTTTAGCAGGGGTTGTGTCGGGGGCGGGGCAGAGGCAATGATTCAGGGACTCGGGGAGGGGGGTAATGGTGAGGCAGCATGGGGGGGGGGTTCTCCTTGGGGCAGGCCCTCTCTTATGCCCAGTAATATCTTTGCTGCACCCTCCTCCATAGGCTCTGCCGGATTGTTGAGCGAGGGAACCCCGCCCTTGCTGTTGTCTGGGCATTGTAGGAGAGGTGTCTCTTGGGCCTGGGCGGGAGCAGCAGTGGATCGAGCAGGAGGAAAGGTGGTTTCAGGTGCTGGGCGGCCAGGGGCGTTGGCAACGATGGAGCCGATGTCCTGCCGGGTCTCGGGTGCCCCTCCCCGCCGGGCCAAGGGGCAGTCTCTTCGGACATGCCCCACTGATCGGCAGAGGTAGCACTGGGCCTCTCCCGTGGAGTAGTAGACCCGATAGCGGGCTCCCTGGTAGGGGACTAGAAAAGACCCCTCGAGTGCCTCTCCCCGTCATGCGCCACCGGTGGCGGTAGAAGCTGCACTTGCCGGCAGAATGAGAGGACGTGACGGAGGGTGGGGTCCTTGCAGCCCAATGGGAGAGGGCTGATGACAGAGACGGGTTTCCCCAGGGTGGAGAGAGCAGGTAACAGGGCTGCACTGGGTAGAAAAGGAGGGACGGAGGTCAGGACTAGGCGGACACCCAAGTCCTCTAGCGGCTCCAGGGGGACGAACACTCCCCCCACACCCAGGCCCTTCTCTACCGCCTCCTGGGTGGCAGCCTCAGATGCTAAGAAAAAGAGGACCTTCCCGTACATTTTGGAGGCCGCCACAATAGCCGTGGGTCCTACCACCCTCACCAACACCTGCACGTATGTCTCCACATGGGGCAAGGCGGGCACAGGAGGCAACGGACGCTGTGCTTCCTGGTCATGGTGGGAAAGGGGCCCCGGCCGGTATTGATGGTAGCGGAGGCGGTGGGTGGGCGAGATGATGAGGTGGCAGGTGGGGGGCGGGGCTGCCACCACCCAGGCATATGCCCTGGGGGCCAGGGGAGGGACGCTCGCAGAGCTGGTGGAGGGAACAGCGGGGAGGGACGCCATAGTCGATGACGAGGCCACAGTGGTGGGGGCAGCCCCTGCCATGGAGGGCCTGGTGGTTGTAGCGGGGGCCCTTTCCCTTCTTCACACCCTGGCCTTTCTGGCTAACTGGGGGGGGGGGCTTTCCTAGAATCTGGGGGGGCAGTGGGCATATCAGCGGCAGTAGTCACCCCGGTGCCTCCTGCTGCCAATGCTCCAGCGGGGGCGGTGGCAGGTGTTTTGGCAGCAGTGGTTGGGGGGGGGGGGAAGCTTGGGGGTTGGGCAGGGGGGTAGGTGGGGGAGGGGCAGCTGAGGTTGTTAGAGGGACCTCACCCCTCTCATTCCCCGCCATCGTGAGCAGGGAGAGACAGGACGACATCAGAAGGAAGAGGGGGAGGGGGAGGGGGAAGCAGATTAACCACTTCCCCCTGTTGGGCTGCAGGCGGGGGGGTGGGGTGGGGGGCAAATGGGTCAGACTGGACAGGGGGAGGAAACAGGAGTTGGGGTCAGGTAGTAGGGGCAAACTGTGGGGTGGACAGTTCGGGGTGGGGGGGGGAGGGGGACGTGGACCCACGCGCATTTGTCTAAAGAGTCTCGTTTGGTTGGCTGTCATTTCTGGTCCGGACGGTGAGATCAGGGAAGCAGCTGAATCCAGAAGCATATGGCAAGTTGCCATCAGGGACGGACGGCGGGGGGGCCATGACGGTTGTAGTAGTGTTGGGGGGGGGGGGGGGGGGCAATGATGGATCAGGGGGCAGCTCCGTGCCACCACCCTGCGCCCCTACAAATGCAGTTAAGACACAAACTCCCCCCAAACGAGAGTACAGTTCAAAAGTTACCCAGTCTTACGGCCCCCTCCACGATGGTTCGCAGCTTCCCTGGGCACTCTCTCTGTCGACTGTCTTCTCTCCCGGGTTTTGTGGAACACTCGAGAAATGCCAAGCGGATAAGAAGAAAAAAATAACCTGTCGGCCAATTACGGGTCCACAAAAACAGCAAACGGCTGGGTCTGGGGGATTCCACTATCCTCCTCCAGGGAGCGGGTCAGCAGTCCTCCCCCCACCCCTCCGGGGGTTTCAGCTGGAGCAGTAGCAGCGTCCGAGGGCAGGCGTGGGGGGGCTGGCAGCTAGCCCCAGCACTCGAACAGCAGCAGAAAAACAGCAAAAAAAAACAAAACGAAGGAAAAGCGTCTGGCCCGGTCTGGGTGGGAAGCTGAGACGGGGCAAAAAGTAAGAAAAGCTCAGGCCAGGAGAGTAACAGAAGGCAGATATATTAGCCCCAGGCTAACTAGGTCCCTTTTCCCTGGGTAAGGGAGCAGGGAAGGTTCCAGAACAATCAGGAACCTTCTGGAGACAATTAAGACAGGCTGATTAGAACACCTGCAGCCAATCAAGAAGCTGCTAGAATCAATTAAGGCAGGCTAATCAGGGCACCTGGGTTTTAAAAAAAGAGCTCACTTCAGTTTGTGGCGTATGTGTGAGGAGCTGAGAGTGAGAACGGGGAGTCCTGTTGGAGGACTGAGGTGTACAAGCATTATCAGACACCAGGAGGAAGGTCCTATGGTGAGGACAAAGCAGGTGTTGGGAGGAGGCCATGGGGAAGTAGCCCAGGGAGTTGTAGCTGTTGCAGAACTGTTCCAGGAGGCATTCTAGACAGCTGCATTCCACAGGGCCCTGGGCTGGAACCTGGAGTAGAGGGCGGGCCCGGGTTCCCCCCAAATCCTCCCACCTCCTGGTTAGACACAGGAGTCGTCGACCTAGACGGTGGGTTCAGAAAAACTGCAAATCTGAGGGCTGTCATGAAGCTCCAAGGAGAACAAATCCACCAATAAGCGCAAGACCCACCAAGGTGGAGCAGGAACTTTGTCACAGTGGTTTCGTACTGGTGCATGTAAGTAAGTGAGGTATGGTTTCAGATTGCAAATGATAGCTGCAAGACATAAAACTTTTAAACTACAAAAAAAAAAAAAAAAAGGCAAATGAATAGGAGTTCTTTGTTAGTGACTGCTCTAAACTTGGTACTAATATCTATGTAGGAGTTACAGAACTGAAGTCTGTGTTGGTGTACACACTGGTAACTCAGCATACAATTATCATTTCATTTTACCTGGCTTGGCCTCCTCACCTTCAGCAGGTTTGCTTTTGGGAGGAGTTTCCCGAGCAGAAGAATTCACAGCACGACGGATCGGCATGGTGTCGTCTTCAACCTTCTTTAAGAAACAGAATAAGAAAGTCAAGCATATATGAGAAAGAGCCTAAGAAAGTTCCTGAAATGGGTCTAAAGCAGAGTATTAGAAGCTACTGGAAGAAGTGTGTGGAAAAATTTTACAGGCAAGATCTGATGCAATCAGCTTTCTAAACTTACAGGTAAAACCCAAACCAGCTTCTCTGAAGCACATTAGGAGACAAAATAGTTTCACATTTTTTATTCCAGTTTACAATTTACTAGAGAGAATCTTTTCATTCCAATTCAGTTAAATGAGGAGAGCATTTGAGGATTCTGGCAAACTGGACACATCTCAGGGAAATCAGGGGAGGAGAGAGGAGGGGAGGGGAGGAGCATGCCTACAGGATTTTAATCAGGCTCTCAACCAAGTTTCCTACAAGCAGAGGAGGAAGAGTATAAAGTAACCCTCAGCAGGGCTGGAAGTCAAGGACTGATCCAAGGGCGAGCTTGGAGAATGGGTCAGACCCTACCTCACTTAACTTGTCCGTGTGGGTCAGCTGAGCTCCCGTTAACAATGGAAGCGCCTTATGATGTAAGGGTTCAGCTTCAGACAGATCAGTCGCCATTTAAATTAATTTCTAGCCCCAAGTGCAGGTAACACTGTGGAGCCCCAGGTTTTAACCACAAAGATTTTTCCTAATGGCTTTCACAGTGCAGTGAGGAGTCAACCTAAAGTACAGAAAAGATCTGGTATGATTAACAAAAAACAAAAAACAGCCACTTCTATTAAACTAAAGATTTTAAAAAAATAAAATAAAAAAAATAAATTACAGTTTATATCAACATGACTGACAGTATATACTTCATGTTCAATAAAGATACCACAACATCAACACACACAAACTATTCTACAAAGCTAGGACAAAGGCGGAAGCCATAGCAGCAGTCTGTTATGTTAATGCACGTTCTAAGGGAAAAAGGAGACCACAAAGGAACAAGAAACATTCTAAAATAGAATCCCCACAATACACTATGCCTAAAGCACCAGTTGGCAAAAGGTAAAGCTTCAAGGTAACAGGGATGCCATTCACTTGGGCTAGAGCAGGACTTGAAAAAATTACCCACCTACCTACTAACCCAAGAATGAAGTCTATTAGACAGGAAAAAATATACCAGTGACCCAAGCTATACCCTTCCTCAGCCACACTCCTTAACATTTAGAAGGAATAAAACAGGCTTTCAAACAACTCAATTTACTAGGAAGATAATATACACTGATTTATTGGTGGCTATCACCCACTATAAATTAATACTTGGCAGCAGCATTCCCTCTAACGTTCAAGTGTAATGAATATCTGTCCAAGCTCAAGTTTAAGAGCCAGTGACCATAGTCTCTCCCACACCCTTCATCTTTTCCAGATTTATATTTACTCATTATCTCCTTCATTTCATATCTCACATTCACTATCAATTCCCCTCCATCACAGGATCCCATTCTCCCTCTGTACTATGGATAGCCTCATTCCCCTCCCACTACTAAAAGAGGGAATTGTTTTAAATTCTCCATTCCCTTCCCTTCCCCACCATCTCCTTTAAGAATACTCAAACCAACAATCAACAAAACCAGGGCTGAACCTCACTTCCACTTTCCTCATATACTGTTAAAGGAGCAGTAACACTTAGGCCTCTGTCCTCCCTTCACGTCCAGAGAAATAGCCTAGCCGCACTTTGCCCATTTTCTATTTATGCTAGCAAGTAGGTTTCTCCACATCCTGAGTAGAGGATAAAAGGCTAGGTGCAGTAACTGCTTAAAAGACACTTCCCCCGCCCAAGAGTTTTGTACCACCCCGACTATGCTCTCACCCTTTTCTACTAACTTCTCATTACCACTCAAGGCCGCATAATGCAATCAACAATGAATATCATAGACCAGGGGTGGGAAAACTTTTTGGCCCGAGGGCCACATCTGGGTGGGGGAAATTGTATGCAGGGCCATGAATGTAGGGCTGGGGGAGGGGGTTGGAGTGTGCCTGCAGTGGCCCCTCGCTGCTCCCAGAAGCGGCCAGCATGTCCAGCAGTGGCTCCTGGGGATGGAGTGGGGCAGGTGGCTCTGCCACGCGCTGCCCTTGCCTGTAAGTACTACCCCCGAAGTTCCCATTGACTGCAGTTCCCTGTTCCCAGTCAATGGGAGCTGCGGAGGGTGGTGCCTGCAGGCAAAGGCAGCACATGGAGACCTCTGCCCCCCCCGTCCCCCGCAGGGACATAGTGCTGGCTGCTTCCGGGAGCGGCACAGGGCCAGGCCAGGCAGGGAGCCTGCCTTAGCCCCACTGTGCCATAGGGCTAGCAATCCTGCGGGCCAGACTGAAAGCCCAGATGGGCCGGATCCGGCCCGTGGGCTGTAGTTTGCCCTCCTGTCCTAGACAATTAAAAGGATTCTCTCTTTCACTAGAGCAGAGTTCTGCCTCCATCACATTCCCAAGCAACTCAACCTGGGTCTTCAACACAAACACAGGTTACTTCTGAGGGTATTCTGTACCAAAAAATTAAAAATTCTGGAAGTTTTATTTGTCAATAAATAAATGCAGAGGCTCCAGCATGGCAGTTGGGAGCACAGGCCACTGGCTGCACGAAGATGCGAGATCACTCTGCAGCCCTCCCACACCCAGGACACAGACTCAGCGGTGAGGTTGCACCCGACCTTGACACAACACAAGGCCTGGGCCTGCCCCAGAAACACCCTGGGGCCCTGCCCCTCTCTGCCAGGTGTGGGACAGGCAGGCTCAACCAGGCAGGATCCAAGTGTGGAGGGGCTCAGTCTGGAGGGATCCAGGTATGAGGTGAGAGGATTCTGCGTGGGAAAATCTGGGTGCAGGCAGCTCAGTGGTCTAGATGCAGGTGGGATCTGGATGCACAGAGGTTCATTGTGTGTGTGTGTGGGGGGGGGGGGGAGGTTTCCAGGTGCAGCGGTAATGGGACTCTGCAGGGGCTTCCAGGTGAAGCTGGTTGGGGCTCAGCAGAGAGATCTGGGTGCAGTCAGTTGGGGGTCAGTGGCATGGAGAGTCTAGACGTGGGGGCTCAGGGTGGGAGTTTGAGTGCAGGGATCTCAGTGGGGGTGCAGGGATGGGGGTCCAGAGGCAGGGTTGAGGTTCAGTGGGTTGGGATTCAGGTATGGGGAGGCCTAGAGGGTTTGGATGTACTGGTTGAGGCTTGGCAGAGGTGTCTAGGTATGGGAGGTCTGGATGCACATGGGTTGAGTGGATGGGGGGGGGGGGGGGGGGGGGACAGCTCCCCGTACAGTGATCCCTCCACCCACAGCTGAGGAGTGATGGGGGCAGTAAGTAGGGGAGGATGCTGAGCTTCCTGCAGCTGGGGGAGGGTCTGACACAGCCCCAGCCACTCCTTGCAGGGAAAAGGAAGTCCTGTCCTCTGCTGCCTCAGCCCAGGCAGGAGGGTAGGAGTCACTGGCAGGAGTGTCCCCAGCCCCGCAGTGATTTACTCTGCCAGCTGCCTGAAATGATGTACCTGCACTGCTAGGGAGTAGTACATGACTCTTGCAGCTTCCCTGTCAAAGTCATTTTTCTGCAGGGAAGCAAAGAAATCTATGGGGTACATGAATTCTACGCATACGCAGTATTCCCTCAGGAGTAACAGATACACAAAGCAATATGAGCAACATTCATACAGACAAAACTGGTGGCAGTTGGGGGGGAGGGAGGACGTGAGAGGAACATGTAATATTAGGAAATGATTCCTGAAAATGGAATACAGTCAACTAGGTTCAAGATTAACAAGAAATGACCTTCCCTTTAGAATTTAGTGGACCAAATTCAGCCCTGATACAAGGGGTGTAATGCTGATTTAGGGCTGAGCAAGGCTAAGAGTATCTCGAGTTCAACCTTAGGTCAACCAAAGGGAGGCAGTAAGAGAACTGGAACTATTCCCAGATGAACCAAGCAGGCAGCATTTCAACAGGAGACATACCCTGAGACATTTCTTTAGCAGGCAGCCTGCAAAAGGCAGGTGTTTATGATGGTTAAATACAATTTATCCACTTCCTCTACAATGTAAACCTCATTTGATGCTCTTTAGGACAATTTTTTTTTAAAAAAGAGTGAAGTATCATTTAAAGGTGCTGTGGTCTGTACATTAATGAAAGTGAATGAGGTAGACTAGGTTTGTAAACCCCCCAGTGGTAAAAAACTAAGTTCATAAAGTGCTGCATTCCAAAACACCAAACAAACATGAGGGGGAAAATGAACTTTTCTGTGTCATTCCACTCTTCTCCTGGAATTTCAAAACATCTCTTAGCCATTTGCCCAACGTCCAGCACTTTAAATTTAATTTCTATCTGGGATGGGAGACCCCATCAAATGTGGAGAGAGAGACAAACACCTAATGAAATTTTGGAATCTATTTCAGAGTCTTTCAATTATTAATCCAATTACTATAAACTATCAAAGAATTTCTACATTCTTTTGGCTACCATTCATTACTCAACAGGAAGATCAAAGAATCCAGATCACAGAATAACAGAGTTGGAAGGGACCTCTGGAGGCCATCTAGTCCAACCCCCTGCTCAAAAGCAGGACCAATCCCAACTAAATCATCCCGGCCAGGGCTTTGTCAAGCCTGACCTTAAAAACTAAGGAAGGAGATTCCACCACCTCCCTAGGTAACGCATTCCAGTGTTTCACCACCCTCCTAGTGAAAAAGTTTTTCCTAATATCCAACCTAAACCTCCCCCATTGCAACTTGAGACCATTATTCCTTTTCCTGTCATCTGCTATCACTGAGAATAGTCTAGATCCATCCTCTTTGGATCCACCTTTCAGGTAGTTAAAAGCAGCTATCAAATCCCCTCTCATTCTTCTCTTCCGTAGACTAAACAATCCCAGTTCCCTCAGCCTCTCCTCATAAGTCATGTGCTCCAGTCCCCTAATCATTTTTGTTGCCCTTTGCTGGATTCTCTCCAATTTCTCCACAACCTTCTTGTAGTGTGGGGCCCAAAACTGGATACAGTACTCCAGATGAGGCCTCACCGATGTCAAATATAGGTGAACGATCACGTCCCTCGATCTGCTGGCAATGCCCCTACTTATACATCCCAAAATGCCACTGGCCTTCTTGGCAACAAGGGCACACTGTTGACTCATATCCAGCTTCTCATCCACTGTCACCCCTAGGTCCTTTTCTGCAGAACTGCTGCCTAGCCATTTGGTCCCTAGTCTGTAGCGGTGCATTGGATTCTTCCATCCTAAAAGTGCAGGACGACTCATTTATCCTTGTTGAACCTCATCAGATTTCTTTTAGCCCAATCCTCCAATTTGTCTAGGTCCCTCCGTATCCTAGCCCTACCCTCCAGCGTATCTACCACTCCTCCCAGTTTAGTGTCATCCACAAACCTGCTGAGGGTGCAATCCACACCATCCTCCAGATCATTAATGAAGATATTGAACAAAACCGGCCCCAGGACCGACCCTTGGGGCACTCCACTTGATACCAGCTGCCAACTAGACATGGAGCCATTGATCACTACCTGTTGAGCCGGACAATCCAGCCAACTTTCTACCCACCTTGTAGTGCATCCATCCAGCCCATACTTCTTTAACTTGCTGACAAGAATACTGTGGGAGACTGTGTCAAAAGCTTTGCTAAAGTCGAGGAACAACATGTCCACTGCTTTCCCTTCATCCACAGAGCCAGTTATCTCATCATAGAAGACAATTAGATTAGTCAGGCATGACTTGCCCTTGGTGAATCCATGCTGACTGTTCCTGATCACTTTCCTCTCGTCTAAGTGCTTCAGAATTGATTCCTTGAGGACATGCTCCATGATTTTTCTGGGGACTGAGGCTTTAGTTAAGGCGGTAGATTGTTTCTTTGCTGTCTCCACCCTAATATTCATAGAATATCAGGGTTGGAAGGGACTTCAGGAGGTCATCTAGTCCAACCCCCTGCTCAAAGCAGGACCAATCCCCAATTACATCATCCCAGCCAGGGCTTTGTCAAGCCTGACCTTAAAAATATCTAAGGAAGGAGATTCCACCACCTCCCTAGGTAACGCATTCCAGTGTTTCACCACCCTCCTAGTGAAAAAGTTTTTCCTAATATCCAACCTAAACCTCCCCCACTGCAACTTGAGACCATTACTCCTCGTTCTGTCATCTGCTACCAGTGAGAACAGTCTAGATCCATCCTCTTTGGAACCCCCTTTCAGGTAGTTGAAAGCAGCTATCAAATCCCCCCTTATTCTTCTCTTCCGCAGACTAAACAATCCCAGTTCCCTCAGCCTCTCCTCATAAGTCATGTGCTCCAGTCCCCTAATCATTTTTGTTGCCCTCCGCTGGACTCTTTCCAATTTCTCCGCATCCTTCCTGTAGTGTGGGGCCCAAAACTGGACACAGTACTCCAGATGAGGCCTCACCAACGTCGAATAGAACAAACCAGTGATGTAGGTTAGGACAAGAAACACAGGTCACCATTCAAAATGGTTACAAGGTAATTTTTGTTAGTCTAATTAACTACCAGGAAAATCTAAGATCCCTCCTAGGCATACCAGTATGATTCAACAGAACAGATATTAAAAGATAGATTTCTAAAAATTGCATTGGAAATACATATAATTTTACACACACAGAACTACTATTCACTTAGGTTATCCATAAGAGATGACACATGGCTCAGCCCAGTGGCCCATGTAGTCCAGTATCCTCTCTCAGAGTGATCAGTACCAGATCGTTCAGCGAAAGGTGCAAGAAGCCACAGTGAAGTTGTGGAAAACTTTACCTACAGAGACGTTCCTGTCTAACTTCTGTCAGTTAGTTGTCTGCTTATGTCCTGAATGCAACATGAGGGTTTGTATCCTGTGCGCATGTGTGTTTTATATACATATAAAAATAAAAAAATGTATCTTAGTTGTGGATGTTCTCATCCATAAACCTATAGCTGTTTCGAATCCGAAGTTCCACAGGTTAATTATGCATTGTATAAAAATCTCTTTGTATATCTTAAAAACATCTTGCCTTTCAATGTCATTGATATCCGCTTGTTTTATAAGTGTAGAACAGTACTCAATTTACTTCTATTCCATTTATTTTACGTATCTATCATGCCCCCTTATTCCATTCCTCTTGAACCTAAGATGTTTGCAAGTCTTTTCACTGTCCTTAAGTAAAGTCTCTCCATATCTCCAGTCTCCCCTTACTAAAACATTTTCATCTCTGCTAGAAAAGAAAGGAGGGGGTAAACGTATGTGGAGGATGCTCTTCTTACATAAACCCTAATGAGAAGCTCACCAAACCAGGTTTAACAGTACCTTTCACTGGTGAAAACGTAGCACGCATTATTAGAGGACTTTAAGGACTGATCAATCACGTAAGAGACTTTCAGTTCCAAGCAGTGACTCCAAACTGATAGCCAATAAAGGTGAGCAAGATGACAGATAGAAGCGGCAAGGAAGGGAGAAAGCTCAGTTATTGTACATAATTTTTTGGGCAAGACAATTCTGAAGACAATTTTGGGCAAGACAATCACAACCACTTTGCCATTAGTCTTATTTCTAGTCAGCCAGCCAATCTGTCTAGAGCCACCTTGCTTCCCCTCTACACCCAAAACTATTCAAACCCACAGCCAGGGCCACCCTTAACATCCATAAACAAAGTTCCACTGAGGATAGCTGCTGTGAATCAGGCCCTTGTGGATTTTGCAGGGAGGCAGAGGAAGAGAAAAGAAAGGCATGAAAAAATAATAAGGTAAGGAGTGTAAAAGGATAACCAGTCTCAAACAGGGATAACAGAATCCTTGCTACCAGTAAAAGTACTGTTAGTGTATATGTGCAATTGCAACTGCCCTGGGTAGCAGTTTGCCTCAGACAAGAGTCCAAATAACAACTGAATAGGGCAACATGGATGAGTTAAGTATCATTTACCTTCCCTCAGCAGATTCTACAGCACAAGTTAATTCTTTTCAGGGTTGTGCTAGCAACAATGCAGGCTTAGAGATCTCTTGATACCATAAAGAAATACTTTAAAAAGCAGTTTTAAGCACACAGGCTAAGTTATACTGCAAACAAATGTGCAACAGAAAAAAAAAATCTGCAGGGTGGGGTGGGGGGGCTTGGCATTCAGTCTTTTCCTGCCAAGAAAGGCACATCTACTTACAATCATGTAACATACAATACCAGTGACTGTAGAAGTCTTCACTAATCAGTATATCTTTCACTCTATCTTCATAGTGGTTCTGGGACTCAAACCAATAAAGCAAGACACTAGTGTTTTATAACATCTGAAGATTAGAAGCCCTGCTTTAGAGGATATAAAGAATACCAATCTCTAAAAAGCAGTTCAAGAGGTATCGCCTGTTTAAAAATATCAGAACCATAGGCGCTGGAGCACCCATGGAAAAAAATTAGCGGGTGCTTAGCACCCCCCTGCAGCAAAGCTCTCCCCCTCACCCGCAGCACCTCTTGCCAGCCAGTGGCCCTGATGATCAACTCATCCCCCTCCCTCCCACAATGATCAGCTGTTCTGCAGCATGAAGGTGATGCTGGGAGGGAGGGAGGGAGAGAGAGGAAAGAGATTGGGGAAGAGGTGGGGTTGAGCACCTCCCGGGTAGGGAGGAAGTCCGCGCTTATGATCAGAACTGAAGCATTAAAAAGCAAGATAATCATAATGAATTGATTTCAAGCCATGGATGTCACCTAATTTTACTAAAATCATTTCCCAATATTTGGTTATTGAATGTTAGCTATCTTAAATCTCTCAAGAGTTCCAAACAAGATGAGCAGCAAAGCAAAAGCGAAAATTTGAATTAAGCCCAGAAATATGCTACATGCTACCCACGAAGTAATTTGAAACTAGCACAGAAAGAAGTTTTAACTAGTTTTCTACAGACGACTGCCCCTCTGAAATCCTCTAGGCATTGCCTGGTTCACTGAAGAGTCACAAAATGCAACTTCTGACTGCAACCCAGGATATCTGCCACATCACAGAATGCTGCATCCTGTGATACCTTTAGTATAAAAAAAAATAATAATAATAAAATTCCATAAAGGGAACAGTTAAAAGTCACTTCTTTGCTGAACAGGCCTTCCTAACTAGGTTCTGGGAGGCACAGTACTCATTACTGATCTTCACTCCACTTTCATTTTTGTTTTGCAGCTCACCTTTAATTGGAGAACCTGGTGCACAGCCTGTTGTCCTGATAAGGAAGTTGGTCCAGTAGAATAAAGCCATTCAAGTCAGCCTAAAAAAAATTAGGAGACTAAAATACCTTACTAAATAAAGAGGAAGAACGCAAGTTTATTCACTGTGTTTTATCTTTGTGTGTTCTTTCAAGTCTTTATTTGGTAGTTTCTATATTAAATAGGAGTGAAATTCTGAGTTAGTTTTAACAGCTGGTTAAGCACCACTTCATCATGGGCGCCTCCACCACAGTCATCTCCATAAAGCAACTTTTGTCCCAACTAAGCAACAGACTTTAAAGCATAAGGATAGTGAATGGCACAGGTTTCCTGGGAGGTGTCCTAGTTAAGGAGACTTTCTAGTTAAGTAGCTCCTGATTTCTTAGACTGTATCTGTAACTCCCTTGGAGGTCCCCCCTCCCAGAAATCTGTTACAGGCTATTCAAGCCCATGTTACTGCACACATCATAAGCAGTTCCTGTTTCAATTAAAAAAGAATAATGGTCCAATAGGAAAAGGAGGAAAAGGTGCCAAGTCCTCCTTTTCTTTTTGCGGATACAGACTAACACAGCTGCTACTCTGAAACAGGTCCAATATTGAAGATCTAATAACTCACAACCTGCCAGGCTAGAAATTCTTTGGTCTTACCTATATAAATTCTTCCAGTCCCAGTAAATTTTTTTAAGTACTAATCCCTAAGTTATACAACATCACAGGCTTTTTTTGGAGGAGTGGATGGATGTGTTGTATAGATTCTGAAAGAGAAAGAAGGAAAAAAAAAAAAGTTACCTGCCTTTCGTAAGTGTTGTTCTTCAAGATGTGTTGCTCATGTCCATTCCATTCTAAGTGTGTGGGTGCCCATGTGTGTGGCACCCGGAGGGCCAGCTGAGGTGCCCTCTGGAGTGCCACACTCATGCCACGGTATATCAGGCACCACCAGCCCCTGGGTGTTTGGCTGCCCCAGGCTGGGCTGGCGACCAGGAAGACGAAGGGCAACGATGACCAAAACTAGCGTCCCTTCTCCTCATAGGGAGAGACGAGGCTGCCAGTATCTTGGCGGTTGCAGAGGTCTGAAGAGCTTCCTGGATGATTGAGGCGTGTGCATACCCAACGAGCAAAGGGTAGCTCTGGTGTCCTTCAACCTGTGCAGCCTGGTGTTCATTTGATCCAAAACCAGACCAAGTCCATCAAAGGGGAGGTCCTAGATAGCGGCCTGCATCTCCTGAGAGAGGCCTGAACTCTGGAGCCAAGAACTATGTTGCATGACCACTACCAATGTCGCCAAATCTGCCGCTTCCCATGCCATTTGCAGGGAGCACCTGGCCGCTGCCATGCCCTCCTCCACCAGCGTGCCAAACTCTTGGGCCAATTCCTGAGGGAGGGATTCCTGAAACTTTTTGAGACCGTCCCACAGATTAAAATCGTCAGCAGGGCCTGATGATTCGCCACACAAAATGATAGGCTGGCGGTAGAATAAATTATTTTTGGGACTCGAGGAGGTGGGGACCCACTTGTCCTTTTCGTCGGCCACAGATACAACTACCAAGCCAGGGATGGGTGGGTATAGAAGTATTTGAAATCTTTGGCCAGCACAAAGTATTTTTTCTCTGTCTGTTTCGAGGTGGATGAGATGGAGATGGGGATCTGCCACAAAGCCTTGAATATCTTGAGGACCCCCTCACGCACAGGCAGGGTGACGTGGGTGGGCGTAGAAGCCAAGAGAACATTGAAGAGGGTGTCCTCCTGCTCTACCACCTCTTGTACCTCAAGCCCCAGTTCTTGGCCACACCGGAGAAGGGCTTGCTGCTACTGAAAATCATCCACTGGGCTAGCTCTAGGTCCCGCGACCACCTCATCTGGGCACAACAAGGAAGACCGGTGGGGATGCTGGGGTCTTGATCACCGTCGGAGAAAGAGGCCTTGGGGTGGGCACAGGTTCCTCTGCCCCAACTTCAGAACAGACTTCCAGTACCGGGTCCGGTGCCGGTAGGGCTGCTGCCCCATCACGGCCACCAAGGAGTGCTATGAAGGAGGCATCGCCACGATCGGTACACCCCACACGCTCCAATACAGCCACTGTGCTTGCCATTGGCCATGCTGCCCATTGTGGTGCTGCCGATGAAGGAGCGGGCTCCGGTGCCCAGCCAGGTTGACGAGACCGTGGCGACGGGCTGAACTGGACCTCCATACCAGAGGAGCCACCATCTGGCGACCAGGGAGGAGCTGTCAACGCCTGAGTTTGTTTGCTGGTCATAGCTACCGGTGACCGCTGCTCAGGCATAACTGAATGGTAACTGTAGCGTGGAGAGTGGTGCCGGTGCTGGGGGGACCGATACTGGAATGGGAAATGTTCCCACCATGCTGGTGATTGGCACCGACGCCTAGAGGACGACCGTTGATTCAGCAAGCGGTGCTGGGAATAGTAAGGGGAGCGGAGAGTAGCACCATGGGAATCTGGAAGCTTGCCTAGGCGACGTGATTGGGACCTGCTCCATGATTCCTGACGTGGCAGAGAAGACAGATGCCTTCTATCTGGCGACTGACGTTGGTCCCCTCTTCCCTGAAGGGTCTTAACGGCAGGCTTACCCTCTTAGGGAGCCTTAGCCAGGGTCATCATGGGAGCTGGTGGAGACCTGTGTTCTCTCTGCACCGTGGGAACCTGGGCTGAAAAAGGTGTAGGCAGGCATGCAGGTCCCAAACTGCTCCCAAGAGTCAGTGGTGGACCTTTCAGGGTGCTGGGTGCCCCAGGCAGGGTGGCACAATCACGTGGCTCCAGGGCAGTCTGGTGGGCAGGCCCGGGTCTCTTGGTAGATGATGCCTGGGCCTTCTTGCTCGATGACGGGGAGCGCTTCCTGGCTTTCTTTTTCAACACCAGCGATGGCGAATGGGGCCAGGATTTGGCTGCTGGTAGTGTGCTATGCATGGAGGCTGAAGCACTTGGTGTGACCTGCTTGGACAGCTTGGAAGCCGGAGGGTGGACTCTATCAGGAGAGCCCTGAGGTGGATGTCCTGTTCCTTCTGGGTGCAGGGCCAAAAGTTTTTGCAGATCTGGCACTGCTCCTGAATGCGTGACTCCCCTAGGCACTTAAGGCAGCAGCTGTGGGGGTCACTCACAGGCATAGGCCTGCTGCAGTCTGAGCAGGGCTTGAACCCGGGAAACCGGGGCATGCCCCTCCTGGGGCAAAATCCCACTGGAACCCTAACTACTTAAGGCCAACAAAGTGAACTATATACAACAGCCTTAAGGCCCAAAGTTCAAAATGATAGACAACCACTAGCTCTTGCCAAGCAAGAGGGGTGCTCCAACTGACCACCGTGGTCAGTAAGAAGGAACTGAGAGGGCGTAGGGCCAGTGGTGCCTGACATACCACGGCATGAGCTCGGCACTCCAGAGGGCGCCACAGCTGGCCCTACGGGTACTGCTCAGGCAAAAATCTCCGACGGCCACACTTGAGCGCACGCACACACCTAGAATGGAATTGACATGAGCAAGCACTTGAAGGAGGATACAAAAATACTACAGAATTGGACATCTGACTCCCAATAGCATTAACAGCAGTAATAACTAAAATCAGGACATAAAGGTTAAATGCTACATTTGTGATTACACATCTTCCTGCAAAAAAGCTGTTTGTGGACATGGAGATCAATAACTCATGGAAGCTCTCTCAATGTAAGGTCACAGTGGAGACAAGGCACAGATAACCTCAACTAGCTTTATGAAGCTAAAAAACTATCCACGCCTTGTCTCTACTAAGCTTTTACATCATAAGAACATAGGACTAGAAAGGACCTCCCTGGATCACTGAGTCCAAGATAGCTCTCTCAGTGTTAACTCCCCCCCCCAACCACCATAAACTCCAGTCTCTCTCTTTCCGTTCACCCTCTAATCTTCTGAAGTCTATAGAAGCAGCTCAGCAACAGAGCCCTGCATGGATACAAATTTTGTATCCACATCTGATCCACAAACATGGTCCACAGATATCTGCATCTGTGGTACAGATCTCCATGAATACAAAGTCGATATCCGCAGATTTGTGGGGCTCTACAGATCACTTCTATAGGACGAGAAGATAACTCGTCAGAACCTAACTGGTGTTACCCATTATTTCTAATTTGATGACCAGAGCCAGGTACTGCAGCATTTAACCTTTTTGGCCCTTTCCATGCTAGGGAATGCCAATGACTAAAATAATTTCCAAACATGCTTATACAGTACATTATATACAGTTCTGTTACAGGTAATATTATAACCATGCTGAGGAACTGTGCTAGAACTCTAAAAGATTAGCATAGAGCAGAAGTTTCTGCGTGCATGGCTGTTTAAAAACAACAGCATTGTTATTTTTTGTCCTCTGCATTGGAGCACAAAACCATGATACCTACAACCCATGTTAGTATGCATCCGATGAAGCGAGCTGTAGCTCACGAAAGCTTATGCTCAAATAAATTGGTTAGTCTCTAAGGTGCCACAAGTACTCCTTTTCTTTTTGCGAATGCAGACTAACACGGCTGTTACTCTGAAACCTGTTAGGAAACTGTTTTCAAACAGTTTTAGCTATGGTTCACAGCCTAGATTCCTCATTTCTGCTACTGCAGAAGACTTTTGGAGGGCACAATATCCCAAGTTCAAAAGTCAGCGTGTCAACTTGAAGTTTACTGTAGGTTTGGGTTGGAAGCTTAAAGCTATTATAACAGAAAATTCATTATGGAAAACACTTAGAGAAGTTATGGGCAAAATATGGATACTGAAATTCAGATGTCACTCAAAATTTTGATATACCGCTAACCTGACACTTGAAGGGAGGTTTATATCACTAATATTATGCATCAGGGAGAGAGGTTTACAAGTGATAAATATGACTGTTTAAATTCATGCTAACTGCATAACATTTTTAGAGGGTTTTTTTAATATTAAAAAAGTGTGTGTTCTGGACATAATCCGCTAACCGCTCATTTTTTATGTAAAGAAACTCTTTTTTACTTATATTCTCTCTCTCAAAAGGTTATAAGAGGACATCTTAGGTCACTTGTAAACAGACAATAAAAGACATCAGCAACAGACCCAAATGTTATAGTTTTAATCAAAAAGGAAAATGTGAAAAAAATGACACCCTAAAGACTGAAGCAGCTCCCACCTTTGTCTAAATTGTGGGAAAAAAAACAAAACAAACTAACTGTGCATTTTCCTGAGTTGCAGTCAGTGGTTACATACTTAAGAATCAGAGTAGCAGCCGTGTTAGTCTGTATTCGCAAAAAGAAAAGGAGTAATTGTGGCACCTTAGAGACTAACCAATTTATTTGAGAATAAGCTTTCGTGAGCTACAGCTCACTTCATCGGTTAGTCTCTAAGGTGCCACAAGTACTCTTTTTCTTTATACTTAGGAATAACTGTTAAGAATAATTACAAGAAACTGTAAAAGCCAGAGTATACATTTACAGTGTACTCTCACTGGGTTCTTTCCATGGAAAGACAGAATGTGCGGTTGGAAAAGAGTTTTATGTCTTATGCATTCTTGATTTACTGAGACCTTCCACTTTATTCACCAATACCCTTGGACCATATCTTGTAATAGCCATCCTTCTGGTAGAAGAGAACTGAATGTTCTGGGGAAGTCCCGGATGACTGGAAAAAGGCTAATGTAGTGCCAATCTTTAAAAAAGGGAAGAAGGAGGATCCTGGGAACTACAGGCCAGTCAGCCTCACCTCAGTCCCTGGAAAAATCATGGAGCAGGTCCTCAAGGAATCAATCATAGAATCATAGAATATAAGGGTTGGAAGGGACCCCAGAAGGTCATCTAGTCCAACCCCCTGCTCAAAGCAGGACCAATTCCCAGTTAAATCATCCCAGCCAGGGCTTTGTCAAGCCTGACCTTAAAAACCTCTAAGGAAGCTGTGGCTCACGAAAGCTCATGCTCAAATAAATTGGTTAGTCTCTAAGGTGCCACAAGTACTCCTTTTCTTTTTAAGGAAGGAGATTCTACCACCTCCCTAGGTAACGCATTCCAGTGTTTCACCACCCTCTTAGTGAAAAAGTTTTTCCTAATATCCAATCTAAACCTCCCCCACTGCAGCTTGAGACCATTACTCCTCGTTCTGTCATCTGATACCATTGAGAACAGTCTAGAGCCATCCTCTTTGGAACCCCCTTTCAGGTAGTTGAAAGCAGCTATCAAATCCCCCCTCATTCTTCTCTTCTGCAGGCTAAACAATCCCAGCTCCCTCAGCCTCTCCTCATAACTCATGTGTTCCAGACCCCTAATCATTTTTGTTGCCCTTTGCTGGACTCTCTCCCATTTATCCACATCCTTCTTGAAGTGTGGGGCCCAAAACTGGACACAGTACTCCAGATGAGGCCTCACCAATGTTGAATAGAGGGGAACGATCACGTCCCTCGATCTGCTCGCTATGCCCCTACTTATACATCCCAAAATGCCATTGGCCTTCTTGGCAACAAGGGCACACTGCTGACTCATATCCAGCTTCTCGTCCACTGTCACCCCTAGGTCCTTTTCCGCAGAACTGCTGCCTAGCCATTCGGTCCCTAGTCTGTAGCGGTGCATTGGGTTCTTCCGTCCTAAGTGCAGGACCCTGCACTTATCCTTATTGAACCTCATCAGATTTCTTTTGGCCCAATCCTCCAATTTGTCTAGGTCCTTCTGTATCCTATCCCTCCCCTCCAGCATATCTACCACTCCTCCCAGTTTAGTATCATCCGCAAATTTGCTGAGAGTGCAATCCACACCATCCTCCAGATCATTTATGAAGATATTGAACAAAACCGGCCCCAGGACCGACCCTTGGGGCACTCCACTTGATACCGGCTGCCAACTAGACATGGAGCCATTGATCACTACCCGTTGAGCCCGACAATCTAGCCAGCTTTCTACCCACCTTCTATCCTGAAGCACTTGCATGAGAGGAAAGTGATCAGGAACAGCCAGCATGGATTCACCAAGGGAAGGTCATGCCTGACTAATCTAATCGCCTTTTATGACGAGATTACTGGTTCTGTGGATGAAGGGAATGCAGTGGATGTATTGTTTCTTGACTTTAGCAAAGCTTTTGACACGGTCTCCCACAGTATTCTTGTCAGCAAGTTAAGGAAGTATGGGCTGGATGAATGCACTATAAGGTGGGTAGAAAGCTGGCTAGATTGTCGGGCTCAATGGCTAGTGATCAATGGCTCCATGTCTAGTTGGCAGCCGGTATCAAGTGGAGTGCCCCAAGGGTCGGTCCTGGGGCCGGTTTTGTTCAATATCTTCATAAATGATCTGGAGGATGGTGTGGATTGCACTCTCAGCAAATTTGCGGATGATACTAAACTGGGAGGAGTGGTAGATACGCTGGAGGGGAGGGATAGGATACAGAAGGACCTAGACAAATTGGAGGATTGGGCCAAAAGAAATCTGATGAGGTTCAATAAGGATAAGTGCAGGGTCCTGCACTTAGGATGGAAGAATCCAATGCACCGCTACAGACTAGGGACCGAATGGCTAGGCAGCAGTTCTGCGGAAAAGGACCTAGGGGTGACAGTGGACGAGAAGCTGGATATGAGTCAGCAGTGTGCCCTTGTTGCCAAGAAGGCCAATGGCATTTTGGGATGTATAAGTAGGGGCATAGCGAGCAGATCGAGGGACGTGATCGTTCCCCTCTATTCAACATTGGTGAGGCCTCATCTGGAGTACTGTGTCCAGTTTTGGGCCCCACACTACAAGAAGGATGTGGATAAGTTGGAGAGAGTCCAGCGAAGGGCAACAAAAATGATTAGGGGTCTAGAACACATGACTTATGAGGAGAGGCTGAGGGAGCTGGGATTGTTTAGCCTGCAGAAGAGAAGAATGAGGGGGGGATTTGATAGCTGCTTTCAACTACCTGAAAGGGGGTTCCAAAGAGGATGGCTCTAGACTGTTCTCAATGGTAGCAGATGACAGAACGAGGAGTAATGGTCTCAAGTTGCAGTGGGGGAGGTTTAGGTTGGATATTAGGAAAAACTTTTTCACTAAGAGGGTGGTGAAACACTGGAATGCGTTACCTAGGGAGGTGGTAGAATCTCCTTCCTTAGAGGTTTTTAAGGTCGGGCTTGACAAAGCCCTGGCTGGGATGATTTAACTGGGAATTGGTCCTGCTTCGAGCAGGGGGTTGGACTAGATGACCTTCAGGGGTCCCTTCCAACCCTGATATTCTATGATTCTATGAATGGATCTCCCTTTACAGTTCATTAGTGAGTAACATCTGAAGTTAAACAGATCAGATAGGTGCTGTGATGACAATACCCAACTGCAACTCAGAGTCATGGTTCCCTGCATACACAGGGAAAACTTGGGGAGCAAGAGATTGTTAAACCCTAGATGTTAGGGAATAACAGTATCACTATGGTGCTATCCAATTGCTACCAAATTCACAGTCCATTTTGGTGAATTTCACAGTTATAGGATTTTTAAAATTGTAAATTTCATGATTTCAGCTATTTAAAGCCGAAATTTCATGTGTTGTAATCCTAGGGGTCCTGACTCAAAAAGGAGTTGGGGAGGGTTGGGGGGTGTCGCAAAGTTATTGTGGGGGGGTTGCAGTACTGCTACCCTTAGTTCTTCACTGCTGCTGGCAGTGGCGCTGCCTTCAGAGCTGGGCAGCTGAGGAAGTAAGGATGGCATGATATGGTAGTGCCACCCTTACTTCTGTGCTGCTGCCCACAGAGCTCAGCCGTCACTCCCTAGCCACCCCGCTCTGAAGACCCCCAATTTGAGAAACGCTAGTCTCCTTCATGACACCTGCATTGTATAGGGTAAAAAACACACAAAAGACCAGATTTCATGGTCCATGACGTTTTTTTCGTGGCCAGGAAATTGGTAGGGCCCTATATATAAATCATCAATATTTAAGTATCTTTTTCCATACAGTAAATATATCTGCTTGCCAACAGATTTTTTTTGTTGGGAAAACAATGATGAAAATAGTTATTTTTAGTAAAAATAACTGAAACACTAGATGCCTACCTAGAGTGTCACAAATTGAGTATGTTTAAGAAGTCTGCTATGACCGATAACTCACATGCTTGTTAACCTGGAGCGAATTTTAGCAGCTCAGTCAGATGCCTGAATACACAAACTTGCACGTGAAATGCTGATATAGGTGAGCTGAGAGTCACAGAGCAGAGATAATACCCAACCACAAGCATCACATTTATCTAAACATCACCTCCCTCACTATACGATAAGCTGGTCTCCATGATTTATAGATTTGTCGCCAATGGGCAGTTATCACATAGAAAATTTGTTCTGAGCAGGGTCAACTGTGACAGAGTTTGGTGTTCCCAAGCTGCAGCTGTGGAGAAGGCCAAGAACAGTCAATAGATTCCCAGCTGATGTAAACTGGAATTGCTCTGTTAATTTAAATGGAGCTATGCCCATTTGCACTAGCTAAGAATGCGTTCACTATTCTGTTCTCTTTTCTACAATAGCATACACAAGATTTCATCCAGGAACACAGTCCAGAGGGGTGGACAGGCTAATAAATCCAGAATGCTTCCACTTTGGAACAGTCCAGTTTTTTCTGGCTATAGAATTTACAGCCTCCATCCACTACATTTTAGGTGGGAGAGGAGAGAAGATAAAGGCTTAGATTTTGAAACCTCACCAAAGAAAAGCTTTTTTCCCAAAACACAGACAAATGGTGCCTTGTATTCTAGGATTTGAATCATAGCTCCTAACAGTCTCTAAACACATTCTGACATGGATGAAGGCTTTTCTTTTGGAAACACAATGCACTAGATGACCCCTGCCACCCAGGTGCAGATTTGGGCCACTGCTCAAGAAACCATCTCTACAGTGGCAATCAAGACACCTACCATCTGATTTAAAACCTCCTTTTATTGGAAAAGATTGTGGTGAAAATGGTGTTAAAGCAGCTGGTGTTAAGAAACTTCCTAAGCCCTCATCAGTTCTATTCAGGACTTATGACAGAGAAGCTACTGATATTTCTGGTGGTTGTGCTACCCCAAGCGATTACACTTTCACGGAGTCATTGCTGATTTTGTTAGATCTGTCAGCAACATCGGATAGCATCAGTCTTAGAGAGACAAAGTGGATGAAATATTATTGGACCAACCTCTACTAGTGAGGGACACAAGCTTTCAAGCTTACACAGAACTCTTCTTCAGGTCTGGGAAAGGTACTCAGAGAGTCAGCTAAAGAGAAAGTGGAATAGCATTCAGTTTAACGAGTTGATACATGTTTCGAGAGGCTGCTCAAGGTGAAGTGGGCAGTTAACATCTCTGTAATTGCAGGACAAAGGAGGGCTGGTAGGTTACAGTTTGTTGTAGTGAGCCATAAATCCAGTGTCTTTACTGAGTCCATGATTTTTAGTGTCTAGCATCAACAAAACTGCTATCAAGCAAGTGGTGTCATGTATCACTTCCTCTCAAACAGCTCTCAAATACTGGATACCATAAGGTTCAGTCTTTTATGCCTCCCAACACGTAAATGCTACTGATGAGATAGTGAGGGGTTACAAACGGCAGTGTCGGTGGCATTCAGTTGAACCTCCACTCTACATCTCGTTTCACTCAACTCTGCTGCTTTTGTGCTTGTCTCTGGGTGTGACTGAACCAAGACAAGACCAGAAATAATGCTGCTCGATAAGGGAGTTTATCCCGAGGAGCGGAATGGGGCTCTCTCATTTTCCGAGTGCATGGCTGCCCCTCTCAGTCCAGCCCAGCCTTAGAGCCACATCAAATCCCTCAGCACTGCTGGATATGTAGGTAGCAACGGCCCTCCATGCCATGCCAAGCCAAAAGACTACCACATCTTCTCACCGCTGCCACAGCTCTAGCGGGCACTGCAGGCTACTCTACTGTAAAGCGTGTTACTTGGTGCGGTCTCGGATGGCCCCGCGCAGCTCGGGCGGGAGCAGGGCGCTCCAGTCGCTATCCACACCCTCCTCCAATGCCCGGCGCCCCCGGGGTGCGGAAGGCCGGGCGCCCCCGGTGACAGCTGAACGCTGCTGCCCGAGCCAGGACGCCCTACGCCGTCTGAAGATGGAGCCTGCTCAGCTCCAGGTCCACCCCCTCCTGTCCTCGGTCCCGCCTAGCCTGGCCGCCCGCCTAGCCACTCCGGACACGGGGCCAGCGGCGCGAGGAATCGGGGCCAGCGGCGCGAGGAATCGGGGCCGCTACCTGCCCCGCCCCTCCCCCCCACGCAGTCGGTGAGGGGTCGTGCAGCCCTTCCACCAACAGCGGCCTTCCTCGGCTCCACCCCGGGACCCTACCCCTCCGCAGGGAGGGGGGGTTACTCACCGGCAGACTCAAGAGACACAAAGCAGCCCCTCTAATGGCGGCGGCGGAGAAACCGGGGAAGACAGGGGAGGGGGGCGGACACAGCCGCCTCGCAGCCAATCGCAGCCCCCGAACACCTCTCGAACGCCAGCACGGCCCTTCAGTCAGGAGGGCCCCGAGTTGAGGGCCAATCAGCGCTCCCGCGCCAGGCGCAGGCGCAGAACTAGGCGGGAATCAGAGCGCAGTGCAGCCCCCCACTACAAAACAGAAGCGGGAGCGCGCGGGGTAAGGCGAAGGTGCGGGGCGGGGGGGTCCCCAGTGGCGGCCGGAAGGCGGCCGGCCGGCCGCGCCCCCTGCCTCAGTTACCTCAGTGCTGCTGGCGGGGCCTGACACTTCGGCCGCGCTCACGAGCTGCGCAATCCTGCCCAGCCGTCGCCCGCGCGCGCTCCCGAGAGGGGACACACCTCCTGTAGCACGCGCTCCTTGCAGCCGTTTTTAAAGAGACAGTGACCGAGGCAGCCCTCGGCTGCTGCTCGGGCGGGGGCAGCCGAGCCCAAGGAACGAGGCGGAGAGGCCCCAGCCTCCCACAGCGCGGGAAGAGGCAGGAGGCGAGGCTCAGCAAGTACCTCGGGTTAACTTTGGAGTCGAATGACAGCCAGGCCCATGCTTACCCGCATCACAGCAGCCCTGTGCTTGGTGGCCTGGAAACGGCCCTGTCCAACTTGCAGAGAGAGTTTAAGGGGCAGAACGGGGCGGGGGGGGAGGGATCAGTTGCCCTGAAACCAGGCAGAAAAGCGAGCAGGCTCCAGAGCAGCACACTGGTCATAAACTGCTGTAAGGCACATTGCAGGACCTTGTTCTCACCTCTGTGTCAATCTAGAGTGGAGTGGAGCAATTCCAGATTCATGCTGAATGACTCTCCCAGCCCAAAAACTGGGACAAATAGCTAAGTAGTGTAACATGCACTGATTGGGCATTTACTAGGCTTGAAACACCTCTAATTTACCGCTTTAGAAAGTGGGGGTAACATTTCTTTCCCCCCCCCATATCACAGGTGACATAAACTGAAAGCCATGAGGAGGAAGAATTAAGTCCAGCTGATAGAGGAAACACATGTAACTTCTATGCTGAGGCAAAGAAATGAGAATAGCCACTAATAGTGTGTACATTAGCACCTCAGAGTTACAAACTGATCAGTCAACCACACACCTAATTTGGAACTGGAAGTAAGCAATCAAGCAGCAGCAGAGACCAAAAAAGGCAAGTATAGTACTGTGGTAAATGTAAACTACTAAAAAAATAGTGTCACAGTATGGCTTGTTATAGTACTGCTTTCCCCACAGCTGCATCTGCAGTAGAAGTCTGGACCAATACATAATGTCTTGTGGTATATATGGAGCTCCAGATCACCATCCTACATGTGCCTTGTCAAGGTTCCTCCCCCACTCTGAACTCTAGGGTACAGATGTGGGGACTTGCATGAAAACCTCCTAAGCTTACTTTTACGAGCTTAGGTTAAAACTTCCCCAAGGTACAAATTAATTTTATCTTTTGTCCTTGGAATAACCACTGCCACCACCAAACTCTAACTGGGTTTACTGGGAAACATAGTTTGGACACGTCTTTCCCCCCCAAAATCCTCCCAACCCTTGCACCCCACTTCCTGGGAAAGGTTTGGTAAAAATCCTCACCAATTTGCATAGGTGACCACAGACCCAAACCCTTGGATCTGAGAACAATGAAAAAGCATTCAGTTTTCTTACAGGAAGACTTTTAATAGAAATAGAAGTAAATGGGAGTAAAGGAATCACCCCTGTAAAATCAGGATGGTAGGTACCTTACAGGGTAATTAGATTCAAAACATAGAGAATCCCTCTAGGCAAAACCTTAAGTTACAAAAAAGACACACAGACAGAAATAGTCATTCTATTCAGCACAATTCTTTTCTCAGCCATTTAAAGAAATCATAATCTAACGCATACCTAGCTAGATTACTTACTAAAAGTTCTAAGACTCCATTCCTGTTCTATCCCCGGCAAAGCAGCATACCCACAGACACAGACCCTTTGTTTCTCTCCCTCCTCCCAGCTTTTGAAAGTATCTTTTCTCCTCATTGGTCATTTTGGTCAGGTGCCAGCAAGGTTACCTTTAGCTTCTTAACCTTTTACAGGTGAGAGGATTTTTCCTCTGGCCAGGAGGGATTTTAAAGGGGTTTACCCTTCCCTTTACATTTATGACATGCCTAGAAAAGGTGCATCTTGCAGAGATGCTGCAGAGAGCTGGTGGAATGGGATCTCACCCCATTGGGGAGGGGGGGAATATGAGCTAGTTGGTAACAAAGGATGATGCAACTTGAGATCCACTTAGAGAGTCTCTACACAAATAGAGCTTGACCCCTTGATCACTCTGCTATGGAAATAAAAAGGTTGTGTTTTTCTAATTGCTTTTGTTCTCTGTAAACGTCTAGAGAATGGAGCCCTCTCTCCTCATCAAAGGCATGCGGTTTTGGAAAAAATACCAGTAAGTGGATGGGTTAACTCATTTGAATCTCCAAAGTTACTTTAGGGATGAATTTCCAAGGGGGAGAGAGGGGCAAAGAGAGACCTTCTCTTTATGAAAGATGGCATATGGCGGCTCTGCCATGAGTGCTCCCAGCTCTCTCACCCTCCTGGCTGATGTTATGGCTGCTAGGAAGGCAACTTTCATCAAGAGATGGGACGTAGAACAGGTGGCTAATGATTTGAAGGTACGTTTGGTGAGAACCAAAAGAATAAGGTTGAGGTCCCATTGTGGTGTTTGTTTTACCATTGGTGGAAGAGTTTGAATAAGTCCCTTCAGGAATCTAGCCATTGTGGGATGAGTGAAGTTAGTATGGTCCGCAAATGAAAGGTGCTGATTGCTGGAAGATGGACCTGCAGGGAACTGATTGAGAGCCCTAATGTCTTAAGAATAAGTAATGTGACAGGGTCAGGCCAGATGTCTATAGGAGAGTAATCCTATTGGGATACAGGAAGTGGGCGGGCAAAACCCATCCACTGCTAAAGGATTCGCCCCCCCAGCCTAAGAGGGGGATCCACAGGACCTGGATACCAAATAAATCCGGGGGACAACTAATGAAATAACAGGGACAGGAGTGCGGTCAAAGGGTCAAACGAAGGGAACCGAACGGGGACACCGAGCAGAGAACCCCAGACAGCGCCCACTGCTCCTCAAAGGCATCAGTGGATGTTGCCCAGAGGGACTTTGCCCAGATACGTGAATGGACCGAGGATCTGAAATAGGCCCCATAGTCACAGGAGACTCCATCGGCCAACCTCCTCACTCTGGTTTTATAGCTGGCCATTTTAGCTAGGGCCAGGAGGAGGTTGACCAGGAGATCCCGTGACTTTGTGGAGCCACGGATAGGGAGTGTATAAATAAGAAGGTGAGGGGAAAAGTGCAACCAAAAACGTAATAAAATATTGGTGAGGAGCCGGAATAGGGGCTGCAGCCTGGCACACTCCAGATATATGTGTGCCAGGATTTCCCTCACGCCGCAAAAGGGGCAGGTGTCTGGGATGGAGGTGAACCGTGCCAAGAATACGCCCATGCTCACGGCTACGTGAAGGAGCCGTCAACTGATATCCGCGGCAGGACCAAGGTGGAATATAGGCTGGCCCACCGGGGCTCCTCACCCTCCAAAGGTGGCAGGAGGTCCCGCCATTTTGTATCGGGGCAGGACACGAGGGTGAGGGTGTGAAGGGTGTGGAGCACGAACGTGTATAGATGTTTCCTTGGGGCGGTTTGGAAGCAGACCGGCTGCATCTCGTGCAGCCAGCTCACGGTGAAGGGCTGAGGGGGTCAGTTGGGTCCACGGGGCAGGGGTCCAATTAAAAGATCCGGCATGCCTGCGGTAGAGGGTGGGCGGGGCGCGCCCTCGTGCAGGACCCGGTCGAGATAAACCCGAGCAGCGGATGGCAAAGCTGCCTTCACCTCTTGAAGTACGTGCCGGGGAGTACGAGGTCTGGAGAACCCCATGCGCTGAGCGAGCGTCAGGGGATCCAGCCAGTCTCCCCAGTCGTAGTCCAGGAGGTCTCTGACTCTTGTGACTTCTGCCAGGACCAACCTCTGGCGCACCGAGCGGGACTCCGCCACCTGCATGTGGAGCTGGGGGTTGTGTAGCAGGGGCTCTGCGAGGAGATCTGTCCCCTCGGTGGCTGCCCCGGACCTGGTCCTTGAAAACAGTTTCCAGGTCCGGAGGAGGTCTTGGCAGAAGACCGGCAGCCCGGAGAGGTCTCGCGGAACACCTCTCGGATGGAGATAAAGAAGCTGCCAGTCGTATCGGAGCCCTCGGAAGTGGCGCAAGAAGGCGTGTGCCAGAATGCTCCACGCCGGACTACCTGCACCCATAAAGGAGCCTCTGCAGAGCCTGGAGGCGGAAGACATGGATCTGAGTGTGCAGACATTTCAGGCCCTGCCCTCCCTCCTCCAGGGGTAGATGGAGAACCCCTGCAAGGACCCAGTGCAGTCCTGACCAAAAGAACTTCAGAATCAATGTCCGGAGGTTGGCCAGGAAACCCGGGGCCGGGACCAGGGTGTTGAGCCGGTACCAGAGCATGGACAGGACTAGTTGATTAAGCACCAGCGCTTTCCCTTGAAGGGAGAGGCACCGGAGTAGTCCTGTCCATTTCCGGAGCTACTCTATCACCCCGCATTCTAAATTTTGCCAGTTCTCCGGCGGAGAGGGATGCGTGGCAGAAAGGTAAACGCTGAGATAGAGCAGTGGACCCGCGCTTCCACCGGATTGCCTGAAGCGCGGGTGGGAGGGAGCTCGCCTGCCAGCCGTCCCCGACCACCAGGTCAGAGCTCTTGACCCAGTTGACCCAGGGGGAGGAGGCTGCTGAATTGATGGCCTGGCAAGCCTCCACCCGCGCCAAGTCGCCTGGGTCCTGGACCACGAGGAGCACGTCATCAGCGTACGCCGACAGGACCAGCCGCAGCTCCAGCTCCCGCAGCACCAACCCTGTCAACCTCCTTCGGAGGAGACAGAGGAAGGGCTCGATCGCCAGAGTGTACAGCTGGCCCAAGAGGGGGCACACCGCCGTACTCCTCGCCTGAAGCTGACTGGTTCGGTCAGGGTCCAGTTGAGCATGACCAGACACTCTGCGGAGGCGTACAGCGCCCGGAGAAAACCCACAAACTGGGGTCCGAAGCCAAACGCTTGCAGAGTGTTCAGGAGATACCCGTGATCCACCCTGTTGAATGCCTTCTCCTGATCCAAAGACAGGAGGGCAAATGACAGACCATCCCTACACCCGAGTTCCAAAAGGTCCCAGACCAGATATAGGTTGTCAAAGATTCTGCGGCCCGAGACGGTGTAGGTCTGGTCTGGGTGGACCACGTCCGCCAACACAGACCCTAGCCGCAGCGAGATTGCTTTTGCCACGACTTGGTAGTCCATGCTGAGGAGTGAGACAGGACGCCAATTTCGTAAATTGCAGAGGTCCCCCTTCTTCGGCAATAAGGCAAGCACGGCTCATCTGCACGAAAGAGGGAGGACCCCGCTCTGCAAAGACTCGGCCCAGACGGTGACTAGGTCTGGACCGAGGACGTCCCAGAACACACGGTAGAACTCCACGGTCAGCCCATCCGTACCCGGAGATTTATTGGTGGGCATGCAACGGAGGGCTTCCGAGAACTCGGCCAGAGTGAGAGGCAGCTCTAGCCGGTCTCGGTTGCCCACGCTGACTGTAGGGAGCTCCTCCCAGAGCACTCTGCAAGCGTTAGGATCGGTCGGATCTGGGGAGAAAAGGCTTGCGTAGAAGGCTCTCGCCCTCCCGCACATCTCCACCGGATCCGTGAGGGGGGTGCCGTTTTCTGCCAGAAGGCAGGTGACGTGTTTCTTGGCCCCCCTCCTTTTCTCCAGGGCTTAGAAGAAGTGACGGATGCAGGATCGAAGGAGACGGATGCAGGATCAAACAAAGTCACCCCAGGCCCGATGATCCTCGAGGGCTCGGAGCTCCTCCCACTTCTCCCAGCACGCTCCGCAGAGGGGCGGATCCTCGGGGCTGGCGGCTGGACGCCTCTCCAGCTCTAAGACCTCCCGTTCCAACTGCTCTATCGCAACTGCTGTTGGCGCCCTGGGTGTAGTCACGGCAGAAGAGCCGGGCGCGCACCTTCCCCAGGTCCCACCACTGCCGCACCGAGGGAAAGGCACGCCGCTGCCCTCGCCAGGCCAGCCAGACCTCCCAGAAGGACGTCATGAAGCCCTTCTCCTCCAACAAGCTGTTGTTGAAATGCCAATAGGCCGGCCCCGGCCTTTCCGTGCAGAGGGAGGCCGTCACGGTGGCTAAATGATGGTCAGAAAATGGGGCCGGCCGGATGCTGGAGGAGTGGGCTCGTGAAAGATGGAAGCGTGATAAATAAATACGGTCCAACTGGGAGTGGCACGACTGATGGTCCTCCACCCGGACAAAGGTGAACATGGAAATGTCATCCGGGTGGTGGTCACACCAGACGTCCACCAGGGAGTGGTGTTCGACTATCTCCCAGAGGACGTCTGCTGCGGCCGGGCTCAGCTTGGTCCCCGAGCGGTCCCACTCCTCGAGGGTGATGTTAAAGTCCCCTCCCAGGACCAGGCACTCATGAGGATCTAAGGTGCTGAGGAAGGCAGATGCCTGCTGATAGAATGGCAGCCGCTCTGGGCTTGATGTCGGGGCATAGACGTTAATGAGGTTGACCACGAGTCCTTCCATACAGACCCGGAGGTGCAGCAGGCGGCCCGGCACAGCGTTGGCGGCCCCCAGCACCTCGGGCTGTAGGTCGGGGGAGAACAGGGTCGCCACTCCAGCCGTACGAACTGTGAGATGGCTAAAGTAGACCCTGTACCCCTAATCCAGCCGCCAGCTGTCTTCGGCAGTCGGATCTGTATGGGTCTCCTGCAGGAAAACCACAGAATACCCCCCATCCCGAAGGAAGGAGAGCACCTGGGACCTGCGGAGACCCATCCTACAGCCCTGGGTGTTCAATGTTGCGATTGTAAGAGGTGCCATGAGGAGGACTGGGGTGGATTCTCGCCGGCAGGGACGCTCGCGGCTCCCGACGGGCCGCGCAACAGTCCATGATCTACCCTGTAGGTGAGTAAGGAGTCACGGAAGAGGCGGACCCGCTGGTAGGCCGTGGCGGCCTGCTTCCCGGTCCTTTTACCCTTCCCCATGGGGGCCCTCGCAGCTCGGAGGATTTGATGAAAGTGCCTCCATCGCTGGAGAGCAAGCTGTACCTTGTTGCGGGAGCCACGGACGTCTTCTAAAAACTCCCACAACTCCTCTCACAGCGCATGGGGGGGGTGGGGTGACGGTCTCCTGGTTATTCCCTGATGGGGCTCTTGGTACAGCCCCGTGGCCCACCGAGAAGGGCAGACAGGGTGCAGACCCCCGACGGGGCGCCTGATGGGCTGGCACCACTAGGCCCACCTCGAATCCTGGGGCAATAGGGGGCGGCGGAGGGACAATAGGAGCCCCTAGTGGGTCGGGACAGGGAAACACAAATGCCGCTCCCTGGGAGGTCATCTGCTGGAAAAGGGAAGGAGACAGCCCCAGGGGCGGCAATAATATTGCAGGAGGTGGATGGGATAGGGACAGGGTCAGTAACAAGGGGAGGGCTGGAATCAGGGGCAGGGGCAGGGGCGAGATTCTGGGCTTAGGGAGCCAAGCAGCTGGATGGTAGCACCTCCTGATCAGGCTCAAGGGTTGAGGCGGTGGAGAGGGGGCTCTCAGCAATGCCGGGCGCAGGCTCTATGGTGGGTTTGGCAGCCACAGCATCAGGAGTTGGACTATCTTCTATAGGGTCCCCACCCGGGAAGGAAGTCGATTGCTCCACACCAACGAGGGGTGCCCCTTGTGGCTCGGGTCCTGGCCGCGTGGCACAGGCTGTCGCCTGAACAGGCTCGGTGGTCATCAGCGGGGTGCCTTCTGGGGCCGGGTTGAGTCCAGGGGCTCCTCGGAGGTGGGAGCGGAAGCAACGGTTAGGGGGAGGGAGCATGGGAAAAGGGGGGCTGGAGTGAGGTCGCCCAGATCGAGGCCCACTGGCAAAGGGTTGTCCTACCCCTGGGTGACCAGGGTCAGACCCAGGGCCTCGATCTCCTCGTATATGGAGGGGAGATGATTTTCTGCCATCCTTGGGTTCTCCCTGCTGGCACCGAACGTGACAGTCGCCTCGGAGCTTATAGAGGCTTCAGATGGTACCAGGGCAGAAGGGGCTCCCTCGGGGGCCTCGGAGGGGAGGGACTCCCGTGGAGGGGAGATACTGTCTTCTGGTGCTGCCACGTCTTCCCCAGCCGGCACTGGTGGATGGAATACACCCGTGGGCAAAGCGGAAGGCTCGGCATAGGTGCCCCCCTTCCTGGTCTTCTAGGGGGCCTCCGCATCAGATGCGAGGAGCGGAGCTCGAGCCTTCCGCTTGCCTCGCTTCCCCTGGACTAGGGCCCAGCCCTCCATGGCATCATCCGGGGGCTGTCTAGCAGGGATCGTGTCAGGGGGCAGAGGCGATGGCTCAGGGACTCACGGGGGGCAACGGTGGGGCAGCATGAGGGAGGGAGGATTCCCCCTGGGGCGGGCCCTCTCCCATGTCCGGCGGTGTCCCTGCCGCACCCTCCTCCACAGGCCCCGCCAGATTGCAAGCAGCGGGGGTGTGGCTCTCCCGCTCATCTGGGCATAGTGGGGGAGGTGCCCCTTGGGCCCAAGCGGGAGCAGTGGTAGACTGGGAAGGAGGAGGGGTGGCTTCGGGAGCTGGGCAGCTAGGGGCGCCGGTGATGACAGGGCCGGTGCCCCGCCGGGGCTCGGGGGTCCCAGGTGCCCCTCCTTGCTGGGCCAAGGTGCGGTTCCACCAGACGTGCCCCATCACCCGGCAGAGGTAGCACCAGGCCTCCCCGTTGAATAATGCACCCGGTAATGGGCCCCCTGGTAGGGGACCAGGAAGGACCCCTCAAGCGCCTCTCCGTCACACGCCGGCGGTGACAGTTGAAGCTGCACTTGCCGGTGGAACGAGAGGACGTGACGGAGGGTGGGGTCTTCGCAGCCCAACGGGAGAGAGCTGATGACAGAGATGGGTTTCCCCAGGGTGGAGAGGACGGGTAACAAGGCGGCATTGGGAAGAAAGGGAGGGACGGAAGTCAGGACCAGGCGGACGCCCAGGTCCTCTAGTGGCTCTCAGTATTTAAGACTCCTAAATTCCATAGAAATCAATGGGAATTAAGTGCCTAAACATCCTTGACAGGTTTCAGAGTAACAGCCGTGTTAGTCTGTATTCGCAAAAAGAAAAGGAGTACTTGTGGCACTTTAGAGACTAACCAATTTATTTGAGCATAAGCTTTCGTGAGCTACAGCTTATGCTCAAATAAATTGGTTAGTCTCTAAGGTGCCACAAGTACTCCTTTTCTTTAAACATCCTTGTGCATCTGTGCCTCTGTGTCACAGTTTCTCACTCTCCCTGAGCATATAATTTACATATGCCCATAATCTGGGGAACAGAGAAAAAGTACCCCCTATTCTGGACTCCCACATGTTGTCATAATTTTGTTTAGTGTTTAAATACAAAACTGATGCCAATTTTATAAATGATAGATTAGATTAAATTGCGTCATGGGCTCGTGTCCTTTGAGATTACATGGTAGAACCATCAGATGCTCCAACCCTGCCAATCTCTACCACCATAATGGGATGTTTGTCCCTTGAGTAGATTGGATCTTCATTTCAGGCTTCTAATACTAACAGTAAGACCTTGAATTTCATTTGTTAGACACTCAGTAGCCAATGGAACATTAGACTGTTATGTCTACACTACAAGCAAGGATGTGATTCCTCTACTCATGTGTGTCCATACCGCTCATGGAGCTAGGGCTAGTATAAATAGCAGTGTAGTCACAGTAGCATAGGCAGTACCAGTGGCAGTACCAAGTACAATCCCCCCGAAACTGGTGGATATGTATTTAGCACCGCTGAGCCCTGCCCCTACTACCTGTGCTACCAGGGCTACCCTGCTACGTATACTTGTGCTACATATGGGCTCCTCACCCTAAGAAAGATGCACCTGTGATTTTTGTCTTCTCAGGTGTAGGTGTGAGGAAAAGAACTCCCACAAAACTTTCTCCAGATTTGTCCACCAGGTGAGAGAAACCATACCCTGTGCTGGAATTGTTACTTTGGTATCAATGGTATCTTTTTGTTTGGTGAGTAGATGGACTGAAGCCAGGTTTGTAGGCAGTGGAGCTGAAACCTGGAGAATGGTGAGACATGGGTGCATGAGGCCATGCAAACAAGGAGGAAAAGACAGCTCCTGACTGTAGTCTCATGTCTGAGGTTGACCCGTTTTATCAGATTGTCCACGGTGTGGAATCTGTCAGTGGGAAGATAGATTCTTGCTGTGGTTGAGTCCAAAGTCACTCCTATGAAATCTATGGACCTCATGGTAGTCCAAGTGGACTTTTTGTGGTTAAGACAAATTCCCAGGGAAGACAGAAGACAGACTAGGAATTGAGTTGCCAGTTGGACTTCCCTGCTGGATCTGCTAGTTATCAAGATATAGAAAGACAATAAAGCTGTTTCTTCTCATCAAGCTACCACCACTGAAAGGACTTTTGTGATGACCCAAGGTGCCATAGCTAGTCTGAATGGAAGGGCTCTGAATTGGAAGTGGTCTTGCCCAATTAGGAAATTTCTGTGGGATGGGTGATTGTAGATGAAAGTGTCTTTCCTATTGAGAGCTGAGAACCATATGCACTTTTCCAGAAAGGGAATTTTTAGTGCCAACGTGACCATGTGGAATTTTAATTTTTGGGTAAATACGTTTAGTTGGCTTTGGTCGAGACTTGTTCTCCATACACAGGATTTTTTGGGGACTAAGAAATATGGGGAGTAGAACCCTTTCCCTTAGTGCTGAGGGGACATCAGTTCTCTGGCTCCTTTCTGGAGTAGAGAACTTATCTCTAGATGAAGAATCTTTGTGTGAGATTGGTCACTGGAAAGGGCCTGGGAAGGGGGTTTGGGGCAGGGAGGTAAGAAATTCAATGGTGTAGCCTTGGTGCATGATGTCTAGTACTCACTTGTCTGTTGTTACTGTCCTCCAGTTATGGCAAAGTGAGTAAGGCAGCCACCAAAGGGTTTTTGGGGGGGCAGTAAGGTATGGCATCAATATCGGTATGCAGTCCTCAAGCATACCATCAGAAGGATGCCTCGGACCGTGGGTGAGGCCAGACATTGATCTGAGAGGTAGAAGAAGTCACATATCTGGGTTTTTGAACCCTTAGGCTTTTGCAGAGGCGGTTGGGGTTCACAGGGTGCTGATGATAGAATGCCTGAGTGGGAGGCCTGGGTCTATAGATTTGCTTATGATGTCTCCTCTTCAGGGCAGGGGTGTAAATGTCCAGGGGGAAGAAGGCTGTCCTAGAGTCTTTAAGGGAGCGTAGAGACTCATCGGTCTTTTCTTGAAAAAGGTTAGACTCATCAAAGAGAAGGTCCTTGATGGTATTCAGGGTTCTCCAGGGTGGTCCAGAAGATTGCAACCATGACTCATGCCTCATGATTACCAGCGTGGTGAAGGCTCCACTGTCTCTACTGTTTCTTGGAGTGATGTCTTGGCCACCATCCTGCCTTCATCAATGAGGAGTTGGAACTGGGCCCTGTCTTCCTGAGGAAGTTTGTCTTTAAAGTGTAAAAATTTAGAAAAATTCAGGGAATCTTATTTTGCTAACAGTGTCCGGTAGTTAGCAAGTCTGAATTGGAGACTAGCCAATGAAAATATTTTCCTCCCCGAAAGGTTGAGGTGTCTAGCACCCATGTCTGTGGGAGTAGTCTTAAGATGCTGTGTCCTGGACCTTTCTGAAACTGCTTGCACCACTCAAGAATTGGGCAATGGATGAGTGAATAAAAACTCATAGAATCATAGAATATCAGGGTTGGAAGGGACCTCACGAGGTCATCTAGTCCAACCCCCTGCTCAAAAGCAGGACCAATCCCCAATTAAATCATCCCAGCCAGGGCTTTGTCAAGCCTGACCTTAAAAACTTCTAAGGAAGGAGATTCCACCACCTCCCTAGGCAGCGCATTCCAGTGTTTCACCACCCTCCTAGTGAAAAAGTTTTTCCTAATATCCAACCTAAACCTCCCCCACTGCAACTTGAGACCATTACTCCTTGTCCTGTCCTCTTCTACCACTGAGAATAGTCTAGGACCATCCTCTCTGGAACCACCTCTCAGGTAGTTGAAAGCAGCTATCAAATCCCCCCTCATTCTTCTCTTCTGCAGGCTAAACAATCCCAGCTCCCTCAGCCTCTCCTCATAGGTCATGTGTTCCAGACCCCTAATCATTTTTGTTGCCCTTCGCTGGACTCTTTCCAATTTATCCACATCCTTCTTGAAGTGTGGGGCCCAAAACTGGACACAGTACTCCAGATGAGGCCTCACCAATGTCAAATAGAGGGGGACGATCACGTCCCTCGATCTGCTCGCTATGCCCCTACTTATACATCCCAAAATGCCATTGGCCTTCTTGGCAACAAGGGCACACTGCTGACTCATATCCAGCTTCTCGTCCACTGTCACCCCTAGGTCCTTTTCCGCAGAACTGCTGCCTAGCCATTCGGTCCCTAGTCTGTGGCGGTGCATTGGGTTCTTCCGTCCTAAGTGCAGGACCCTGCACTTATCCTTATTGAACCTCATCAGATTTCTTTTGGCCCAATCCTCCAATTTGTCTAGGTCCCTCTGTATCCTGTCCCTGCCCTCCAGCATATCTACCACTCCTCCCAGTTTAGTATCATCCGCAAATTTGCTGAGAGTGCAAACCACACCATCCTCCAGATCATTTATGAAGATATTGAACAAAACCGGCCCCAAATGAACAAAACCAGCCCCAAAAACTCTGTCCCTTTAGCTGGCACAAAATATAGTTTTTCAGTTCTCTTTGAGGGAGGGGCACAAAAGGCAGGGGGTATACCACACAGATCTGGCAGGTTCCAAAATGATTGACTATAAGAGCTACCCTAGAAGAGCCAGAGGGCTGGAGGATGTCCAATAAACCGTGTTGTGTGTTCTGTAACTGACACTCGGTTGCTGCCTTCTGTAATAGCTCCTGGTACTGCTTGTGGTCATCGGCTGGGGAGGGGGATGATGGAGCAACCACCTCATCTGGTGAAGAGGATGATACAGCTGTCAGAACCAGTGGAACTGTGTCAAGGTCAACTACTTCCTCCTCAAACGCCAATGAATCTGGTTGGTATTGACTGGGAGAGGTGCTTCTTGTACGGATCTGGGATGTCTGCTGTACAATCTGATGGGGCCCAGTAAGAAGGATTGGCTGGTGGGAGAGGGCCCCAAGACATAGGGTACCAATGGTCCACTGGGTAACCATATTCTGAAGGAGGTGGACAGTTCCACTGCCTCCTGTGGTTCTGTCTGGGCTTGTTTCCCTCAAGGGGTAAGTACGTCTGGATCATCTGATTCTCTCCATGAAATAATAGGTTCCTGCTCTAGTGGCAGCGCTGTCAGTACCAGTGTGAGGATGTTCTCAGTTGTCGATGCAGTAGGAGAGCATTCTCTTCCTCTCAAGGTGGTTTCTTTGGGTGTAAGGATGTCTCTAAGGAGAGCCAGGCCTGGCAAAAGAGGAGACTGTGGATAATACAGAGTGAAAATATCCTCTGGCAGGGTAAAGCGTTTGGTCCTTCCTGAGTTACTGAGGAGTTACTGGTGGAGACTGGTGGATCCAGGGTGTCTGATGGTATAGTATGCAGAGGATTCCACAAGGAGTATGTAACAACCATCAACTGGTGGTTCAGAATGGAGCTCCCATATGGGAACTGCAAGTGCCAGTCTTTTGGCTTGTGGAATGGAGCCTGAATTGGTACCATCAGATCCTTCTTCCTTCGTGCTTTGACTTCTTGAATGGAAGGTTTGTGTGGACCTAACTCTTTTGGACCCATGTGCAAGGACTCACCCAACTTGGACTGAGGTGGGGAAAGATCCCTTTTCTTAGAGGCAGATCTGGACAGGGACATGTCCATATGCCTATGATCATATCCCCTACTCTTGTGAGAGGGTTTTGTAGGCTTAAGTGTCTTACCCTCTGTTCTAGAGCTCATGCTTGGAGAGGCGCTGCTTGCAGTCTGAAACTGCTGTACAGGGGGGTCTCCTTGGCCTGGAACTGAATGGGGCCTCATAGCCTGCTCCATGAGGTGCTTCTACAGGCAGAGTTCTTGTCCCTCATGAGTTCGGGGAGGAAAGGAGTGGCATATACTGCACTTGGTGGTGATGTGAGCCTCCCCAAGGCAATAAAGGCGGCGCTGGTGTTTGTTACTGACGGAGAGGGAACTGGGGTAGGAGACAGTTCTTGAACCCAGGGACTCTTGGACTAGTACCTCTCCACAGGGGGAAGCTCTCTGGGGTGAGGCAAACTAATCTAGCTATATTAATATTAAAAAAAACCCACAGTCTAAATTACTGAAAGTAGTAAAAAATTTTACAAATTATATTTACACGTATTAAAGTAGAGGGAGATCTAAGTGGACACAGGATTCTGACTCAGGCCACATGGGGAAGAGAAGGAACTGGAGAGGCATTGGTCCACACTGCCCTTTATACCTTTGGTTGAGAGCATGAGGAGATCAACTATGAAAGTGCGGACCAAAGGACACTGCTTACTGTGACACTATGTACCTCAAAGTAGCATCCTTGAATCCCCATATTCACCACTGTCATATGATTATGGTATGTTTTGTGCAAAGTGTGCCTTGTGAAGTATCATTTAAAAAGTCTTGATGTGTTGAACAGTAACATCCTGTTGGATTGTATGTACTATCATTATATATGAAGTATTGCTTTATGTGTTACAAAACTATGTTCTGAGGTTGGGATCACCCACAATCAGACGTTCTGTTACAATAAAGGAGTAGCCATCACTGGCCAGATGATCGTTAATGGCTCATCAACACACAATCCACTATCCCAGAGACTTCTCAAAGAAGGCACATATGTAATGGAGACTGATCAGTGGGGACTGATTGACCCCCACATCACAGCAAGGATCTTTCAAGCAGCTGGAAGAAGGTATAAAACAAGAGGCAGTGACATCATCACTTGGCCTCTCTTCCCCCTCACCTCCAGAAGCAGGCCTGGAAGAAAAGGGCTTTGAACTGATGGAGTTTGGTCCCAGGCGGGCAAAAGATCCAGTCTGTGTATTGAGGAACTGTAACTTGCTTGTACCATCGGTCAATTCAACTCTTGCTTAGACTAATAGTTTAGAATTGAGAATGCGTGTTTACTTTTTATTTTTTTTTATCATCTTCTTATCTCTGACCTTTAGGCTTACCACTTATAATCACTTAAAATCAATCTTTCTGTTGTTAATAAACTTATTTTAATGTTATATCCTTACCAGTGAGTTTGTCTAAAGTGCTTGGGAAATCTCAGCTCAGGTTACAAAGGCTGTTGCATGTCCACTTTCCTATGAAGAAGTGGTGAACTAGGAAATGAGCTTACACTGGCCAGGCTTCTGACCAGTGCAAGATGGTACAGTTCTGGGGTGCAAGACGGAGGTTCTGGGGGTATTGGCTGGACCCTCTCTAATGTTGGTTCATGAGTGGCTCAGAGCTCATTCAGTAACAGAGTTGGGTGTGTCTGTGGATGGCTGTGTAAGTGCTATGCCTGTCAGAGGCTTGTAGCTTGACATTAGCATCATAGCATGAAAGGCAGCCAAGGTTGGTGGGTTTGGCGAGCTCAGCAATCCCTCAGTACAGGTTGCATCCTGGGGACCCCATCACACGTACTAAAAAATTCTGGCCTTTGGTGCATGGTGTACACCCACAGGTGGAATACAGATAGGGACCATCACTGGAAGAAGCACCCAGAGGAGCTCCGGAGCGCTGACATTCAAGTTTGGTGACAAAGAGAGTGGGAGGGCAACCCACTCAAACATGGCCCCAACCTACCAGTGTAGCAACTGTGATCATGCTAATATGGTCGAGAGATGCTCAGGCCTACATCATTGTGGAGGGGGAAGTACTGCCACAATAGAGATAGGAAGGAGATCCTCCATGGAGCGCAGAGTACTACCTCTGAAGCAGAAGGTGGTGTAAGATGTGCAAGTGAAAACCAGCCCGTGAGTCCAGGTCCAGACAGGCTGCAAAGCAACTCAGCAGCTTCAGAATGTGTCTGACCAAGTTATGGAAGAGAATGTGATCTTGGAAGACACTAGTTTCTGTCCGCTAAGAGGAAGGACCAGGCTGACGAGATTCTATCCTCATCCTCATGCCTAAATGTATAACAATCTGGGAGGAAAGGAAATGGCTTCTCTCAGTTGATGTAGAACCAACAGTCCAATAGGCTATTGTCCCTAGAGTGGATCTAGGCTTGGCTGAAGAGGCTTGAATCAGCGAGAGGTTAATGTAAATACCCTGCTGATGTAAATTAGCTATGAGGAGAATAAGGGTAGGCCTTAGCAGAGGTAGAAGAAGTGTAAGTTGGCCCGAGCAAAGTGCAGCTGTTGCTAGTGGGCTGGGAGGATGGGGACATGATCATACACATTCTTCAGGTCCACAGAGGCAAGATTTCCCATGAGGTAGCCTCAAGGATGGATTTGGATGGTGTGGCTTCCATCCAGAACTTTCTGCAGCAGATCTGCATGTTGAGGATGCAAAGGTCTAGGTTTAGATGAAAGCCCCATGTTCGTTTGTCGACTAGGAAGTACCAGAATAAAATCCCCAGCCCTGCTCTCTGAGTGGTGTGTGAAAACAAAAAGGATGATCTTTGTGGTCAGCTAACTTTCAATTTTTACCTCCAAGACTTGGTCTGTTCCTGACAACCAGGCTGTCAGCTGGAAGCCTATAGGCCAAGGTGCAGGAAAGAATTTGATGTGGAATACCCAGAACTGCCCTAACCTTTATGGTTGATTTCGGTGACCTTCCCACTGGAACAGTTGGCGGCGGGGTTGGCTCCTTACAGTGTGTATGGTAACACCCATTGTTTCATGTTCTGTGTGTATATAAATCTCCCCACTGTATTTTCCACTGAATGCATCCGATTAAGTGAGCTGTAGCTCACGAAAGCTTATGCTCAAATAAATTGGTTAGTCTCTAAGGTGCCACAAGTCCTCCTGTTCTTTTTGCAGATACAGACTAATCCGGCTGCTACTCTGAAACCTGAGATTCAGTAGGATTTCTTAAAGGTAGGATCAGTCTGGGAGCAGAAGAAGGATCTTGTGATGGAAATCTGCATGGAAATCTTCCCCCAAGAAAGATGCCTTTAACAGTCCTTGCAAAAGGATATGATCTGGCAGAAGCTCTTCCTTTGGGAGCTTGGGCAGAAAGAGGAAGAAAGCAGATCCCCCTTTGCAGAGTGCTTTGAGATCTACAGAGGAAAAGCATAATGGGAAGAGTTTATTATTTGTGGATTAGGAGGTATACCAGGGATCAGCCGAGACAGCACAAGAGTTCAGCAGGTGCATAGTTTGAAGGGAGATTTCAGCAGCTCCCAATGACGAACTACTGCATAAGTGATTTGCTCTGAGCTTGCCCTCATAACTCTTTGTGATATCACAATTTGATCTGGACATGACTGGTATCAATCACAGATGACGGAGGACAGGAGGAGTTGAAAACTCTGTGCCTCGTGCACAATTGCTGCTGCTTTGTATGAGTAGGAAGCAGTGCTGAGAAGCATGAACACAGAGGACCAAACCAAGGGGAGTGTTTCACATAATGACAGGATGGCAGTTGGGAGGCTGACACTGGGTATCTTCAATTGTTTAACACAGGGATAGCAGGGCTGTCACACTTTTTCCTTCCTCTTCCCTGAATAATCATGCCTGGGAGGTTTTGCTACACATCTAGTCCGGAGGTGGCTGCCCTAGGGCTACCTCTATTGGAATTAGCTTGGATTGTCTCACTGGGAGTCTGGGCAGCGTGACAGCCTGTAGAGTGCATTATTGCCAGCATGTGATGGTGCCAACAAAGGTAAACAAGGAAGCCATCTCTGAAAGGTGAAACTCTGCCAAGTAAGATAACACAACTGTAATTCAGCAGTTTGTCCTTCAACCTCCCACTCCATAAGAACACACTGTTGAAAATACACATGCTACCACCATCCAAGCCAATGGTGTGGCTGGCTTAAACTCAGTCTAGTGGAACCTCATGAATTCATTGTGATGGCAGTGAGACTAGTGAGGTGGAATGACCTCCCTCTGAGCCAGAGAGGGACCACTCTCTGCCCTTTGGGGGGCATAGTCAGGCCAAGCCCACCCCTCATGCCGTAAGCTGAGAGGCAGGACAGGAAGTATAAGAGGCGGGGCCTCTAGCTCATGTGGGGCAGAGCCAGAGGAGTCAGTCACCTCTGCCTTGCCACTGGCCTCTGGCCCAGGGACTGAGTGACGTCAATCCCTTCCCCTGGAGGAGGACCCTGAGGAGCTGCTGGGACTGCCATCGGACAAGTATCCTGAGGAGCTGTTAGGATTGCTGGCTTCTGAGTACCCCTGCGAGATAGAGGAATCTTTGACTACCAAGCCCAACCAGACTGTGGTAGGAAGTAGCTCAGGGGAAAACAAAAACACTTACCTACCTTTTGTAACTATTGTTCTTTGAGATGTCCATTCCATTCTAGCTGTGTGCGCGCCCATGTTCACTGTTACTGGAATTTTTTTAGCCATAGAGCCAGCTCTGGCACCCTCGGGACCTCTGTGCTCACATGCCAATATATGAGGTGCAACCGGCCCTATGTCCTCTAAGTTCCTTCTTGCTGGTAAATCCCACCGAGGGGTAGGAGAAGGGGTAAGGGAATGGACATGAGCAACACATTTTTTATTCTTCAAGTGCTCGTTCATGTTGATTCCATTCTAGGTGACTCACAAGCAGTATCCCTGGAGATGGGCTCAGAGTTCACGGTTGTGCGGTTTGCAATATTGCTTTACCGAAGCCAGCATCGTCCGGGGCCTGCATGGTGATCACGTAATGGATATGAACATATGGATGGATGAATGACCAGGTAGAAGCCCTGCAGATATCTTGAATTGGCACCTGGGCCAGGAAGGCTGCTGACGAGGCTTGCGCTTTGGTTGAATGGGCAATTACAATCACCGGTGGTGGCACCTTTGCCTGTTCATAGCAAAACCTGATGCTGGTGGTGATCCACGGATTCTCTGAGCAGGCACAGGAAGGCCATTCATTCTGTCCACCACCACGACAAAGAACTGCATCTACTTATGGTACGGCTTAGTCCTTTCAATATAAAAAGGCTAGCACTCTCCTGACATCCAGAGAGTATAGTCTATGCTCCTAGTCTGACTTAATGGGGTTTTGGAAAGAAGACCGGTAAGAATATGTCCTGGTTAGCGTGAAACTGCAAAACTACCTTGGGCAGAAAAGCCAGATGTGGCCGCTGTTGAATCTTGTCCACATAGAACACTGTGTAGGGCGGCTCCAAGGTTAGTGCTCTAATTTCAGAGATCCTATGCACTAATGTTATCGCCACCAGAAAGGAGACCTTCCACGAGAGCAGCAGAAGGGAGCAAGAAGCTAACGGCTCAAAGAGGGGACCTGTGAGCCTGGACAGCATGAGGTTCAGGTTGCAAGGTGGGACAGGGTCAAGGACTTGAGGATAGAGCCGCTCCAGACCTTTTAGAAACCAGACTGTCATGTTATGAGCAAAGACTGATCTGCCCTGAACTGAAGGGTGGAAGGCTGAAATAGCTGCCAAGCGTAGTTTGTCAAAAGAGACAGGCCCTGAAGCTTGAGGTGCAGAAGGTAATGCAGTACTTGTGGCACCTTAGAGACTAACCAATTTATTTGAGCATAAGCTTTCGTGAGCTACAGCTCACTTCATCTGATGAAGTGAGCTGTAGCTCACGAAAGCTTATGCTCAAATAAATTGGTTAGTCTCTAAGGTGCCACAAGTACTCGTTTTCTTTTTGCGAATGCAGACTAACACGGCTGTTACTCTGAAAGGTAATGCAGTAATCAACTGGAATGAGGCCTGTTTGGGCTGAAGATTTTGGTCCGAGGTCCAACATGCGAACAACTTCCACCTGGCTAGGTAGGTCACCCTGGTGGAGGGCTTTCTGCTAACCATCAGGATCTGTTGAACGCAGGCCGAGCATGCCTGCTCTTCCACATTCAACCATTCAGCAACCAAGCCATCAGGTGCAGACCTGCTAGATTCAGGTTCAGTAGCTGGCCGTGGTTCTGGGAAGGCAAGTCTGGCCAGAGCATTAGCTGTAGTGGAGCCACTACTGAGAGCTCCAGCAGCACGCCAAACCAGTGCTGGCGAGGCCAAGCCGGAGCTATCAGGATCACCTTCGCCTTGTCCTGCTTGATCTTCATGAGGACACTGTGAATTAATGGTACTGGCATAAAGGCCTACAGCAGAGCTCCTGACCATTGGAACAAGAAGGTATCGAACAGGGAGCCTCCATCAATCCTGTGAATCGAGCAGAAAACATGGCACTTCCTGTTTTGCCTGGATGCAAATAAGTCCACCTGTGGAGTCCCACCCCTCTGGAAGATCATGCTGACTACTTCTGGATGGAGCAACCACTTGTGGCAAGATGAGAAGGTCCTTCTGAGGCAATCTGCTAACACAGTCCTAGCCCTTGGAAGGTGCAAGGCTACGAGATGAATGGCATGCTACACACAAAAGTCCCACAACCAAAGAGCTTATTGGCAAAGGGCTGACAAGTGGGATCCACCTTGCTTGCTGATATAAAATATTGCGGCAGTATGGTCCATCAGGATTTGGACCACCTTGCCTCTCAGGTGAGGCAGGAATGCCTGGCATGCCAAGCACATTGCTCTGAAGTCTCTGACATTTATGTGGCGAGCGCGATCATCTTGTGACCAGAGACCCTACGTGCTGAGATTGTCGAGCTCCAGAACCCAGATCCAAAGAGATGGAGACCAGATTCACTGATGGGGACGAGGCTGCGAAGGGAACTCCCATCATTCCGACCACCACTCCAGGGATGACCGGATGTGATCTGATACCGTGACTACCCGGTCCAGATCATGTCTGTTGGGGATGTAGACCGATGTCAGGCATGTTTGCAGGGATCTGAGATGAAGCCGTATGTGCTGTACCACATGAGTACAAGCTGCTATGTGGCCTAATAACTTGAGGCACATGCAGTTGGTAGTAAGAGGGTAGGCCCTCACGTGAGAGATCAGGTAGGACATAGATTGGAAATGGGCCTTTGGGAGAAAGACTCTGGCCTGCGTAGAGTAGAGTATTACTCCTATGAACTCTATATGCTGCCCAGGGGTCAGAGTTGATTTATTTTCATTTATTAATAACGCAGATTATGACAGGTGGAGTGCACCAGATTGAGGCTGCTTTGCACCTGGGCTTAAGACCTTCCTCTGATGAGCCAGGCATCAAGATATGGATAAATCTGTACACCTCAATGCCTCAGGTAAGTGGCCACAGGTGCCATGCAGTTTGTGAATACTCTCGGGGCAGATGAGAAGCCAAAGGGTAACACCATGAATTGGAAATGGTGCTGGCCCACCACAAAGCGGAGACAACGTCTGTGCTCTGGAAAATGGAAATATGAAAGTCGAGGGTGATGTACCAGTGTCCTGGATCTAAATAGAGAATGATGGTGGCTAGAGACACCATGCAAAATTTCAGTTTCTTAAGATATTTGTTGAGGTGACACAGGTCAAGAATGGTTCTTAGGCCCCCTTTTGCCTTTGGGATTAGGAAATATCAAGAATAGAACCCTCATGTCTTGAGGGACCTCCTCTACCACTCGCCCCCCCCCCCCCCCGGCGCAAGAGGGTTCCCACCTCCTGCACGAGGAATTGCTCGAGAGAAGGGTCCCTGAAGAAGGACAGGAAAGGGGGGGGATGCTGGAGAACTGCAGGGTATTGCCCAGTGCTACAGTGTTCAGCACCCAGTGGTTTGATACAACTAGGAAGGGACATAAATGGTTTGAGAACAAACGGGGGGATGGATCCAACAGTTTGACTGGGGCGCTGTCCTGGAGCACACCCTCAAAATGGCTGCCAAGGCCCCCCTTGATGTCGTGCAGGGCCCAACTGAAATGGAGAGGGGGAGGAGGCAGCGTGATGGTGTTTAAAACCTCTGCCCTGATTCTTATTTCTATAGGCACTCTGCCATGATAGTCCCCAGGACCTGGGCAGCAGGGGCAGCCAGAACTGCTTCCTAGCAGCTTGCCGGGTGTAAAGGCCTAGCAAGTGTAGCATGGCCCATCTGTCCTTTAGTCCATGCAACTTACATCGGTCTGCTCTGAGAAGAGAGCATTTTCCTCAAACAGGAGGTCCTGGATGGACAGTTGCATCTCTTGAGAGAACTTCAAGGACTGCAGCCATGAACTGCACCTCATGACCACCGCAGAGGCTATGACCCTGGCTGCTATGTCCGCTGCATCCCAAGCCATCTGGAGGGAGCCCCTTGACACCACCTTGCCCTCCTCCTAGCTAGCCACGAACTCAGAACCGAGGTCCTGAGGGAAGGAGACCTTAAATTTATTAAGGGAGTCCCACAAATTAAAATTATATCTGCGCAAGAGGGCCTGGTGGTTTGACACCTGCAGTTGGAGACTGGCTGTCAAATAAACTTTTCTTCTGAACAGATCCTGTTTCGTTTCATCCTTATTTTTAGGCGTGGCACTTGCCTGACTCTGCCTGTTCCTTTCATTAGCTGTGGACACTACTAATGATCCAGGGCGGGTGGGTAGGTGTATAGATTAGGGTAGGTGTATATTCAAAACCCTTGGTAGGGACAAAATATTGCCTTTCTGCCCTTTTGGATGTCGGCGGTATGGAAGATGGGGTTTGCCAAAGGACCTTGGCTATTTTCAAGACCCTCTCATGCACTGAAAGTGCCGCTTTACCCAGGGCTGCTCTGGCCGAAACATTAAATAATGTGTCCCTGGGCTCTGCAAGCTCCTCCGCCTGCAGGCCCAAGTTAGCAGCCACTCTCTTTAATAGATCCTGATGTGCTCTAAAGTCATCAGGAGGGGCAGAATGAGATGACCCCCCAGCTTCATCCAGAGATTAGGACAATGAAGGCACCACAGTGGGAGGGACTGGGTCAGACTCGCCTACTGGGGAGGTTCCCTGTGGTGTCAGTGCTTGTTCCTCGGCCCCCACTATGGAGCCCGCACCAGTGTCTGAACCTGGTGCCAGCATTGTCAGTCATTTCTCTGAAGCAGCTGCAAATGAATAGTGCGAGTACAGCACTAGCATCATCGGGAGCCCAGGCACTTGTGGAGGGCTCCGCAGTAGCATCTGGCATCCACGGCGACTGCTGTTCACATGGGGAGGGGCTAAATTCCCATCCCAAATCCCCAGAGGAATCAGCTCCTGGGGACCACGGTGGGGCCATGAACATGGTGCCAGAGACCTGGATCGCCTAGCCAGAGACTGCGGCTGCAATGGATGGATCTAAGTGTCTCCCCCGGGGACCCGCGACGCTCCACCACTACTGGCGGATCTCTGGCTGACTTGCCACTGGGTGCGAGAGCCTTCATGGTCTCTCCCGTTGGCCGTGGCACAAGCAGAGGTGGTAGGGCCATAAGGTGCCTAGCAGACTGGCTGACCTGGGATGCTGAAGGCACTGTTAGGTGCCGGGGTCCCCTACCACTCCATGCAGTCAGAGGTGGATGCCTAAGAGGGCTAAACAGTCTTGATGGTGAGACCTCCCCTTGATGTTCCGGGGTGGGCAGATGGCTCAAACATGATCCTTTGCAAGCCACTCTTTTCCCCTCTTTACTCAACATTGGGGGACTACCCCAATTCTGATACTTTGCTGGCACCAGTGAGGGGGAAATGGCATCGAGAAGAGCTCGGTGCAAGAGGGGTAATCCACAACGATGCAGACGTGCTTGGGGCTGAGTCGGAGCAGGACAGCTCCGACGCCATGGGAGGTGTGAAGGGCCCTGCATGAGAAGGGCTCTTAGGGGAATGTCCCTTTCCTTCTGGGTCCTTGGCCTGAAATTATTCCAGTGTCTTCACTTTTCTTTCACGTGCAACTCCCACAGACACTGAGCAACTGCTGTGAGGGTCACTAACCAGCATAGGCTTACTACAAGCTGAGCAGGGTTTGAAGCTTGAGGAATGGGGCATGCCCTGACCCAGGGCAAAGTCCCTGTTGGGACTCTAACCTAACATCTAACACTATCAACTATATACAAAGAGAAATAGCCAGTAGGCAAATAGAACTGCTATCACAGTTGCAAAGCAAGAGGAAGGTGCTCAGACCAACCGTCATGGGTAAAAAGAAACTAAGAGGGTGTAGGGCTGGCAGCACCTCATATACTGGCGTGTGAACATGGGACTCCAAAGGGCACCAGAGCCAGTCCTATGGATACCACTCAGGCAAAAACTTTTGACACCAGTGCAAATGGGCATGCACACATCTAGAATGGAAGCAACATGAGCAAGCACTCTAAGAAGAACCAGACTTTAGTCAGGTTTTGCTGTCAGACCATGAGCCAGTGTGTTTTGGTGGGATCCCTACTGACCCAGTGGTGGAACCCTCCGCTACTGTCAGGGCCCTGGACAGGGACCAGAGGAACAGGTTGGGCCTGGGTCCCCCTACCCGCTGCTGCCAGCCCCACCCCAGGGGATGGCAACCTCCCTACCTTAGGCTGGACGGCCTGTGTTTGCTTATTGTTCTGCCTTACCTGAGAGCCAGAGCCTTAAAATGGCTTATTGCTCTGCCATGCCAGAAGGCCAGAGCCATTAGACTGCTTATTGCTCTGTCCTGCCCGGCCAGCTAGAGCCTTTAAACTGCTTATTACTCTGCCCCGCCACAAGGGCCAGGGCCAGAGACTGTTGATTTGCTAATTCTCTTGCTGCTTAACTTTGATTGCTGTGACTAGTGAAGCAGAGTGGCCTCCCGCTGAGCCAGACTGGGAGGGATAACTGCCAACACACTACAGAGACCCATTGCAAATGCTAAAATCTGCAAGGCAAGGAATAAGCAAACAGAGTAAACAATAATGTATCACTCCAGGCTTGTCTACAGGAGAAATGGACTGTAATAGCTATTGCAGAAGAAACTATTCCACCATTACTATTCCAGAAAAGCTCTCAGTAGGGATACTCTATTCCGGAATAAAAATCACTTTATTCCACAATAATTGCTACCTTTATTCTGGAATAGTGTCCACAAAGGAATAGTAGTCAATTTCCCTCTGTAGAAAGCCCTAAACATACTCACCCACTTTGACAAGGTTAGTGTAGTACTTTTTAACATTCAGTTATATACTAGTTAATATTCTGTAGTGCATAAATCTTAGTAACATGAGATTTCATTACAGACTCTACCATTACACCATTGCTGAGCAGTAGGGTGAGACAGCCAAGTTGTGTGCAAACCACACTGTTTGTGGAGCTTGCAATTATATAACACCCCACAGCAGCAGCTACAACAATTGCTTACATGGAAAAGTTCCATTAGGAAAGTACTGATTTTATTGAATGTAGTAGTGTTAGCTTTTTTTAAAATGCAATTTAGCAGCTGGAAACAAGAAAGAGTAGCCAACATGGTATCACCAGCAGATTTCCATGGATCATAGCCTGGGCACCTCTGCAGCAGAGAATAACCATGAGGAAGTTATTTCAACAAACCGCTATGATGTTATTGTTAGCACAGATGGCAACTACAGCCCTGGGGGGATGTGGGAGAAAATGTAGAAAATGGCAGCGAATTTTCCCAGATAGTTGCAGGGATTTAGCTCACGAAAGCTCATGCTCAAATAAATTGGTTAGTCTCTAAGGTGCCACAAGTACTCCTTTTCTTTTTGCGAATACAGACTAACACGGCTGTTCCTCTGAAACCTAATAAAACTTCTGTAAGCAAACTGTCCTAGTCACATTCACACTAACTAGTTATAAACTATGCCTAAACCAAGTCACTGTGGTCTCATGAAAATGACATGAGGTAGATAAGCAGGACTAGGAGTCTCAGCAGTTACATCTGGCAGCACAGCAGGACAGAAGTTAAACTCTGACATCAAGCCTTCTACTCCCCAGCTCTGAAATGTCCCATCCACACTGACCAGGCAAACTCTTAGCATGGAACAATTTCCAACCAGTTCTATCTGTATAGAGAAGGCCTTAGATTACTCCTACTCAGTGTCAGCATTTGCTCTCCCAACTAGGCTGCTAGGTTAACACTTTATAGGAATAATCTGGGTGGCGAAGAATTCATGCATTTGCAGATCCTTTTTGGCTAGAGACACTGTTCAGTCAGGCTGGACTCACAGGGCAGCAGGGTGGTGGGTGTCTCAGTACTCTGAAAATGAGCAAAACTTGCTTTAACTCCCTTATGAAATCTACAATTTTCTTGCTCCCCCACTTCCCCACAGTCTCAAAAAATCCCTGTAAGTCAAATTATAACCACACACTGATCTTTTGAAATGGCACTTCAGAGCACTTGTGTCAGCTCCAGAATGCACTGGTGCCACTGTAAGCTGTCATGTAGCCAAAGCCTGAGACTCAGAAATCCTGAGTTGTATTCCAGACTCAGGAGGCGAGTATGTGTTCTGGTGGTCACAGATCCTTATGCCCTTATTCTCCCTAACCTGATCCCATTCTGTTTCCCTATCCTGGTTCCTTCTCTCAGTCCTAGCCTCCTCACCTAGATAGTTCCAGTTTCCCCTCACAGATCATCATATGATGTCCCAATTTACTCTCTCTGTACCCCACACCAAACCCCGTGGTCTGGATGCTGTCACTTCTGCTTGAGTCAAGCACTTCCTCCATGCTGCCTGGGCACCATCAGGGGCGCACTGAGAAAATGGGGCAGAGCGTCCTTGCTCTGAGGTCCCATGCCCAGAGCTACAGCGGTCTGCAGCAGCTGGGAGCAACAGTTGCAGGAAAGGTCCTGGTCAGCCCCTGCAGTCCTGAGTTGGAGCATGCACACCACAAATGGTGTCATTGAAGAATTTAACACCCAAACGCTAACAAGCCTTTACTGAGCATATGTGAACTCAGATTTTTTTTCAGAGGAGGATAACTTGGCCTAAATTTGGCAGTTTTTCAACACCAACAGGCATACTTTATCTTTGAAAACTCATGGCGATCGGGGGAGGTTCCGGACGATGGGAAAAAGGCTAATGTAGTGCCCATCTTTAAAAAAGTGAAGGAGGAGGATCCGGGGAACTACAGGCCAGTCAGCCTCACCTCAATCCCTGGAAAAATCATGGAGCAAGTCCTCAAGGAATCAATTCTGAAGCACTTAGAGTAGAGGAAAGTGATCAGGAACAGTCACCATGGATTCACCAAGGGCAAGTCATGCCTGACTAATCTAATTGCCTTCTATGACGAGATAACTGGCTCTGTGGATGAGGGGAAAGCAGTGGACGTGTTATTCCTTGACTTTAGCAAAGCTTTGATACGGTCTCCCACAGTATTCTTGCCAGCAAGTTAAAGAAGTATGGGCTGGATGAATGGACTATAACGTGGATAGAAAGCTGGCTAGACCATTGGGCTCAACGGGTAGTGATCAATGGCTCCATGTCTACTTGGCAGCCGGTATCAAGCAGAGTGCCCCAGGGGTCGGTCTTGGGGCCAGTTTTGTTCAATATCTTCATTAATGATCTGGAGGATGGCGTGGATTGCGTCCTCAGCAAGTTTGCAGATGACATTAAACTGGGAGGAGTGGTAGATACACTGGAGGGGAGGGATAGGATACAGAAGGACCTAGACAAATTGGAGGATTGGGCCAAAAGAAATCTGATGAGGTTCAACAAGGACAAGTGCAGAGTCCTGCACTTAGGACGGAAGAATCCCATGCTCCGCTACAAACTAGGGACCGAATGGCTAGGCAGCAGTTCTGCAGAAAAGGACCTAGGGGTGACAGTGGGTGAGAAGCTGGATATGAGTCAACAGTGTGCCCTTGTTGCCAAGGCTAATGACATTTTGGGCCTTATAAGTAGGGGCATTGCCAGTAGATCGAGGGACGTGATCGTTCCCCTCTATTCGACATTGGTGAGGCCTCATCTGGAGTACTGTGTCCAGTTTTGGGCCCCACACTACAAGAAGGATGTGGAAAAACTGGAAAGCATCCAGCAGAGGGCAACAAAAATGATTAGGGGACTGGAATACATGGCTTATGAGGAGAGGCTGAGGGAACTGGGATTGTTTAGTCTGCAGAAGAGAAGAGTGAGGGGGGATTTAATAGCTGCTTTCAAGTACCTGAAAGGGGGTTCCAAAGAGGATGGAGCTCGACTGTTCTCACTGGTAGCAGATGACAGAACAAGGAGTAATGGTCTCAAGTTGCAGTGGGGGAGGTTTAGGTTGGATATTAGGAAAAACTTTTTCACTAGGAGGATTGTGAAGCACTGGAATGCGTTACCTAGGGAGGTGGTGGAATCTCCTTCCTTTGAGGTTTTTAAGGTCAGGCTTGACAAAGCCCTGGCTGGGATGATTTAGTTGGGGATTGGTCCTGCTTTGAGCAGGGGGTTGGACTAGATGACCTCCTGAGGTCCCTTCCAACCCTGATATTCTATGGTACCCCTGCCAAATTTCAAGCCCTTGCTCCAAAGCATGGAGGTACTAGAGCTTCTTAGTTATTAAAAAAATATTTAATTTAGGCAAAACAACATTGTTTCCTAATCTCATTTTCATAAATGGTTGAACCATTTCTGAAGAAAATTTCTAAAACAATTCATCCTGAGGCACTCACCTGACATGGAAAATTTCAGTCTGAATGGTTAAAGTTTGGTGAAGTTATAAGCCAACTGAAAATAGGGTCCAATAATGGGAAATGTGGGGCAACTGTACAGATAGGGGGTGTAGTAGGAAGAGAAGCTGAAACATAAGCCCTTGTATCAGAGGTCTGGTATGAGGCAGGACCTGCTCACAGAATCAAGCAAGAACAGGGCTGATATTGCAGAAATACACATTCCTGAGAAGTGCTAAGCAGAGTACTCACGCAAACACATCCCAATATCAAGTGGTACCAGAACATCCCGCCATCAAGAATTGTAAAAAAACATTTCCCAAGAATAACAAAAACACACTGACCCCTCCTAAAAGATAAGGTCAGGATGACAGTATGTAATAGAGATGTTTTGATCCAACCAACATGTACAAGGTGATGGGTGATAACTAGCCATGTCAGGGGGTAGTAACTATGTCAGAGGCAGTACATAACTTGTTGGTATCAGGGTATAAAGATGATTTTTAGAGGGAGTATCTTTGTCCAGCTGAGGGCGGAATGGAAAGTGCCGCCATTCACTGAGCTGCGTCCATTGTCACGGGCAGACATGTCTTAGTATCCTTGTAGAGTCTGCCAGGTGCTATTACTGTGCTTCGTCGACAATAAACCTGGCCTGGTGCCTTCGTACCTTAATGGATCTTGTGGTCATTGGACAGTTTGCTCGAGGTCTGCTGTGCCAGCTGTCTGCGTAGAGCTGAGACAGCACACACGAAGAACACACACATGCAGCCAAACATCTGATAACAAGGGGCCCTGCCAGCTCCACCAATAAGAGTGACTTTGATTCGGCCACTTCTTAGGCGGCACGCAACCAGTGCACAAGGTTGTAGCATTCCAGCGCCAGTAGGAGCTAGATGTTAACTAAAGTAATGTCTAGTATAGTCTTTCACACTGATCAATAACTTACTCTCATATTCACAGGAGTCTGGAGTAAAGAACAAAAGGTTACTTACCTTGTGCAGTAACTGAGCTTCTTTGAGATCGTTGTCCCTGTGGGTGCTCCACTTTAGGTGTCTTGACACCCTGCACTTGCAATTGGAGATTTGTAGCAGCAGTGACCGGTTGGGCCATGCACATGCCACAGCCATCTTGTACCACTCCAAGCAGTTACATAGTGGGTGCACAGCCAACTGTCCCCCAGTTCCTTCTCTACCCCAGAGAATTGGCGTGAAACTCTTAAGTAGAAGGGAAGAGGGAAGGTAACGGAGCACCCACAGGGACAACCATCTCAAAGAACCTCAGTTACTGCACAAGGTGAGTAACTTTCTCTTCTTCTTCATGTTCCTGTGGGTGCTTCACTTTATTGAGCAGTGCCCCTCAGTGGAGGGGAGTGGCTTTGGAGTTGGTTTATTGATGGTGGATAACACCGTAAGTCCAAACTGAGCATCTGTTACTGATTGTTGTTCTAAAGCATACTGTTTAGTGAAAGTATAGGCTGATGCCCAGGTAGCTGCTTTGGAAATGTCAATGATAGGTACATTATTGAGAAAGGCCACAGATGTTGCTAACGCTCTGGTGGAGTGTGAATGGACTCTTGGAGGCGGGGGGGGGGGAGGGGGGAGGGAGGTTTTGCAGATTGTTGTTTTGGTAGCACAAATGCATACATAGAATCATAGAATCATAGAATATCAGGGTTGGAAGGGACCCCTGAAGGTCATCTAGTCCAACCCCCTGCTCGAAGCAGGACCAATTCCCAGTTAAATCATCCCAGCCAGGGCTTTGTCAAGCCTGACCTTAAAAACCTCTAAGGAAGGAGATTCTACCACCTCCCTAGGTAACACATTCCAGTGTTTCACCACCCTCTTAGTGAAAAAGTTTTTCCTAATATCCAATCTAAACCTCCCCCACTGCAACTTGAGACCATTACTCCTCGTTCTGTCATCTGCTACCATTGAGAACAGTCTAGAGCCATCCTCTTTGGAACCCCCTTTCAGGTAGTTGAAAGCAGCTATCAAATCCCCCCTCATTCTTCTCTTCTGCAGGCTAAACAATCCCAGCTCCCTCAGCCTCTCCTCAAAAGTCATGTGTTCCAGACCCCTAATCATTTTTGTTGCCCTTCACTGGACTCTCTCCAATTTATCCACATCCTTCTTGTAGTGTGGGGCCCAAAACTGGACACAGTACTCCAGATGAGGCCTCACCAATGTCGAATAGAGGGGAACGATCACGTCCCTCGATCTGCTCGCTATGCCCCTACTTATACATCCCAAAATGCCATTGGCCTTCTTGGCAACAAGGGCACACTGCTGACTCATATCCAGCTTCTCGTCCACTGTCACCCCTAGGTCCTTTTCCGCAGAACTGCTGCCTAGCCATTCAGTCCCTAGTCTGTAGCGGTGCATTGGATTCTTCCATCCTAAGTGCAGGACCCTGCACTTATCCTTATTGAACCTCATCAGATTTCTTTTGGCCCAATCCTCCAATTTGTCTAGGTCCTTCTGTATCCTATCCCTCCCCTCCAGTGTATCTACCACTCCTCCCAGTTTAGTATCATCCGCAAATTTGCTGAGAGTGCAATCCACACCATCCTCCAGATCATTAATGAAGATATTGAACAAAACCGGCCCCAGGACCGACCCTTGGGGCACTCCACTTGATACCGGCTGCCAACTAGACATCCAGATATCCATTTGGAAAGTCTCTGTTTTGATATGGTTTGGCCCCTTGAGCATTCTGTTATGGAAACAAATAGTCTAGGTGATTTTTCTGAAAGTTTTTGTTCTTTCTAAGGAGAAAGCTAATGCTCTACGAACATCTAGCATGTGGAGGGAGGCCTCCCTCCCGTCAGCATGTGGCTTCAGGAAAAATACAGGTAAGTAAATGGGCTGATTTAAATTAAAAGGGGAGGTGACCTTGGGTATGAATTTAGGGTGCGGTTGTAGGATTACTTTATCCTTAAAGAATGTTGTATAAGGTAGGTGTGCCATTAGGGCACCTAATTCTCCCACCCCATCTTGTGGACGTGATGGCAATGAGGAAAGCCACCTTCACTGATAAGTGCAACAAGGAGCAAGTTACAAGGGGTTCAAATGTTTTTCCACGAGAACAAGTTTGAGGTCCTACATAAGTGTACGGTTTCTTAGTGTGGGATAAGTGCCTTTAGGGAAGCATTTAATCATTGGGTGAGCAAATATAGTGACTCCATCCACCTTGTTGTGGAAGGAGGTGATAGCAGTCGAGTGTATTCTGATGGAGTTTGTGGATAGCCACGATTTTTTAAGTCCCAGTATATAGTCAAGGATTCTTGGTAGTGGGGCTGACTGTGGACAGATCTGTTTGTCCTGGCACCAAGTGCAGAATCATTTCCACTTATGGATATATGTCTTTCTTGTGCTTAGTCTCTGACTCTTCAATAATATATTTTTCACTTCCTCAGAACAGTCCTTCTTGACTCTTGTCAGTCATGGAGTAACCAGGCCTTGAGATGGAGTACTGTGAGGTTGGGATGATGGATGCGTCCTGCATCTTGTGATAGAAGGGAAGGGTTTGAAATGTTTTCACTGCCATCTGATGCAGGTATGGGAACTATGTTTGTCTGGGCCATGAGGGTGCAAAGAGAATGACCATGGATTTGTCCTGCCTGATCTTGTAAATGACTCGGCTTAGGAGTGGAGTCAGGGGAAATGCATACAACAGTGGCACCTCCCATTTTAGGAGGAGCGCATTGCCTAGGGAGTGGTGTCCCAATCCGGCCTGGGAGCAATATTATGGGCACTTGGCATTCTGAGTGAGGAACCCCATAGTTTGAATATGGCTTTGAGAATTCCAGGATCATCTCGTGGGTTTGTGAAAAATCCCTACTTAGTTGATCTGCTGTTGTGAGAAAGTGCTCATGTGTATTTCGGACTGTGCTTAGCTCCAATAAGTTTATGTGTGGGTTGGACTCTGCTGGGGACCAGTGGCCTTGGATCGTATTGTCATGTAGATATGCCCCCAACCAACTAGGGAAGCTTCTGTCGTGATTGTCATGGTTGGAGCTTTTTGTTGGAAAGGGACTCCTGAGCAGACATTCTGTGTTTGTGTCCACCATGTTAAAAGACCATGAGACTTTTACTCTGTGTGGCATTTGTGAAGCATCTGTTGAGAGTGTCTGTGTGGTATATATACTGTTCGAAGCCAGGCCTGTAAGCATCTCATGTGGAGTCTGGCATACTTTACAACAAAGGTTGTTACCAACATGTGCCTCAAGAGTTGTAAACATGTTCTGGCAGATGTTTCTGAGGTGTCTAACACTGTTGAAATTAGGTTGACTAGAGTAAGGAAGTGTTGTTGGGGTAACATTACTGTTGCTGTGAGACAACTGAGGTAGGCCCCTATGAATTCCAACTTTTGGACAGGAACTAGTGTGGATTTTTGTACATTTATTTGCAACCCTAGGTCCGTGAACAGGGTTATTGTGGTCTGAGTCATGTTTATTGCTCCTTGCTGCATTGGTGCCCTTATCAGGCAGTCGTCTAAGTATGGAAATATCATCACTCCCTGTCTGCAAAGGTGAGCTGCAATGACAGCAAGAACCTTGGAAAAAACTCTTGGGGCAGTGGACAGGCTGAAGGGTAGTACTCTGTATTGGAAATGCTGTTTCCCTAGGGTGAATCTCAGGAATCTTCTGTGTGACGGGTGAATGGTAATATGAAAATAAGAGTCCTGGAAGTCGAGGGCTGAAAGCCAATCTCCTTTCTCTAACGTCAGAATTATTGTGGTTAGTCACCATTTTGAAACGTTGTGTTCTCATGAATTTGTTGAGTTTTCGTAAAGCCAGGATAGGTCTCCACCCCCGCCACCACCGTTCTTTTTCTGACTTACAAAGTAATGGGAATAAAAACCTCCCCCCCTGTGTTGGGATGGTATGGGTTTCACGGCACCAAATTGTATGAGGTGGTTTATTTCCTGTTGTAACAGGTGCTCATGAGAGGGGTCCCTGAAGAGGAACAGGAAAGGGGAGTGGGCAGGTAGGACAGAAATAAAGGGGATGGGGTAGCCCTTCTGAATAAGCTCTAGAACCCATCTGTCTGTTGTGATGGTGTTCAGACTGGGTAGTATGGTGACAGACAGTTTCTGAATGGGTGGGGAACCATATCTGATTCCAGAATCAGAGAGAGTGTTGAGGTCTTATGCCCTAGACCACACGTTCAAAAGGATTGTCTGGAAATGGATGGTTGAGACGTTGAAGAATGATTTTGACTCTTTTGACGTCTGTTCTGTTTTTGTTTACACCGTTGGTCGTACTGTCTTTGTGGCTGGGAGTATGGCATAGACCGGAATCTCTGGTTGTAAAACCTGCTCTGTTTCTTTATATTTGAAGGTACATATATGTGCAGGGTTTTTAAGGTCGCCCTTGAGTCCTTTAAGGTGTGTAAAAAGACATTGGTTTTGTCTGCAAATAATTTTTGCCCTTCAAAGGGTAAGTCCTCAACAGTTGCTTGGACTTCCCTTGGGGACCCATAAAGGTGGAGCCAGGATACACAGCACATGGCCACAGATGTATCGATGGACCAGGCTGCTGTGTCTGCATAGTCAAGAGAGGCCTGTATGGCTGTCCTGGTGATGAGACTCTTCAGAAATGTCATCAGGTGTATTTTTTGTCATCAAGTAAACTTTCAATAAATTCTGACATTTTTGCAAACAGATAATGTGTGTATTTTGCCTGTAAGGTGGCATTATTGGCCATTTGGAACTGGAGTGTGGCGGAGGAGTAGGTTTTCTGTCTGAATTGATCTAGCCTTTTCCAGTCCTTATCATAAGGGATCGTTCTGGACTCATGTTGTTTTCCTCTTTAATTGGCCCCATCCACCACGAGAGAGTTTGGTGCAGGGTGCGTGAATAAAAATTCAGCTCCTTTTGCTCGCACATAATACTTTTTGTCAGACCTCTTACATGAGGGAGGGGCTGTGCCGGTTACAGCAGATACAGCAGGTTTCTGCCAGATTATTTTTGCAGGCTCCATGATAGCATCATTAATTGGCAGGGCTATCTTTGCCGCTGGGGGTGCCTGGAGTACGTGCATGAGCTTGTGTTGGGTTTCTGGTAGTTGTGCCAGCGAAATGTCCAGGGATTCAGCTACCCTTTTGAAGAGGTCTTGAAAAGATTTGAAATCATCCCCCATAGTGGAGGAGGGTGGCATTATTGTTTTGTCCAGTGATGAAAATGAGATGTGAGTGGGCGGCAGAGTGTCACCTTCAGCTGTGTCCTCAGGCTCCTCAGTCTCTTCCTCTTGTGTCTTTTAGGGTGCTGGGACAGTTTGTGAAGGGGATCATGTTGCTCTGGGCCTACGTGAGTTAGGGGGCTTGAAGTTTTGGGCCCTATACATTGCCCATGGATCCCAGTATGGTCAGTTGGGTGGGAATGGTATAGGGGGCGGTGCCCATGTCTGTAGATATTTGGTGATGAGAAGGTGCAGGTTTAAATGACGAGTGGCAAGGAGTGTATATTACTGCCTCATCCTCTCCTTCCTCATCACTGGAGACAGGAGGGGCTGATCCACAGGGAGTGGTTACCAGGCTTGGTCCCGGTCTAGATGGGGTACCGTCGGTACTGAGTAAAGGAGATTCAGGCATTGAGGCCACTATCAGGTCCGCATGCCTCATGAATTGCTGTGGGACTGTGAAGTTCGGTGCTGGGGACAGCATCATGCACTGACCAGGAATTAGAGTTGAAGCTGTTGGTGCCAATGACTTAGAGCTGTGCTGCATAGATACAGCAGGTGGCACCATTGTACTGCTCGGTGCCGAGGTTTTCTTCAGCCACATAGGTACTGAGCTGGGAGACTTGATTTTGCTGCATGCACCTCCATTAGAGCTTGCCCGCATAGGGTCTTCAGCTCCTTGGGAAGTCTTGGTATCGGATGTTCCCAGTGCCTCGCAGTCTGGCACTCTAGGTGCTGTGGCAGATTTTTCATTTGGAGATTGCTTTCTTTTAGGTGATTCTTGGTGTGTGGACGAGTGTGGCTGCTTTTTGGTAGCATTTCTAGGAGCAGGCTCCTTAGCAGCCGTTGCTGAAGCAGATCCCCTGTCAGACATTGACACTGGCAACCATTGGCCAGGAGGCGTCCTGGACTCGGGATCAGAGGCTGGTCTGAGGGATTTCTCAGTCATAAGGAGCTTCAGTTGGAAATCCCTGGCCTTCCTTGTCCCGCCTGTCAGTTTTCTACAGTGCAGACATTTTGGGTAATGTGTGTCTCGCCAAGGCAGTGGAAACACTGAACGTGAGCCTCAGAGACTGGTATGGAGAGTCTGCAAGTCAGGCAACATTTAAAGCCAGGTGAGCTGGGAATGCCTGAGAGAGAAAGTCTTTTGGAGAAAGAACAGGGATAAACTGTGTTTTTCTTTCTTTTTTTAAGGCAAGAGCTGAGAACCTTGAGGTGGGGTAAAAGAGGGAAGGAAAAAAATTTTTTTTGAGAAGAAAAAGAAAGTAAAATATAAAAGACGAACGGATAGGGTAGCTAACTACAACTAAGCTAATGCTATCAGGAACAACTATGAACTACTAAGCTTATCTGAAGGGAAAAAAAGAGTGCTGCAGTCGTTCTGATTCAAGCCAAAGGCGGCAGAGAAGGAACTGGGGATGGCTGGCTGCGCATTGCTATGTAACTGTTCGGAGCAGCACAAGCAGGGCACCAAGACACTTCAAGTGGAGCACCCACAGGAACACTGCTCAAAGAAAGGATGTGCTGTTGGTTTGGCTTATAGGTAGGGCCCTACCAAATTCACAGTCCATTTTGGTCAATTTCATGGTCCCAGGAATTTAAAAATCATAAATTTAATTATTTCAGCTATTTAAATCTGAAATTTCACAGTGTTGTAATTGTAGGGGTCCTGACTCAAAAAGGAGTTATGTGCATGGGGGGATGTTGCAAGGTTGTAGTAGGGAGGGGTTGCAGTACCGCTACCCTTCTGCGCTGCTGCTGGCGGCGGCGCTGTCTTCAGAGCTGGGCAGCTGGGGAGCGGCAGCTGCTGGCCAGGAGCCCAGCTCTGAAGGCGGAGAAGCTGCCACCAGGAGCACAGAAGTAAGGATGGCCTGGTGTGGTATTGCCACCATTACTTCTGTGCTGCTGCCTGAAGAGCGAGGCCCGCAGTCAGCAGTCGCCACCTTCCGTCTGCCCAGCTCTGAAGGCGGCAGCGTAGGAGTAAGGTGGCCTGGTGTGGTATTGCCACTTTACTGCGGCACTGCGGCTGGGGGAGCGCTGCCTTCAGAGCTGGGCGCCCGGCCAACAGTAGCCGCTCTCCAGCCACCCAGCTCCGAGGGCAGTGCAGAAGTAAGGGTGGCAATACCACAATCCCCCTAAAATAACCTTGTGACCCCCCTGCAACTCCCTTTTGTGTCAGGACCCCCAGTTTTAGAAATGCTGGTCTCCCCTGTGAAATCGTTTTTCATGGCTGTGAATTTGGTAGGGCCCTACTTACAGGACAATGACTTAAAAATGATCCTCAGCATTCATGCGAGGAACTTGTTACCCTTTCCCCTTAGGCCTCACTCCTGTACTTGGCAGGAGTAATCTTGGCTGCCAAACACCAGCCAGCTCTCTCATTAATGCAGAATCAGGTTCCCTCATCTCTCTGTCCTGCTCACCAATTTATACGTTGCGCTTGTAAGTGCACTACTCCACACCTGTGCTGTGCAGGATTTAGCTACATGAGAGTGGGACTACGCCTCTCTTGTGCCAATGTACAACAGTTGTGTGGGCACTGTACTGTTCTTTTGCAAGGTCTTTCACGACCCCTAATGACCAGTCTGGTCAGTGGTCCCCATTAGGAAGGTCACACCTGGCAAAATTTAAGCCATGTTTGTTTGTTGCCTCAGGCCTACGATGCATCCACTCACACACCCCTTTGTCTTACTATGAGACTACTCATGAACAAACTACACTACTAGTCTGTGACGGGCAAAAGGAAACAAAGAGTAATTTGTTCGTTGGTGGTTCCACAGAAATTAACATAAACCTATTTTTGTGCATCCTTAGTAACATTCCAGATTAGAAATAAACACCTAATACCTGTAAAAATACCTTCTGATCAGAGCTTCCAGATGGAACCTACTGTTAGTTACTCCTTTTCTATTTTAATCAGTCATCATTTAACAATGAAGTTATCATAGAATCATAGAATATCAGGGTTGGAAGGGACCCCAGAAGGTCATCTAGTCCAACCCCCTGCTCGAAGCAGGACCAATTCCCAGTTAAATCATCCCAGCCAGGGCTTTGTCAAGCCTGTCCTTAAAAACCTCTAAGGAAGGAGATTCTACCACCTCCCTAGGTAACGCATTCCAGTGCTTCACCACCCTCCTAGTGAAAAAGTTTTTCCTAATATCCAATCTAAACCTCCCCCACTGCAATTTGAGACCATTACTCCTCGTTCTGTCATCTGCTACCAGTGAGAACTGTCTAGAGCCATCCTCTTTGGAACCCCCTTTCAGGTAGTTGAAAGCAGCTATCAAATCCCCCCTCATTCTTCTCTTCTGCAGACTAAACAATCCCAGCTCCCTCAGCCTCTCCTCATAAGTCATGTGTTCTAGACCCCTAATCATTTTTGTTGCCCTTCGCTGGACTCTCTCCAATTTATCCACATCCTTCTTGTAGTGTGGGGCCCAAAACTGGACACAGTACTCCAGATGAGGCCTCACCAATGTCGAATAGAGGGAAACGATCATGTCCCTCAATCTGCTCGCTATGCCCCTACTTATACATCCCAAAATGCCATTGGCCTTCTTGGCAACAAGGGCACACTGCTGACTCATATCCAGCTTCTCGTCCACTGTCACCCCTAGGTCCTTTTCCGCAGAACTGCTGCCTAGCCATTCGGCCCCTAGTCTGTAGCGGTGCATTGGATTCTTCCGTCCTAAGTGCAGGACCCTGCACTTATCCTTATTGAACCTCATCAGATTTCTTTTGGCCCAATCCTCCAATTTGTCTAGGTCCTTCTGTATCCTATCCCTCCCCTCCAGCGTATCTACCACTCCTCCCAGTTTAGTATCATCCGCAAATTTGCTGAGAGTGCAATCTACACCATCCTCCAGATCATTTATGAAGATATTGAACAAAAAAAATATTTTAAATATTTTAGCACCTCTCTTCCTGAAAGGTCTCAAAGCACATCACAAACTATATGCCACATTCTGAGAGCTTCAGCTCCTTGTGAATCTGACTTTGTATATCCATTAGCCCACTGAAAAGCAGCGTGGACCATGTAACCAAACAGCACACAGAATGCATCACACTGGTAATGGGAGGAGACAATTTTGTCAATGACACCAGAGCAAACTGTTCTTATGAAAAGAGACATGGGGGTCTTTAATGTCCAGGCAGGGCAGATACAACTACAGTCCTAAGGTCTCATCCAAAATACCCCTAACACGATGCATGTAACTTAATTCATTTACCTTAAAAGATGACTTCATTAAGCTTGCCAACATATGAACCTGTGCTTCCAGGATTCTAGATACTCCTAAAAGGATGCTTAGACCTCTACAACATCCCCGCTAGGCACTTACACAGTTGCCTACTCCCCCAAAACATTTAACTTGAAAGGGTCAGACAATTCCAGGGGATATTGGGAGTTATTTCTCCTTTCCCAGTTGCTCATCCCCATTGATTTTGCTCATCTAATACTCATTGCACTGATCAATGTTTTGCCATCTCCTTCATTCAAATGATTCAAGTCTCTCAAGCAAAATAACCTGCTAGTGACAGATTCTTTTGCAGCAGAAGCACCTGCTTGTTCAAGGTGCTAGAATTTCTTCCCCTTTGGGCAAGGCAACACTTAAATACATCACATAACTTTAAATGCACCTTGCAGAGCGGGTTGGGTTTCAAAAGCTCATTCTAATCCATTTAAGCAAGCTGCTAGGATGGCCATCCTCCTTGCAGAAATTTGCAAGGCACGAGTCTAGTGTATAGTAGAAAGCCTCCTCAGAATTCTGCCTGAATGGAAGACATGCAGATTCGTAATCTATCTCAGGCCTCGGTTGTGTCTACACTACAGACTATACTGGCATAGCTGTGCTAGTATAAACCTATAGCGTAAGTGCAGCCTACACTGATGGAAGGAGTTTTTCCATAGGTGTAGGAACACCACCTCCTCAGATAACAACATATTCTTCTGTCAACACAGTTGCATCTACAATGGGAAATAGATTGGCTATGTCTACCTAACTTTTAAGTGAAGTCCAAGCCCTGTACTACACACAAACTTGCACTGGTTTAATTAAACCAGTGAAAATCCCTGTGTGGACATTCTTGTTTTGGTTTAAGAGAGACTTATTCCCAAAGAAGAGTGCCTATGAAACCCTTTGCACTGGTTTATCGCTTCTGTAATTAAATTGGTACACCTCTGCCTGGACGAGCCCAGAATTTTTCACCAATTTGCAGAAATAGCTCTTTGGTCAGGAAGGCTGGAAGGGGTGTGCAAAAGCTGCTGAGGAGTGGGAATGATTAGCTGTCTTTAATGTAAGTGGGTACATATATGTGGGTATATTAAGGGTGGGTTTTTTTGGTTTTTTTTTTAAACAACACACCAGAGAAAATGTTTTATTGTTACTTAAAAAAAAAAAGGTCTCACCTTTTAGGGCACAGGTTATCCATTTTTGATTTCATAGTGTGGACCAAATGTTAATGGAGAGCCTGGTCTCCTGGATACCTCGCCCTCCATCCACAACCAGACACCTTGTCCACTCCCACTAGCAATCAAATATCATCCCTGTGCATGTACAGCAATTATTTACATTTAAAAGTAAGAGTAGGAAAGTATTTAATATATTTGTAGCCTTTAAAAAAGTGATTTAGCAGGAGAGAGAGCACCATGTGAGTGGCCAGCACTCCACGGACCACTACCAAGTGCTCCATAAACCACCAGCCAGAGCTCCATGGGTCGCTCATGGTCCATGGACCACAGTTCACAAATCATCATTTTAGGGCTTCACAAACTTTGCAGATTGTGGATGCATCTTCATAGTGACAGCCAGCAGATCATCTTTGGTTGTTCAAGAGAGATACACAGAGACTTAATTTGCTCAGAAACAGCTCAGTTTTGTGAAGTGTACTTTGTATAGTACCAGCCCTGTGAAGAAGAGCATGCTTGAGTCATCTTTGGACACAGAGATAGTACGTACACCTATTTGTGCCAGAGAAGCCAGTGCCCAGGCTGCACTCAGACTTCATACACCAGTAGGGACTGGGCAGAGCTGGGAAAAGCATTGTGTCACTTGCAGCACTTGTTTCAACTCTTTTGCTTAATGTTGTAGTTTGTTTTCTTCCTTTTGTTTTTTACTTCTGGGGATTTTGGGTTCCTTAAGCACAGCAAGGCAACTGACAGACACAAAGAACAGCAGTGATGGCTGGGTGACAATGGATGTACAAGCCTTTGAGAAGAGATGTTGGTTATCTGCTTCCAACGCTGCAACCTGTTGATAATGCTACCACCATAACAATGCAGTGTTCTTGAGTCACAAGACACACTGTAGTCCAACAGCTGCAAAACTAAACGGGGGTCAGTTATTTTATTGGCCCATAGGTCATCTCCCAGCCTAGAGGAGAAGTATTTGAAATTGGATGAACCTAGCTTGTACAGTGACACAGCTAGCTCCTCAACCTTTAAGTTCACTCTGCAAAAAGGGTCTCCCAAGCAGCAGCCCCATATTTACCACAGTGGCCTACACCTCTCTTGTTTGGTGTGGACACACATACACACACACTAAATAAACATAAATTTGGATACAGAATCTACACATTGAGAAGGAAGACAGCACCACTCAGAGATGGTGGTGCATTCAACAGCTGTCTAAAGGAGAAATCGCTTTACTTTCTTTTAAACTTGCAATGTTTGTCTTTATTTTTGTTCTTTATATTTTCAAAGTGAAAAGAAATACTATTGAGTCATTTTCTTTCTCTTTTTAAATATTTGTTCTATGTATTTACAAGCCTTAAAGTCGTTCTAAAGGTTTTGAAAGTATCACTAGTACTTTTTTTCCCCTGGGGTAGCACTTTGTTTTGAATGACTTTTTTCTGGAGCACTCTGGTCCATAGCGTTTTTCCCAAATGCATTTCCTTCTGTTCCAAGATTATGTGTGTTTTGATTACTATTTTCTTTTTAATCTCTGAAGCAAGCTGAGAGGCAGGCAGAAAAATCTGACAATTAAAAAAAAAAAAATCTCTCCCTCATGTAGCTTACCCCAAACCCTGTTGAAAGTTTTGACTATCTACCATGCTTTGAAACAAAACTGAGGTGCAGCTGAAGGGGAGGGAAATTTATTTCTCTGCTTTTTTCTATCATACAATTTGTTTACAGAAACTGCAAATTTAAAAATTACACTGGCATTTGCAGTCCTTAAAATAATAAATTAAAGTTTTCAACTTTTTTTTTGCTAAACAGATCTGTTTTTTAAAGTAGGAGTCCTTGTTTAAAAAGAAAACAAAAAATGATTAAAACAGAAAATATTTTCTATAAATAATACATGTATTTTGGTTTAGTGCTCCCGCCCTCAGGTTTGACGTTTACTTTTTTTTCCCAAGTACCTTTTTCCTCCATGATCACCTTTATGTTTATCTATTTTTTTTCCTCTCCCACTCGTGCATATGTGGGGGAAGGAGGGGGTTATGCGCGAGAATTGGCCTTGCTGCACTGTGATTGGCGAAGACGTGAAACTTTTTAAAAAAATACTTAAATTGTTTCTTTTTTTGTTTTGTTTTCTGTATTTTAAGTTTTAATTATCCTCTGATTCCTCTTCAGCCTCCCGTAGCCATGTGAAGAATGCTGTTACTGATTTCAGTGCTACTCCTTTCCCATTCTGCTCTCCTGGGTCCTTGCTGCTTTCCCATTTGTAAAAGGCATCCTCCGATATCACCTCCTCGTCATACAGGCAATCAAAAAACATCCGCAACAGATCTGCAAGGGGGAAACATCTGTTTAGTAATGTACAGTAGTTGGTAGACAAGGAAATACAGAAATGATTAGAGATTATCTGTTTAAAACCTGAATAAAAGTGGACTTTATTACAGTGAGAAGTGGAAAAGCAAGTAGCGGGAACTGCTGTTAATAGTGGTTGTGCCCTGATTATGCAGGATATGAAGGTTAAATACACACTTGCTAAAGTAAAGTTTCCTCTGATGCTACAAAACATGCTGTCATATGTTAAAGAGAGGGCTGGAAAGGCAGCAGCGTGTGCGCATATACCAGCAAGTGGCCATGGAACAGAATCTACAGTGGCCATTCTGAGCTACCTAGTTTCACTAGTTTCACTAGTTTAGAAATTAGGACAGCATCTAAGTTACAGATACGATGATTTCTTACAGTATCCTGGAAAAACCTTTTGGGATTAAGTTTAGAAGCGTGAGCAACAAGGGTGATGTCGTGGTGGGAGTCTGCTATAGACCACCGGATCAGCGGGATGAGGTGGACAAGGCTTTCTTCCAGCAACTAACGGAAGTTACTGGATCGCAGGCTCTGGTTCTTATGGGAGACTTCAATCACCCTGATATCTGCTGGGAGAGCAATACAGCGGTGCACAGACAACCCAGGAAGTTTTTGGAAAGTGAAGGGGACAATTTCCTGGTGCAAGTGCAGGAGGAACCAACTAGGGACAGAGCTCTTCTTGACCTGCTGCTCACAAACCGGGAAGAATTAGTAGGGGAAGCAAAAGTGGATGGGAACCTGGGAGGCAGTGACCATGAGATGGTTGAGTTCAGGATCCTGATGCAGGGAAGAAAGGAGAGCAGCAGAATACGGACCCTGGACATCAGAAAAGCAGACTTTGACTCCCTCAGGGAACTGATGGGCAGGATCCCCTGGGAGAATAACATGAGGGGGAAACGAGTCCAGGAGAGTTAGCTGTATTTTAAAGAATCCTTATTGAGGTTACATCCCAATGTGTAGAAAGAACCATCCTGATGTGTAGAAAGAATAGTAAATATGGCAGGCGACCAGCTTGGCTTAACAGTGAAATCCTTGCTGATCTTAAACACAAAAAAGAAGCTTACAAGAAGTGGAAGATTGGACAAATGACCAGGGAAGAGTATAAAAATATTGCTCGGGCATGCAGGAGTGAAATCAGGAAAGCCAAATCACACCTGGAGTTGCAGCTAGCAAGAGACGTTAAGAGTAACAAGAAGGGTTTCTTCAGGTATGTTAGCCACAAGAAGAAAGTCAAGGAAAGTGTGGGACCCTTACTGAATGAGGGAGGCAACCTAGTGACAGAGGATGTGGAAAAACCTAATGTACTCAATGCTTTTTTTGCCTCTGTCTTCACGAACAAGGTCAGCTCCCAGACTGCTGCACTGGGCAGCACAGCATGGGGAGGAGGTGACCAGCCCTCTGTGGAGAAAGAAGTGGTTCGGGACTATTTAGAAAAGCTGGATGAGCACAAGTCAAGAGGCCGGATGCACTGCATTCGAGAGTGCTAATGGAGTTGGCGGATGTGATTGCAGAGCCATTGGCCATTATCTTTGAAAACTCATGGCCATCGGGGGAAGCCCCGGAGGACTGGAAAAAGGCTAATGTAGTGCCCATCTTTAAAAAAGGGAAGGAGGAGGATCCGGGGAACTACAGGCCAGTCAGCCTCACCTCAGTCTCTGGAAACATCATGGAGCAGGTCCTCAAGGAATCGATTCTGAAGCACTTAGGGGAGAGGAAAGTGATCAGGAACAGTCACCATGGATTCACCAAGGGCAAGTCATGCCTGACTAATCTAATTGCCTTCTATGACGAGATAACTGGCTTTGTGGAAGAGGGGAAAGCAGTGGACGTGTTGTTCCTTGACTTTAGCAAAGCTTTTGACACGGTCTCCCACAGTATTCTTGCCAGCAAGTTAAAGAAGTATGGGCTGGATGAATGGACTATAAGGTGGATAGAAAGTTGGCTAGATTGTCGGGCTCAATGGCTAGTGATCAATGGCTCCATGTCTAGTTGGCAGCCGGTATCAAGTGGAGTGCCCCAAGGGTCAGTCCTGGGGCCGGTTTTGTTCAATATCTTCATAAATGATCTGGAGGATGGTGTGGATTGCACTCTCAGCAAATTTGCGGATGATACTAAACTGGGAGGAGTGGTAGATACGCTGGAGGGGAGGGATAGGATACAGAAGGACCTAGAAAAATTGGAGGATTGGGCCAAAAGAAATCTGATGAGGTTCAATAAGGATAAGTGCAGGGTCCTGCACTTAGGACGGAAGAACCCAATGCACAGCTACAGACTAGGGACCGAATGGCTAGGCAGCAGTTCTGCGGAAAAGGACCTAGGGGTGACAGTGGACGAGAAGCTGGATATGAGTCAGCAGTGTGCCCTTGTTGCCAAGAGGGCCAATGGCATTTTGGGATGTATAAGTAGGGGCATAGCGAGCAGATTGAGGGACGTGATCGTTCCCCTCTATTCGACATTGGTGAGGCCTCATCTGGAGTACTGTGTCCAGTTTTGGGCCCCACACTTCAAGAAGGATGTGGATAAATTGGAGAGAGTCCAGCGAAGGGCAACAAAAATGATTAGGGGTCTGGAACACATGAGTTATGAGGAGAGGCTGAGGGAGCAGGGATTGTTTAGCCTGCAGAAGAGAAGAATGAGGGGGGATTTGATAGCTGCTTTCAACTACCTGAAAGGGGGTTCCAAAGAGGATGGCTCTAGACTGTTCTCAATGGTATCAGATGACAGAACGAGGAGTAATGGTCTCAAGCTGCAGTGGGGGAGGTTTAGATTGGATATTAGGAAAAACTTTTTCACTAAGAGGGTGGTGAAACACTGGAATGCGTTACCTAGGGAGGTGGTGGAATCTCCTTCCTTAGAGGTTTTTAAGGTCAGGCTTGACAAAGCCCTGGCTGGGATGATTTAACTGGGAATTGGTCCTGCTTCGAGCAGGGGGTTGGACTAGATGACCTTCTGGGGTCCCTTCCAACCCTTATATTCTATGATTCTATGATTAAGTGCCCCAAGGGTCAGTCCTGGGGCCAATTTTGTTCAATATCTTCATAAATGATTTGGAGGATGGTGTGGATTGCACTCTCAGCAAGTTTGCAGATGACACCAAACTGGGAGGAGAGGTAGATATGCTGGAGGTTAGGGATAGGATACAGAGGGCCCTAGAAAAATTGGAGGATTGGGCCAAAAGAAATCTGATGAGGTTCAGCAAGGAGAAGTGCAGAGTCCTGCACTTAGGATGGAAGACTCCCATGCACCGCTACAGACTAGGGACCGAATGGCTCGGCAGCAGTTCTGCAGAAAAGGACCTGGGGTTACAGTGGACGAGAAGCTGGATATGAGTCAACAGTGTGCCCTTGTTGCCAAGAAGGCCAATGGCATTTTGGGATGTATAAGTAGAGGCACTGCCAGCAGATCGAGGGACGTGATCGTTCACCTCTATTCGACATTGGTGAGGCCTCATCTGGAGTACTGTGTCCAGTTTTGGGCCTCACACTACAAGGAGGATGTGGAAAAATTGGAAAGAGTCCAGCGGAGGGCAACAAAAATGATGAGGGGTCTGGAACACATGACTTATGAGGAGAGGCTGAGGGATCTGGGATTGTTTAGTCTGCGGAAGAGAAGAATGAGGGGGATTTGATAGCTGCTTTCAACTACCTGAAAGGGGGTTCCAAAGAGGATGGATCTAGACTGTTCTCAGTGGTAGCAGATGACAGAACGAGGACTAATGGTCTCAAGTTGCAGTGGGAGAAGTTTAGGTTGGATATTAGGAAAAACTTTTTCACTAGGAGGGTGGTGAAACACTGGAATGCGTTACCTAGGGAGGTGGTGGAGTCTCCTTCCTTAGAAGTTTTTAAGGTCAGGCTTGACAAAGTCCTGACTGGGATGACTGAGTTGGGGATTGGTCCTGCTTTGAGCAGGGGGTTGGACTAGATGACTGAGGTCCCTTCCAACCCTGATATTCTATGACTCTATGATTTAAGTATCTTTGGAGTCCATTGCATTAAATGGAAAGGTTATCTATGATTGTGGGCCAGGATTGTATGTAATCTCTCTAGGGAGGAAATGTGATGTGAACCCTGGGAAGTATTATGAACTTCAAACGACTGTACTGAACAACGTGCCAGACAAGAATGGACTTCAGGGACAAACAGGGTCAAGTGATTTGCTTGGGGGAATCTCTAGTGGGAGATGAATGCAAATTCCCCACCCCGTCTATGCAAAAAGCCAGCCTTTGGAAGTTATGCCTTGAGGAGACCATTGTCTGCTGATTACATGTTCCCAGAGTCTCAAGATCAAACGCCAAAACCGTTTGTTATGAAGTTGTAAACACAGAAAATCCCCATGGTGGGTTTCAAGGACTGACTTCCACCAGAGTCCGGGTTGGAGCTGAGGTGTGTTGGAGTCTGGTAGGCTTATTGTCATGCATGTAGATTCTTTTATGGTTTTTAATAAGTTTTCTCTGTAATGCTTTAGTCTTAAGAATAAATGTACTTGCTTAGAAAGGGCTGTGTGGTAGCTTGGGACTTCTGGCAATTACAACTGTTCACAGCCTTTGGGGAGAAAGCAAAGCGCAGACGTTGGCCTGTTTACGCAGCCTGGCTTGCTGAGATATCACAGTGTAGACAGGGAACTGTACAGCCTGCAAAAACTTCTGTCAGGAGGGAGAGAAACCTGGGTCTCTAACCAAGAGAGGTGATGGCTGAAGACCCAAGAGCCTAGAGCAGATGCCCTCAAGGGCTCATGGTGCGGGTGTGCAGGTGCAGTTGCCCTGAAATGTAAGTAGAGCGATTGGTACTAAATGCAGCAGAGGATAAAACATTTTTTTTCCTCTCTCCACATTATGGGCATTTCCTTCTCGACTGCTTATGGTGGCAGCCAATAGAGGAGCTCACCTTCAGCCAGGAGGGTGGGGAAGAGTATTGGTCTATGATGATTTAGTTGGGGATTGGTCCTGCTTTGAGCAGGGGATTGGACTGGATGACCTCCCGAGTTCCCTTCCAACCCTAATATTCTATGATTCTAAAGCCATGCACTGTATAATTGGATGCTATAATAGTAGTTTGCCTTCAGCCCCTTGGCACCCACCTAACCAGTCTGTTCCACCTTCAGGAAGAGCACAATCTACCAGACTCTATCTAAGACCCAAGTCTAATCCTCCACCTGGATCTTTCCTTCAATGCCATATAGTCATTTTTCAAATCCCAAACACAAAAAAACACTTACTAGGAGGCTGATCAAGTTTTACTATTGATGCTTGTAGTGCATAAAGTGCTTGTAGTTCCTTCTCTGTATCTGAGTCTAGGTACTTGAGTAAGATCGGCACTCTCTGCTTGATAACAGCAGTGTCCACACGGAAACTAGAAGAATCCGCTGGAGAGAAAAGAAGAATCAGGGTTACTTTTGGTGGATCTGAAGCCAGGGGCAGGTTTTTCATCATATTTATTTATAGAAATAGAAATAACAAACTCAGGTTAGTCAAAAACGGGAAGAGGACTGAAACAGATGGGACACAAAAGAGTATTGGCTATTTCTATGATAGGAACATATCTGCTTCTCACTCCCCAATTCTAATGAACACTTTCAGAGACTCTGGACCACATTTTCAGCCAGGCCTCTCTACCCAGCCTTCATGTATGCACATGCAAAATTGCACTCATATTGTACTGGCTATTTCTATAATAGGAAGAGAAAGTTACTCACCTTGTGCGGTAACAATGGTTCTTCGAGATGTGTGTCCCCATGGGTGCTCCACTCTACGTGTATTTGTGTCCCAGCATCTCTAATCAGAGATTTTAGGTAGCAGTGTCTGTTCAGCCTGCACATGTGCTCTCCCCCACTCATGGTCTGCCTGGAGGCTATCTAGCACTGTGTGGGTGACCCCCCCTCAGTTCCTTCTCTACCGCAAAGCCCCTTATAGAGAACTCCGAAGTAGGGGAGAGGAAGGCGGGTTGTCGAGCACCCACTAGAACACACACCTTGAAGAACCATCGTGTTACTGCACAAGGTAACTTCCTCTTCTTCTTCTTCAAGTGGTGTCCCTCTGGGTGCTCCACTACAGATGACTTCACAATAATATTCTCCATGGAGGGCTGGGGCTTCAAAGTAGACTCTGTTACTACAGAGTACTGTGGAGCTGAAGATGGCATCGAAGGCTGAATCTCCAGTGATCACATAATGTTCTGTGAAAATGTGGACAGAAGCCCAAAGTGCTGCTCTGCAGATTTCTGCAATAGGGACATCTTTAAAAAATGTGACCAAGTTAGAAATTGACCTTGTGGAGTGCGTACAAAGATTGCACCCTTGATAACAGTGATTAATGCAACCAGAGACCCATTTGGATAGTCTTTAAGCCCATATCACGGAGCCTTTGGATCTTTCCATGAGCGAGAGGAAAAGTTTAGAGAACATCCTGAAGTCCTTAGTCCTGTCCAAGTAGAATGCTTCTAACGTCTAGCATGTGCAGAATTACCTCCCTGTTACCACGATGTGGTTTTGGGGAAAAAAAGGAAGATGGATCTGTTGATTCATATGGAAAGCAGAGGTAACTTTAGGAGGAAAGGTGGGAGGCAGCCTCAGAATTACTTTGTCTTTAAAAAAGACCGTGTATGGTGGATGTCTCATCAGGGCTGCTATTTCTCCTATGTGCCTAGCTGAGGTGATGACAATTAGAAATGCTGTCTTCATGGACAGGTGAAAGAGAGACCAAGTTGAGGTCTCTATCCAGCCTTCATGTAAGCACATGCACTTGAATACTTGAATATCTACGCACAAAGAGAGGTTGACATTCTTCTTTTTTTCCTGAGATTTGAAAATAATTACAAGGACGTTTTTCTTTCAAAAGACAAACAGGAATAGAACACTAAATCACAAATAAGAAAACCAAAGTATATCAAGCCCTGCTAGAAGTCCACAAAAATGTACACCCCCACAGGAAGAGTTATCTATAGAAAAATATTCAGCAGCTTTTAGCCAGCATATACTCAAAAGAGCATGAAAGAAAAAGTCTGAGCAAAAATGAAAAAACCTAGATAGAGATGATAGGGGGGAGGGATACCCCAGGGTTGTGAGTTCAATCCTTGAGGGGGCCATTTAGGGATCTGGGGCAAAAGTTGGGGATTGGTCCTGCTTTGAGCAGGGGGTTGGACTAGATGATCTCCTGAGGTCCCTTCCAACCCTGATATTCTATGATAGAAAACAAAACCAGAACAAGACATTACTGATATTCACAGAGCAAGGATGTATCAGGAAACCCCTAAATATTAATGATGAAATCCTGCAGCATCTAGATTTTAACAGTAGGTGGCATCAAGAAGATTATACTCTCAGAGAAAAAAGAACTCTCCCTTGATTTTGTCCTCTCTGAAATCCATGCAACAGTGAGATGAAATTCAATTACACCCATCCCAAGAGAAAACACTTGAAAGAATAATTTTTAAAAGGCTGAAACTTCACAGACAGTTCAATCCAGATACCTGTAAATTAGTTGCTGCTTTGTTAGAACATTCTCATGATTCCTGTTATCTTAGAGGAAAATAACAGCAGTATTTAAGCCACATAAATTTATTTTTCTCTAGTATCAGACTTTGAAAGTGAAATGCTGCACTCTCCATGTTCCATGGACGCTGGGGACCTCTGCAAAGATTTTAAGTCCAATTTTTTATTTAGAGTACCACAAAAACAAACACACAAACAGAACCTATTTCAGAATAGCATCTAGTGGATTTTCATCTACATTGGAAAATCAGCAATCAGGCATAATTCAACAGAGGCGTAAGTCCCCACTCAAGGGGGACCAAGATGCTGCAGGTAAAGAATTGAAGGGCACTGGCAGACCTATGTGTGGAAGGGGCAGCTGGCACACCTCTCCTGCACTATGACTGGCTCTTGACAGTGGTGTCAGTCTCTGTCTTCACTTTCTTCAGCACTAAAACTCTACAATCTGGGAGAAAAAAATCTTGATGCACAGTTTGTATCAAAGATTAGTCAGCCTCAAACAGAAAAATAAGTGGTTAAAATCCAAGTAATCTGTAAATTCATTACTTTCATATTTGATGGTTTTGTACAGCCTTATCTTGAAAGTTACTCACCTGTAATGGCCGCTTTACAAACTGCTGTCATTAAAGCTCTAAGGAATGTAGGTGAACTCATCTGGCTTTCATCTAGATTAGCCTGAAATCAAGAGTAAATGGACCAGTTAAAAGCACTCTAATGTACAAAAGAAACTGTTTCCAAAATCCACTGCTGCATTTGGCACTAAGTGCAAGTTCAGTGAAAGCTGCTACAGTAGGACTCCAATTAATCCCTTGTGTAAAAATTCATCTTCCCCACTAAACTTCTCGAAAATAGCTCAGCTGTGTTAATGTTTGCCAATATATCTCCTGTAATCAACACTACAATCTATCTAACTACACACGTTCACTATTCATTTAGCTAGAGAAACATTCTGAAATAATACTTGGCATTTATACAACATTTTACATTTCCAAAATGATGTACAATTTTAATTAATCATGCTACACAATATCTCTGTAAGGTGAGTCTTATCCTCATCATACAGATTGGAAACTGACAGAGTGGTTAAATGACTTGCCCAAATCTACAAGAGAGCTGATGGCAAAGCCAGGACCAGAACCAGAACTGAGATGTTCCCAGACTTTCAGTCTTGTGATCTCTCCTCCGGACCATGCTGACTTTACAGCAGTAGAAAAATGACCTGTTTCTGACAAACTGTGTTAACAACAGAGAGGTGAAATGGTGCTGAACTATGTTTAGTTGCAAGCATACATCAAGATAAGAACAGCCATACTGGGTCAGACCAATGGCCAGTGGCCAGTGACAGGGGCCAGTGCCAGATGAGGGAATGAACTGAACCAGGCAAATCTGAGTGATCCATCCTCTGTCATTCAGTCCCAGCTTCTGGCATTTGGAGGTTTGGAGACACCCAGAGCATGGGGTTGCATTCCCTGATCATCACAGTTAATAGCTATTGATGGACCAACCCTCCATGCACTTATCTAATTCTTTTTTGAACCCAGGTATACTTTTGGCCTTCACAATATCCCACGGCAATCAGTCCCACATGTTGACATTCCATTGTGAGAAGAACTTCCTTTTATTTGTTTTAAATCTGCTGTCTATTAATTTAATTGAATAAAAATCAGTTACTAACCTGTAACTTGTTCTTCAAGATGTGTTGCTCATGTCCATTCAATGTAGGTGTGTGCTTGCCCCAAGCACCGCCACCAGAAAGTTTTCCCTCAGTGGTATTCATTAGGTTGGTTCTGGTGCCCCCTGGAGTCGTGCCCTCATAGCGCAAGATACAGGGACCTGCCACCCTCTCTGTTCCTCCTTGCCGGCTATCTCCAACAGAGGGGTGGGGGTGAGAGTGGGGGTTTGGAATGGACATGAACAACACATCTTGAAGAACAACACTTTACGGAAGGTTAGCATTTTTTCAAGTGCTTGCTCATGTCCATTCCAATGCAGATGTAGCAGGAGGGTTCAGAGTTCATTGACAAGCAGATTGTAGCACCGCTCTGCCAAATCCAGAATTGTCTCTGGCCTGCCTAGTGATGGCACAGCGTGATGCAAAAGTGTGGGCCAAGACCATGTTCCTGCTCTACAGATGTCCTGGATTGGAAGCTCTGCCAGGAATGCAGCTGAAGATGCTTGTGCCCTTGTGGAATGTGCCATCAGGGACGGAGCAGGGATCTCCGCTAAGTCGTAGCATGTGCAGATACAAGAAGTGATCCACGATGAAATTCTCTGGGCTGAGACTGGAAGACCTTTCATCCTGTCTGCCATCACCACAAAGAGTTGTGTAGTTTTCCGGAACGATTTAGTCCTTCTATGTAGAAGGCAAGCACATGTCTGACATCTAGTGAGTGAAATCTCTGCTCCTGGCTATTGGCATGTGGTTTTGGATAGAAGACAGGAAGGAATATGTCCAGGTTACTATGGAATTGTGAAACCACCTTCAGTAGGAAAGCTGGGTGAGGGTGTAGCTAGACCTTGTCCTTGAAGAATACCATGTAAGGAGGTTCCGAAGTAAGAATCCTAATCTCCAAGACCCTCCTCTAACGGCAGTAATGGCCACCAGAAAGGCCACCTTCCAGGACAAGTAGAGGAGAGAATATGTTGCCAATGGCTCAAATGGGGGACTCATGAGCCTCAACAATACCAGGCTGAGATCCCAGGGTGGGAGTGGTTGTCACACTTAGGGGTACTGTCTGTCCAGGCCTTTGAGGAAATTACTTCAGATCAAGTTTGCAAAGATGGACCAGCCACTTACCCAAGGGTGAAATGCCGAAATTGCAGCCAGGTGGACTCTAATCGATGACAGCGATAGCCCTGGCTGCTTCAGGTGTAGTAAGTAATTCAGAATGAATGGCACTGATGACTGCGTGGGTGAAACACTTTTCTGTGCTGACCAGATAGAAAACCTTTCCTGCTTTGCCAGGTACACAGCTCTAGTGGATGGTTTCCTGATCCCTAAAAGGATCTCTCGAACCAGTCCGGATCATGCTAGCTCCAAGGAGTTCAGCCATGGAGCTTCCAGGCCGTGAGATGAAGGGACTCGAGGTTTGGATGATGTAAACGGCTGTGGTCCTCAGAGATCAGATCTGGAAACAGAGGCAAGCTGGTTGGTGTTTCCACTGAGAGGTCCAGAAGGCTGGTAAACCACTGGTGACGTGGGCAGGCCGGGGCTATCAGGATCAGGCTCGTTTCTTCCTCTCTGACTTTCAGCAGGACATTGCGTATGAGCGGAATGGGAGGAAATGCATAAAAGAGATGGTCCTTCCAAGGGAGGAGAAACATGTCTTTGAGTGAGCTTGGGCTGTGATTCAGGAAGGAGCAGAAACTGCAGACAGTTCCTGTTGTGTCTTGTTGCAAACAAATCTATCTGGGGATCTCCTCGCCTCTGTGGAATGTCCTTCACGATGTCTGGGTGAATGGACCACTCATAATTGGAGAAAAGTATCAGGGGATAGCCGTGTTAGTCTGTATCCACAAAAACAACAAGGAGTCCAGTGGCACCTTAAAGACTAACAGATTTATTTGGGCATAAGCTTTTGTGTGTAAAAAAACAGTTCTTCAGATGCATGGAGTGAAAATTACAGCTGCAGGATCTGCTGAGATGATCTGCTAACTTGTTCTGTGCATGGAAGATAGGAGGCTTTGAGGTGGACTGAGTGGGTTATATAGAAATCCCACACGCGAACGGCTTCCTGGCAAAGGTGAGAGGAGCACACTTGACACGGTTTGTTTATACAGAACATCGCTGTCGTGTTGTCTGTAAATACTGACATACATTTGCCTTCCAGGTGGGGCTGGAATGTTTGGCAGGCAAGGCACACCACTCTGAGTTCCCCCGTGTTGATGTGTAGCGAGAGCTCTACCTGGGATCAGAGGCCCCGAGTTCTGAGTACACCTAGCTGCGCCCCCCCCAAACCAGCCCAGATGCGTCAGTGACAAAAGAAATTGATAGATGTGGTCTCAAGAATGGGAGACTTACAAATACTGTCTTCAGGTCCAACCACCAAAGGAGAGTGGTAATTAACAAAGGGAGAAGTGTGAGAACCATGACCAAGCAGTTCTAGCCCTGCCGGTACACTGATGCTAGCCAAGTCTGGAGAGGTCTAGGTCGTAATCTTGTATGCTGCACCACGTAAGTGCACGAGGCCATGTGCCCCAGGAGTTTTACGCAGTTTCTTGCCATGGTGGATGGGGTGGTTTCTAAGGCTTTCTATGGTCGTGCCTAGGGCCTGGAACCCGGTCTCCGGAAGGCTCTGGCCTGGACTGAGTCAAGGACTACCCCTATAAATTCTATTCTTTGAACTGGTGAGAGTGTCAATTTCTGCATGTTTATCAACGGACCTATCTTCTTGAAGGTTGACAGTATTAACCATACATTTGCCTCCACCTGGGCCTTGGTTCTACCTTTAATCAGCCAGTCATTGAGGTAAGGGTAAACCTGAGTACTTTGGTTCCTCAAGAAGGCAGCAACGATTGCCATGCACTTCATGAAAACCTGAGGGGCTGCTGACAGGCCAAATGGGAGCATAGTAAACCGGTAGTGTACCCGATTCACTATGAATCAGAGGAAATCTTCTGTGATCTTGAAAGACTGAAAAGTGAAAATAAGTTTCAGAGTAGCAGCCTTGTTAGTCTGTATTTGCAAAAAGAACAGGAGGACTTGTGGCACCTTAGAGACTAACCAATTTATTTGAGCATAAGCTTTCGTGAGCTACAGCTCACTTCGTCAGATGCATTCAGTGGAAAATACAGTGAGAAGATTTATATACACACAGAACATGAGAAAATGGGTGTTATCACACACACTGTAAGGAGAGTGATCACTTAAGATGAGCTATTACCAGCAGGATGGTGTCCCCTGAATAGATATGTGGACACAGTTGGCAACGGGCTTTGTTGCAAGGATAGGTTCCTGGGTTAGTGGTTCTGTTGTGTGGTTGCTGGTGAGTATTTGCTTCAGGTTGGGGGGCTGTCTGTAGGCAAGGACTGGCCTGTCTCCCAAGATTTGTGAGAGTGATGGGTCGTCCTTCAGGATAGGTTGTAGATCCTTGATGATGCGTTGGAGAGGTTTTAGTTGGGGGCTGAAGGTGATGGCTAGTAGCATTCTGTTATTATCTTTGTTGGGTCTGTCCTGTAGTAGGTGACTTCTGGGTACTCTTCTGGCTCTGTCAATTTGTTTCTTCACTTCAGCAGGTGGGTATTGTAGTTGTAAGAATGCTTGATAGAGATCTTGTAGGTGTTTGTCTCTGTCTGAGGGGTTTGTCCTCACCCATATCTATTTCACATTTGGGGACTATTTCAAATCAGCGGCACTGCTATGGGTACCTGCATGGCCCCACAGTATACCAACATTTTTATGCTTCTTGTCAGCAAGTTAAGGAAGTATGGGCTGGATGAATGCACTATAAAGTGGGTAGAAAGCTGGCTAGATTGTCGGGCTCAACGGGTAGTGATCAATGGCTCCATGTCTAGTTGGCAGCCGGTATCAAGTGGAGTGCCCCAAGGGTCGGTCCTGGGGCCGGTTTTGTTCAATATCTTCATAAATGATCTGGAGGATGGTGTAGATTGCACTCTCAGCAAATTTGCGGATGATACTAAACTGGGAGGAGTGGTAGATACGCTGGAGGGGAGGGATAGGATACAGAAGGACCTAGACAAATTGGAGGACTGGGCCAAAAGAAATCTGATGAGGTTCAATAAGGATAAGTGCAGGGTCCTGCACTTAGGATGGAAGAATCCAATGCACCGCTACAGATTAGGGACCGAATGGCTAGGCAGCAGTTCTGCGGAAAAGGACCTAGGGGTGACAGTGGACGAGAAGCTGGATATGAGTCAGCAGTGTGCCCTTGTTGCCAAGAAGGCCAATGGCATTTTGGGATGTATAAGTAGGGGCATAGCAAGCAGATCGAGGGACGTGATCATTCACCTCTATTCGACATTGGTGAGGCCTCATCTGGAGTACTGTGTCCAGTTTTGGGCCCCACACTACAAGAAGGATGTGGATAAATTGGAGAGGGTCCAGCGAAGGGCAACAAAAATGATTAGGGGTCTAGAACACATGACTTATGAGGAGAGGCTGAGGGAGCTGGGATTGTTTAGTCTGCAGAAGAGAAGAATGAGGGGGGATTTGATAGCTGCTTTCAACTACCTGAAAAGGGGGTTCCAAAGAGGATGGCTGTAGACTGTTCTCAATGGTAGCAGATGACAGAACGAGGAGTAATGGTCTCAAGTTGCAGTGGGGGAGGTTTAGATTGGATATTAGGAAAAACTTTTTCACTAAGAGGGTGGTGAAACACTGGAATGCGTTACCTAGGGAGGTGGTAGAATCTCCTTCCTTAGAGGTTTTTAAGGTCAGGCTTGACAAAGCCCTGGCTGGGATGATTTAACTGGGAATTGGTACTGCTTCGAGCGGGGGGTTGGACTAGATGACCTTCAGGGGTCCCTTCCAACCCTGATATTCTATGATTCTATGACTTAGAACAACGCTTCCTCAGCTCTCGTCCCCTAACGCCCCTACTCTACTTGCGCTATATTGATGACATCTTCATCATCTGGACCCATGGAAAAGAAGCCCCTGAGGAATTCCACCATGATTTCAACAATTTCCATCCCACCATCAACCTCAGCCTGGACCAGTCCACACAAGAGATCCACTTCCTGGACACTATGGTGCTAATAAGGGATGGTCACATAAACACCACCCTATACAGGAAACCTACTGACTGCTATTCCTACCTACATGCCTCCAGCTTTCACCCAGACCACACCACACGATCCATCGTCTACAGCCAAGCTCTACGATACAACCGCATTTGCTCCAACCCCTCAGACAGAGACAAACACCTACAAGATCTCTATCAAGTATTCTTACAAGTACAATACCCACCTGCTGAAGTGAAGAAACAAACTGACAGAGCCAGAAGAGTACCCAGAAGTCACCTACTACAGGACAGACCCAACAAAGATAATAACAGAACGCCACTAGCCATCACCTTCAGCCCCCAACTAAAACCTCTCCAACGCATCATCAAGGATCTACAACCTATCCTGAAGGATGACCTATCACTCTCACAAATCTTGGGAGACAGGCCAGTCGTTGCCTACAGACAGCCCCCCAACCTGAAGCAAATACTCACCAGCAACCACACACCACACAACAGAACCACTAACGCAGAAACCTATCCTTGCAACAAAGCCCGTTGCCAATTGTGTCCACATATCTATTCAGGGGACACCATCATAGGGCCTAATCACATCTGCCACACTATCAGAGGCTTGTTCACCTGCACATCTACGAATGTGATATATGCCATCATGTGCCAGCAATGCCCCTCTGCCATGTACACTGGTCAAACTGGACAGTCTCTACGTAAAAGAATAAATGGACACAAATCAGATGTCAAGAATTATAACATTCATAAAGCAGTTGGAGAACACTTCAATCTCTCTGGTCACTCGATTACAGACCTAAAGGTCGCAATATTACAACAAAAAGACTTCAAAAACAGACTCCAACGAGAGACTGCTGAATTGGAATTAATTGCAAACTGGATACAATTAACTTAGGCTTGAATGGAGACTGGGAGTAGATGGGTCATTACGCAAAGTAAAACTATTTCCCCATGTTTATTCCCCTCCTTCCCCTCACCCCAGACATTCCTGTTCACTGCTGGCAATGGCCCACCTTGATTATCACTACAAAAGGTTTTCTCCCCCCCCGCCCCGCTCTCCTGCTGGTAATAGCTCATCCTAAGTGATCACTCTCCTTACAATGTGTATGATAACACCCATTTTTTCATGTTCTGTGTGTATATAGGTTTCAGAGTAGCAGCCCTGTTAGTCTGTATTCGCAAAAAGAAAAGGAGTACTAGTGGCACCTTAGAGACTGAGCTGTAGCTCACGAAAGCTTATGCTCAAATAAATTGGTTAGTCTCTAAGGTGCCACTAGTACTCCTTTTCTTTTTGTGTGTATATAAATCTCCTCACTGTATTTTCCACTGAATACATCCGATGAAGTGAGCTGTAGCTCATGAAAGCTTATGCTCAAATAAATTGGTTAGTCTCTAAGGTGCCACTAGTATTCCTTTTCTTTTTGTGAAAATAAGTGTCCTTTAAGTTGAGGGCAGCATACCAGTCCCCTGGATCCAGAGAAGGGATAATGGGGAGGCCAAGGAGACCTTGCGGAACTTCAGCTTCTTCATAAATCTATTGATGTTTCACAGGTCTAGGATGGGTCTGAGACTACCGTTGGCCTTTGGGATTAGGAAATAGCAAGAGTAGAACCCCCTGCCCCTTAGCTCTGGAGGAAACTCCTCTACTTCTCCCACCTCCAGGAGCATCCACACTTCTTGGGCTAGAAGTTGCTTGTGAGAAAGGTCCCTGAAGAGGGACGGGGAGGGAGGGTGGGAAGGAGGGGAACAACTGAACTGAATCGTGTATTTCAGTCCTATAGTGTGTAGGACCCAGTGATCTAAGGTAATGTGGGCCCTTGGCCGATAGAAGTGGGATAACCTGTCCTCAAAAGTTGGGGAAGATGGATCCAGACAGTGTCCTGGTACACCATCCTTAAGTGTGACCTCAAAAGGCCTGCTTAGACCCTGATAATTGTTTGGTGGGGCCAGGCACATAGAATCATAGAATATCAGGGTTGGAAGGGACCTCAGGAGGCCATCTAGTCCAACACCCTGCTCGAAGCAGGACCAATCCCCAACTAAATCATCCCAGCCTGACCTTAAAAAACCCTGGGCAGATGAGGACTGGGGAGGAGGCTTCCTCTTATAGCTTCTATCCCAGTTCTTACTGTAGTGCTGCCTAGACTAAGGTGGGTAGAAACGTGGCAACGGTTGGGGCTAAAAATGCTTCCTAGATGGAACAAGTGTGTGTAGCCCTAGGGATTTTAGGATGGCCGTAGAACCTTTCAGGCTATGTAATTTAAAGTCTGTCTGCTCCGAAAAGAGTGACGAGGCCCTCAAAGGGGAGGTCCTGCACTGTTTGCTGCACCTCTCAAGGGAAAGCCTGAGGACTGCTGCCATGAGCTCTTCCTCATAATCACAGCCAAAACCATGGTTCATGCTATGGAGTCCACTGCGTCCAAAGCCACCTGAAGTGATGCTTTTGCCACCGCTCTTTCTTCTTCAACCAACACCAAGAATTCGGCTCTGGATTCCTGTGGCAACAGCTGCCTGAACTTAGACATCGAACCCCAATAATTAAAGTAATAAAGTGTAGACCCTCCTGCCAAAAAGAGCTAACTTTTTGGCATCCTTGGCCTCTGGAGTTGGTCCTTGCTACCTGTGTGCTCCTGTTCGTTCACCGCTGTAACCACTAGTGAACCTGGAGGAGGCTGGGTATATAAGAATTCGAATCCCTTGGAAGAGACAAAGTACTTCTTCTCCATCTTTTTCGCTGTAGGTTGCAGAGATGCTAGATTCTGCCAGAGGGTCCAAAATGGCATCATTAAGGGGCAAAGCCACTTGCGATGGACCAGATGGTGCCAGGATATCCACCAGGGCATGGGAGGACTCTGAAATATCCTCTGCCTGAATCACCAGGTTCTGAATTACTCTCCTGAGAAGCTTCTGGTATGCTCTGTAGTCATCCTGAGTGGGGGCGATAGATCACAGTTGCCAACTTTCATGCAGTAAATAAGCAGCCTGACTTTCAGAATAAGTCAAAAATTAAGCTAATCTATTTTCAAAATAAGGCCAAAACAAGCCAATTCCTAAGAACCCCAACATTCAGTGTGACCATGTGCATCTGAAGTAGTGGCCAAACAAGCCACTGGTGTGCAGTCTGGGACTGTGGTGGGCCTGCTGTGCACCCCTGACTCTCTCCCTCCCTTGCCGGGAGCTGATAAAAAAAATGAAGCAACAAGCTACAAAAAGCAACAAGCTTCAAGCCAAACAAGCAACAAGCTACAAGCAAAAACCTAGCCAACAAGCAACTCACAAGCCAATTAAGCCAAAAACGAGCCCAATTTCTGTGTTTTTTTCGCAAGTTTAGCATGTTTGCTATAGATGTTCCTGCCACTGCCTCATCAGGCTAGGAAGAAAAAGAAGTCTGCACAGGCATGGAGCACTGTTCTTCTCCTTCCGCACCAGAAGGATCTCACAGTGCTGTTACTGAGGGCTCAGTACTGTACTTGATACCAGTAGATGATTCCTGCACCGCAGGATGTGTTGGAGGTGCTGTACATTCCAATACAATGGAGTATGCTCTCCTGGACTGCGATCCTTGGACTAGTGGAAATGCCCTGGGAGTTCAAAAAGGCCATTGCATAGGCAATTTGCCACTGTACTGGTGGCCAGGCCATTGGCAGGATACCCTGGCTCTTGTCAGCTGCTGGGTAGAGCCGGTTGGAGAGATGTGGGACCGAATGGCTAGGCAGCAGTTCTGCGGAAAAGGACTTAGGGGTGACAGTGGACGAGAAGCTGGATATGAGTCAGCAGTGTGCCCTTGTTGCCAAGAAGGCCAATGGCATTTTGGGATGTATAAGTAGGGGCATAGCGAACAGATCGAGGGACGTGATCGTTCCCCTCTATTCGACATTGGTGAGGCCTCATCTGGAGTACTGTGTCCAGTTTTGGGCCCCACACTTCAAGAAGGATGTGGATAAATTGGAGAGAGTCCAGCGAAGGGCAACAAAAATGATTAGGGGACTGGAACACATGAGTTATGAGGAGAGGCTGAGGGAGCTGGGATTATTTAGCCTGCAGAAGAGAAGAATGAGGGGGGATTTGATAGCTGCTTTCAACTACCTGAAAGGGGGTTCCAAAGAGGATGGCTGTAGACTGTTCTCAATGGTAGCAGATGACAGAACGAGGAGCAATGGTCTCAAGTTGCAGTGGGGGAGGTTTAGATTGGATATTAGGAAAAACTTTTTCACTAAGAGGGTGGTGAAACACTGGAATGCGTTACCTAGGGAGGTGGTAGAATCTCCTTCCTTAGAGGTTTTTAAGGTCAGGCTTGACAAAGCCCTGGCTGGGATGATTTAACTGGGAATTGGTCCTGCTTTGAGCAGGGGGTTGGACTAGATGACCTTCTGGGGTCCCTTCCAACCCTGATATTCTATGATTCTATGATTCTATGTCAGCTCCTGCAGGAGGTGTAAGACTCTGCCTTCAAGTCTGACTCAGGAAGTTGCTTCTTGGTGACCAAGGCAGAACGGAACCAACCGGGGCTGGAGAGTGGTACCTGGAATGGGGAGACCAGTGCTGTGCCATCATGGCAGGCTTCCCTTTTGATGGCACTTGGGGCTTCGGTGCCATGGTTGCCCTTGCCTCTGGTGCCAGCAATGACAGTTCCCGAACAGTGGGAGATGGCGGTACTGGGAATGATAGCAACTCCCTCCCTGTCTCAAACGCCTCTGGTGTGGATGGTAGTGCCAGGGCTGTACTCTGGTGGCTCCCTCTTGGTGGAGAGTCCAACAGTGCCAGACTCAACAGATCTGGGGCCAGAGTCAACGGTGCCATGCAGGCAGCTAACTTCTGAGTGGCGTGGCATGGTGTCTCACTCTACCTGGCTCTCTGCAACTGGACCTTGGGGTTGGGGAGTGCCTCCAGTCTGTCTTCTTTTGCTTCTTTCTTGGCACCCTTGATGGAGAGCGGTGCCAAGAGTCCCATGGAGGAGCAGACTTCCTCTGCACCAGAGGTGACTGACAGTTCCGAGAGTCCCAGGACTGAAGAGGAGTCCTTTCTTGGTGCCGGAGAGGCCAAACTATGCTGCCTTTTCATCGGAGAAGCCAGAGCATTTCTCACCAAGGTAGAAGAGCTCAGAGCTGAGTCGATATAGCCGGGATCTGAGGGGGGATGGAGTGCTGCCTCCATGAGGAAGAATTTCAGTCTCTTATCCCTGTCTTTCTGGATGCGGGGTCTGAACCCTTTAAAAATTCTACAGTGCTCTTGCATGTGGGACTCCCCCAAACACTTAAGGCAGCTATAATGGGGATCACTGCAAGGCATCGGCTTGTGGCATGGCGCTTACTGCTTAAACCCCGGGGACTGAGGCATGCCCTGATGCTGGGGAGAGGTTAACCTCACTAAGCAAAGTTCTCTAACCAAAATACTAAAAATTAGAACCGAAACTTAACCACTAGTGAATAACTATATACAAGAAATCAAAAAAGTCCACTGAGAGGCGTACTTGCAAAGAACACAAGGACAAGTTGACATTTCAGTGACCATCACAGATGGTAAGAAGGAACTGAGGGGATGGTGGGTCAGCAGGGCCCTATATACTGGTGCCATGAAGGCGCGACGTCAGGGGGACCCAGAGCCAACCAGATAGATACCACTGAGGGGAAAGCTTTCCAGCGGCAGTGCTTGGGGCGAACACACACCTACGCTGGAATGGACATGAGCAAGCACTCAAAGAAGAACCCCTAAGTTCTTATGTTATGTGAAGGGGTAAATATCACTTCCCCATTCACTTTCTCCATGCCATTCACGATTTTATACATCTCTATCATATCCCCCTTAGCTGAATCATCCCAAACCTTTTAATTTCTCCTCATATGGAAGCTGTTTCATAGCCCTGATAATTTTCGTTGCTCTTCTCTGCACCTTTTCCAATTCTAATATATCTTTTTTGAGATGGGGTGACCAGAACTGCATCCAGTATTCAAGGTGTGGGCATACCGTGGATTTATATAATGGCATTATGATATTTTCTGCTTTATTATTTATCCCTTTCCCAATGGTTCCTAACATTCTATTAGTTTTTTTAACTGTCTCTATACAATGAGCAGGTGTTTTCAGAAAACTACCTATGACGACTCCAAGATCTCTTTCTTGAGTGGTAAAAGCTGATTTAGACCCCATCACTTTGTATATGTAATTGGGATTATATTTTCCAGCGTGCATTATTTTGAATTTCATTTGTCACCCAGTTTGGTGAGATCCCTTTGCAACTCTTCGCAGTCAGCCTTAGGCATAACTATCTTGAGTAATTTTATGTCATCTAAATATTTTTCCACCTCACTGTTTACTCCTTTTTCCAGATCATTTATGAATATGTTGAAAAGCACAGGTTCAAGTACAGATCTTTGGGGAATCCCGCTATTTACCTCTTTCCATTGTGAAAACTGACCATTTATTCCTATTCTTTGTTTTCTTTCTTTTAACCAGTTACTGATCTATGAGTAGACCTTCCCTTTTATCCCAAGGCTGCTCACTTTGTCAAAGGCTTTCTGAAAGTCTAATTATACCTTATTAACTGGATCATCCTTGCCTACATGCTCAAAGAATTCTAGCAGATTGGTGAGACATGATTTCCCTTTACAAAAGCTCTGTTGACTCTTCCCCAACATATTATGTTCATCTCTGTGTCTTATAATTTTGTTTTTAGTTTCAACCTATTTGCCTGGTACTGAAGTGAACTTACTGGCCTGTAATTGCCAGCATTGGCTCTGGAACCTTTTTAAAGAACACGTGTTACGTTAGCTACCCTCTAATCATCTGGTACAGAGGCTGATTTAAGCAATAGGTTACATACCATAATTCGTAGTTCTGCAATTTCACATTTGAATTCCTTCAGAATTCTTAGGTCAATACTATCTGGTCCTGGTGACTTATATCAATAATGTATCAATTTTAATTTTAATGCATCATTTTGTTTCAAAACCTCCTCTACTGACACCTCAAATCAGGGACAGCTCCTCAGATCTGTCACCTAAAAAGAATGGCTCACCTGTAGAGATCTCCCTCACAACCTCTGCAGTGAAGACCAATGCTAAGAATTCATTTAGCTTCTCTGCAATGGCTTTGTCTTGAGTGCTCCTTTAGCACCTTGATCATCCAGTGACCCCCCACTGACTGTTTGGCAGGTTTCCTGCTTCTGATTTACTAATTTTTTTGCTGTTCATTTATGTATCCTAAGTTAGTTGATCTTCAAGTTCTTTCTCCACCTGTCTTATCATACTTTTTACACTTGACTGCCAGAGTTCATGCTCCTTTCTATTTTCCTCACTAGGATTTGACTTCCAGTTTTTAAAGAATGCCTTTTTGCCTCTAGCCACCTCTTTCACTTGGCTGTTTAGCCATGGTAGAATTCAGGGGAGTATACCTTTAGTTTGAGCCTCTGTGATGATGTTTTTTCAATAGTCTCTCCTTGCAATTTGCAGGCTTTACACTCTTCTGACTGTTCCTTTTAATTTCCATTTAACTAGTTTCATTTTTGTGTAGTTCCCCTATTTGAAATTAAACACTACTGTTGTGGTTTTCTTTGGCATATTTCCCCCTACAAGGATGTTAAATCTATATTGTGATTGCTTTTACTGAGCGATTCAGCTATCTTTACCTCTTGGACCAGATCTTGTGCTTCATTTTGGACCAAATCAAGAATTACCTCTCCCCTTCTGGGTTCCAGGGCAAGCTGCTGCAAGAGGCAGTCATTTATGGTGTCTAGAAATTTTATTTCTGCATTCCGTCCTGAGGTGACATATATCCAGTCAATATGAGGATAGCTGAAATCCCCCATTATTATTGCATTTTCTGCCTTTGCAGCATCTCTAATCTCCTTGAGCAGTTCACCATCACCATCCTGGTCAGGTGGTCGGTAGTATATTCCTACTGGTATACTCTTATTATACAAACATGGTATTTCTAGCCATAAAGATTCTATGGGACAGTTTGATTCATTTTTTTACTATATTTGACTCTTGCTTTCTTTCACATATAGTGCCACTCCCGCACCAGCATGACCTACTCTGTCATTTCTCTATATTTTGTTCCCTGCTATCACTGTGTCTCACTGATTATCGTCATTCCACCAAGTTTCCATGATGCCTATTATACCAATAGGACAAATCTGGTTTAGCATCATTTCAGACATAGAGGTTAAAATCTGGTTTAAAGGATGTGCCCAGAGTTAGAGAAGAGACAGTGGGTGGGTGCAGGCTTTTATACTCTTGGTTCTAAAATACTGGAACAGAGCGGAGCACATGCATCGCCAGTGGGTAACTGTTTGCAAAGAATTCCACTGTTGCATGGGAAGCCAAATAATCTCATAATGGGGCACAGATAATGTCAGGAAGAAAACCAACCAATTTCACCCCATACTTGGAAAATAAACTGTTATAGCATACCAGGTTTAAAATGTCATTGATAATTGAAAACATGTTTTCACAAAATTATACATTTGAACAGGCCATTATCAGATAATGGGTTAGCCTTCAAAATAAGGATCCAGACAAAAAAATAAGAGAACTTTAAAGAAGTTAACCTTTTCTTCCTGCAAATTATATTCTTTATCTCTAGGCAAATGCTGATTTTACAACAATATCTATATCTTGCTCTCCTGTGCTTAGGATGGAGATAAAATTGAAATGGCCATTTTCTGCTGTAACTGTACTGAATCTTACTGTTCCAAAGCGTATATTGGGAAAGTCCTTAAGATGTCAGGCCATAGGGCGGATGCTTTATGGAAATTTAATAATCTTTGTGAACTGAAGAATGCAGAGTGGTCAACTGTACAAATACTATATGCCTTATCCAGAGATGAATTGGTGGTGGTTATGAACATTTCTGCTTGGTTCCCTGGAGACTGGTGTAGTAGGAAGAGAGCCTGAGACATAAGCCCTTGAAACAGAGGCCTGGTATGAGGCAGGACCCGCTGACAAAATCTGGCAAGAACAGGACTGATATTGCAAAAATACACATTCCGAAGAATTGCTAGTCACAGAGTACTCACACAAACACATCTCGATATCAAGTAGTACTAGAACATTCCGATATCGAGGATGGAACAAAAACATTCCCCAAGGATAACAGGAACACACTGACCCCTCCTAAAAGATAAGGTCAGGATGACAGTACGTAACAGAAATGTTTTGATCAAACCAACATATACAAGGTGATGGATGATAACTAGCCAAGTTAGGGGGCAGTAACTATGTCAGAGGGACAGTACTAACTTGTTTGTATCAGGGTATAAAGATGTATCTCTGAGGGAGTATTTTTGTTTGGCCTAGGGAGGAACAGAAAGTCCCACCATTTACTGAGCTGGTGCACTGTTACGGACATACATGTATTAGTGGTCCAGTAGTGTCTGCAGGATACTAGTACTGTGCTTTGTCGACAATAAACCTGGCTGGATGCCTTTGTTCCTTAATGGATTTTGTGGTCATTGGCCAGTTTGCTTGAGGTCTGCAGAGTCAGCTGTTTGCACAGGGCTGGGGCGTCACACAGAGGGAACACACACACACAGCCAAACATCTATTACCACCTGACTACACTGATGACCCCGACCATTAATCTGGTAGGTAAGCAAGGTGTCCTTTGTATAAATCACAACCTAACATGACAGATAGCCACAAGCTAGGAAACTCCCTTAACCCCTCACTGTTAAGCCCCAGAGAGTTTAATAAGGTATGCACATGCCGGGTTGCTAGCAAATCTCTCTTGGCTCAGGTCTCCCTACCTTCCCAGGTTGCTCTTCACCTTCCTTCCCCTGCCTCTCCTCACTTCTGCTTTCTCTCTCTTTGTTTTAAAAGTTATAGTTTTTACAAAAACCTCCAAAAAATAAAGCAATTAAAATCCGAACAAAACAACAAACAGGAAACAAGGTAAAAACTTTAAATAAATACAGTAAATTAATTATTTTACCCCTTCATTATATTAACCCTTAACATCTATCAACAACTAACCACAACTGGAAGCCATGAAGCAACAGAGAAGTTATTCTGTGACAGTGACTAGATCTAGTGGCTAGCACTTGGCTATATTATTCCTGGAGAACCAATATCAGACTGGGGTGAGCAGTGCAGGGGGGCAAAACAAAGAGGTGGCAAAAGATAGAGTTGATCCTGTTGGCTGGGAAAATGTTTATAAAGATGGTTAATGCACAGGTACAGTGAAAACAGTCTTTATACCTCTACCCAATCAAAGATTTGTTCATCGTTCGCCTTGTCCTCAATAATGAGTTTTTCTAGCTGTTTGTTCAGTTCGTCAGCAGAGAGTTCTTCCTCTGAAAGTGCTTCTGAGGAACTGGAACAGTCAGACACTGTGAAGTCCAACTTCTGCAACATTAGAAGTTATGAGAAACGATTAAATATGCTTTTCTACACTGAATCATACTAAGGAAAAAGAACAAACAACACTTTATTCTGTTTTATCATTGTAATGACGTATGTCCTACCTTTCATTTCAAAGAATCAGAGCAATTTACAAACAACACACTTACGTACAATCTATACTGAGGGATCACTTCATCCAGCAAGGAAATGCAGCCACCTTTGAGGAAAAATGTGGCACAGAGCAACGCTCCACTACACTTTAACCCATGAAATGAAAACATATACCTTGTCTAATTGAAACTACAGGGAGCCAGAATGCAAATACCAGATCTGGAATTTGGTCATGAAGTAGGGCTGTCAAGTGATTAAAAAAATTAACAGCGATTAATCGCACTGTTAAACAATAATAGAATACCATTTATTTAAATATTTTGGATGTTTTCTACATTTTCAAATATATTGATTTCAATTACAACACAGAACACAAAGTGTAAGTGCTCACTTTGTATTTATTTTTGATTACAAATATTTGCACTGTAAAAACCAAAAGAAATAGTATTTTTCAATTCATTTGATACACGTACTGTAGTGCAATCCCTTTATCATGAAAGTTGAACTTACAAATGTAGAATTATGTACAAAAAATAACTGCTTTCAAAAATAAAACAATGCAAAACTTCAGAGCCTACAAGTCCACTCAATCCTACTTCTTGTTCAGCCAACTGCTCAGACAAACAAGTTCGTTTACATTTGCAGGAGATAATGTTGCCCACTTCTTGTTTATGTCACCTGAAAGTGAGAACAGGCATTTGCACGGCACTGTTGTAGCCGGTGTTGCAAGATATTTACGTGCCAGATGCGGTAAAGATTCATATGTCCCTTCATACTTCGACCACCATTCCATGTGATGGGTTCTGCTCGATAATGATCCAAAGCAGTGCGGACTGATGCATGTTCATTTTCATTATCTGAGGCAGGTGCCACCAGCAGAAGGTTGATTTTATTTTTTGGTGGTTCGGGTTCTGTAGTTTCTCTGTCGGAGTATTGCTCTTTTAAGACTTCTGAAAGCATGCATCACACCTTGTCCCTCTCAGATTTTGGAAGGCACTTCAGGTTTTTAAACCTTGGGTCAAGTGCTGTAGCTATCTTTAGAAATCTCACATTGGTACCTTCTTTGCGTTTTGTCAGATCTTAAAACGATCATCATCCGAGACTGAAGTATATGGCAGAATGCGGGTAAAACAGAACAGGAGACATACAATTCTCCCCTCAATGAGTTAGGTCACAAATTTAATTAATGCATAATTTTTGTAACGAGCATCGTCAGCATAGAAGCATGTCCTCTGGAATGGTGTCTGAAGCATGAAGGGGCATATGAATGTTTAGCATATCTGACAGTAAATATCTTGCAATGCCGGCTACAAAAGTGCCATGTGACCCCCCTGTTCTCATTGTCAGGTGACACTGTAAATAAGAAGCAGGCAGCATTATCGCCCGTAAATGTAAACAAACTTGTTTGTCTTAGAGTACATCTACAGTACGAAATTATTTCAAAATTATTCTATTCGAATTTTCAGAAGTGATTTTATACATTCAGTCTTCTGTGTCCCCACTAAAGCGCGTGAATTCGGCGGAGAGCGTCCACAGTACTAAGGCTAGTATCGAATGTCAGAGCGGTGCACTGTGGGTAGCTATCCCACAGTTCCCGCAGTCCCCGCCGCCCATTGGAATGCTGGGTTAAGCTCCCAGAGCATGATGGGGCAAAAACATTCTTGTGGGTGTTTCTGGGTGTGTGTCGTCAGTCGCACCTCCCTTCGTGAAAGCTACGGCAAACAATCGTTTTGCGCCTTTTTGGCATGCAGACGCCATACTGCTTTCAGCAGACGGTGCACTGCTGCTCTCCTGCTACTATGAATCCACTATTCATTTCCTCTCATCTTCCTATGTAATCTCTACTATCTACTCTCTCTTCCTCTGCCAACTCTGCTCAGCCATCATGAACCAAGCAGCACAGCTTCCACTGCCAACTCTGCTCTCCTGCTATTGCCGTGCTTCCGAGCTTCTCCATGTTGTCTGTCCTGGGCTCCGGCCTTCATGAAAGCTACAGAAGACAACCATTTCCCGCCTTTTTTGGGCTATCGTGAACCGAACAGCACCTCTTCCGCTGCAACTCTGCTCTTCAATGTTTTGCGCCCTTTTTCCAGGATTACCTGTGCAGGTGCCATAGCCATGGAGCCCGCTCAGATCTCTGCTGCAGTTCTGACCATTGTAAATACCTTGCGCATTATCCAGCAGTATGTGCAGTACCTGCAAAACCAGGTGAGGAAGCGATGACAGTGCGATTACGATAGTGATGAGGACATGGACACAGACGTTCCTAGAAGCATGGCATGTGGCGATTGGGAGATCATGGTGGTGTTGGGCCAGGTTCATGCCATGGAACGCCGATTCTGGGCCTGGGAAACAAGTACAGACTGGTGGGACCGCACAGTGTTGCAGGTATGCGATGATTCCCAGTGGCTGAGAAACTTTCATATGGGTAGGGCCACTTTCATAGAACTTAGTGACTTGCTTTCCCCTGCCCTGAAGCACAAAGACACCAAAATGAAAGTAGCCCTCACAGTTGAGAAGTGAGTGGCCATAGCCCTGTGGAAGCTTGCAAAGCCCGAGTCAGTCGGGAATCAGTTTGGAGTGGGGGCTGATGTGCTGCAAGTAGCCAACGCAATCATTGACCAGCTGCTATCAAGGGTAGTGACTCTGGGAAATGTGTAGACTATTGTGGATGGCTTTAATGCGCTGGGGTTCCCTAACTGCAGCGGGGCCATAGACGGAACGCATATCCCTATCTTGGCCCCGGAACACCAGGGCATCCAGTACATAAACCACAAGGGGTACTTTTCCATGGTTCTGCAAGTACTGGTGGATCACAAGGGACATTTCACTGACATCAACGTGGGATGGCCAGGAAAGGTGCATGACGCTTGCATCTTCAGGAACTCTGGTCTGTTTGAACAGCTGCAGGAAGGAACTTACTTCCCAGACCAGAAAATGACTGTTGGGGATGTTGAAATCCCTATAGTTATCCTCAGGGACCCAGCCTACCTCTTAATGCCATGGCTTATGAAGCGGTACACAGGCACCCTGGACAGTAGTAAGGAGCAGTTCAACTATAGGCTGAGCAAGTGCAGAGTGGTGGTAGAATGTGCTTTTGGACGTTTGAAAGTGCACTGGCGCAGTTTACTGACTTGGTTAGATCTCAGCACAACCAATATTCCAATTGTAATTGCTGCTTGTTGTGTGCTCCACAATATATGTGAGAGTAAGGGGGAGACATTTTTGGCAGGGTGGGAGGTTGAGGTAACTCGCCTGGCGGCCAGTTTTGCACAGCCGGACAACAGGGCGATTAGAAGAGAGCAGCAGGGTGTGCTGCACATCAGAGAAGCTTTGAAAGCCAGTTTCATGACTGGCCAGGGTACGGCGTGACAGTAGTGTTTGCTTCTCTTAAAGTTACCTGCCCCCTATATATATGAAAGGAAATAAAGTCACAATTGTTTAAAAACCGTTCTTTATTATTTGTTGCAAAAAACACTGAGAGAAATCAGAAGCTAGACGGGGAAGGGGGGTATTGGGTTAGGGGTGTGGAGGAGGAGGGAAGGACAAGTTCAGAAACCAAATCAAAATTTAGGATATGCCAGCTTTCTGCTGCTTGTGCAATCCTCTGGGGTTGACTGTGTGGGTCCCCGTAGCCTCCTCCCTCTCCCCGCCACGTTCTTGGGCGTCTGGGTGAGGAGGCTATGGAACCTGGGGAGGGTGGTTATACAGGGGCTGCAGCGGCAGACTGTGGTCTTGCTGCCTTTCCTGCATAGATCCACCATACAGAGGAGCATGTCAGTTTGCTCCCCCATGAGCTTGACTATTGCATCCTGCCTGCTCTCATTGCACATGTCCCTCCTCTCTTCATATTCATGTAACGCTTTACGCATCTCCGCAATTGTTTGCCTCCACGCATTGAGCTGGGCCCTATCAGTGAGAGACGACTGCATGAGCTCGGCAAACATATCGTTCCGAGTTTGTTTTTTCTGCCTTCTAATCTGGACCAGCCTCTGGGATGGAGTAGATAGAGGCCGCATTGAAACATTTGCACCTGCTGTGGAAGGAGAAAAAGGGAGGGTAGTATTTTAAAAGATACATTTTAGACAACAAAGGGGACACGCTTTCTCAGTGAAACAGGCAATTCATAGTACACAGCACATGTTCTTTTTGTACAAGGTCACATTTTGCCTCTTATACTGAAGTGCCTGCCACTTTGGTGTGAGTAAGCCATCACATGCGGCCAGGCAACAGAATTCAGCTTGCAGGCAGCCATGGTACACCCTAGGGGCACGCGGGGTTCTGCTTCTTCCATATTCATTTCAATGCTTTCAAACTGCCGGGACCCCTTTCCCATAGCAAGCTATGCCTTGTGGGTTTGCCATATAAAAGGAGGCTCTCTGGGATGATCGCTTCACACAACATCCTCCCCACCCCCCACTGCGTGACTCCGATGATGCTATAAGCCTTTTAAACTAAACACGAACAGCCCAGTGCGGCTGGGTTTCCCCCCACCCTCCACAGTGTGGCTCTGATCAAGCTCTGACTCACCAGAGGTGCCTTCTCCAGGGTCATGGTCCGGGAGCATGCCTTGGGAGTGGGGGGAGACTATTGGCTCCAGTGTTAAGAACAGTTCTTGGCTAGGGGGGAAAACGGATTCCATACTTGCCGCCTGTGCACTGTCCTCCTCGTCCTCCGAACACTCATCCTCCTCGCTCTGTGCTACTCCCCCCTTGCAGCTGTCCATGGACAGTGGCGGGGTAGTGGTGACATCACCCCACATAATTGCATGCAGCTCATGGTAGAAGCAGCATGTATGGGGCTGTGACCCAGAGCGCTGTTCGCCTCCCTGGCTTTTTGGTACGCTTGCTTGAGCTCCTTGATTTTTGTACGACACTGCTCTGTGTCCCTGGAGTAGCCTCTTTCCGTCATGGCCCTGGAGACTTCAGTGTACGTATTTGCGTTTCTTTTTTTGGAACGTAGTTCTGCCATACCAGATGTGTCTCCCCAACATGCAATGAGATCCAGTACCTCCCATTCGGACCATGCTGGAGCTTGTCTGCGAATCCGGGACTGCATGGTCTCTTGTGATGCTCACCTGAGCTGATGGTGACCAAACAGGAAATTCAAAAGTTCCTGGGGCTTTTACTGCCTACCTGGCTAGTGCATCGGAGTTGAAAGTGTTGTCCAGAGCGGTCACAAGGGAGCATTCTGGGATAGCTCCCTGAGGCCAATAACGTCGAATTGCATCCACAGTACCTGTAACTCAGAACTGCGATCTCTATTTTAGTGCTACTCCACTTGCCGAGGTGGAGTACAGAAATCGGATTAAAGAGCCCTTTAAAACGAAAAAACTGGTTTGGTCATGTGGAAGGAATCAGTTTTATTTCGAAGTAACTCGGCTAATTCCGAAATAACTGCGTACTGTAGACCGTGCCTTAGCAATTGGCTGAACAAGAAGTAGGACTGAGTGGACTTGCAGGCTCTAAAGTTTTACATTGTTTTTGAATGCAGTTATGTAACAACAATAAAAATCTACATTTGTAAGTTGAACTTTCATGATAGAGATTGCACTACAGTATTTGTATGAGCTGATTTGAAAAATACTATTTTTTATTTATCATTTTTATAGTGCCAATATTTGTAATAAAAATGATAATATAAAGTGATCACTGTATACTTCATATTCTGTGTTGTAATTAAAATCAATATATTTCAAAATGTAGAAAAACATCCACAAATATGTAATAAATTTCAATTGGTATTCTATTGTTTAACAGTGTGATTAAAACTGTGATTAATTTTTTAAATCATGATTAATTTTTTTGAGTTAATTGTATGAGTTAACTGTGATTAATTGACAGCCCTATCCGGAAGCTAAGGCTAATACACTATTTTTGCAAAATGTGACATAGAATCTATAATGATCATTAGTTCTCAGATCTTGGTTTTACGTTGCATTTCCAGTAGCACAGTGCTCCCTAAAATCATGCTGGGCCTCTGGTTCAGTACTGACTCAAGGGAAGAGTGCCATTATTTTAATCACCCACATCACTTTCAAGTGTTCCTTTGGTGTCTTCCACCAAATGTACTGCCTAAACCTAATCTGAATGACTGGAGTAGTTCATCTTCATGTTCCATTTTGACAATATTTAGGGATGGAATTGAAATGAACAACTAGGACTCAAAGTAAAAATAAAATACAAACCAATGGGCCAAATGTATCCTACAAATATATCTCACAGCGCTCTTCTCTAGAAGAAACTTGCTTTCAACTCACATGCTCCGTGAGAAAGGTATGTATATCCTCCCCTTCAGGTAAGTAGTCCTTCCAACTGAGGCCAGCCTCCCTCCATAAGGCTCCTACTTTCTTATGGCTCTAAAACACAAAGCAATTTGTTCATTTTTAAATCTGAAAAGTACAGGAGCTTAAACAGGCTGGAATGGTGCTGCATAAAGAGAAATAAATAATCATTTAGCCATCCAAAAATATGCCTAGCCAAGATGTGAAAACTTCCAGAAAGCCTGTGCTGGAGAAGTTATATATAATATCCTACCTTTTACAGGTAAACGTTGTACCTTGTAAGTTGCACAGATGCCACAATGATGTGTAATAAATATGGCTGGCTTGATGTGATATATGGAGTTTGCAACAACATGACCAAAGATCATCTACAATAAAGTGACCATATTAAAAGTGTGGTCCAGTGGACATGATACAGAACGGGGACTCAAATGCATCGGGTTCTACTCCTAGCTCTGCCACTGACTTGCTGTGCCCTAGTAAGAAATTACTTATCTTTCCATCCCTCTACATGAATAAAGTTAGAGCATGTCTACTTCAGAAAAATCATGATTACATGGATATCTTTTGTATGGAGATCAATCCTCAACGTCATGTGTGTGACAACAAGGTCACAGTTTAAATCCTACAATTCATTGTAAATCTACGGAAAATTACCTTTACAACAGTATGTGTACAACCTTCTGCATCTGACAGTCCAGTAGACTTCATGCCTGACTTTTTAGAAATCCCCAAAATGTTTATATATATAATAAACAATATTGCCTGACTTTAGGCACCCAACACTGAAAATTTTGGCTTACATGATTTACCTAAGGTTATGCCAGAAGTCTGACAGAGCTAGAAATAAAACCCAGATCTTCTGACTTTAGGCTGTGCTTTAACCACAAGATCATGGCTCCTTTCCCTGTTCTTCTCCCACATGATATAGAGAAAATGGCAATACACAATCCAAACAAGCAGCATATTACTTATTTTAAAAAATAAAATATAAGCTTCTAGCTACATTAAGGAGCTGTTGCATGGAAAACTGACCTAATTTGAATCCATGCTTTAAAAAGGAGGTGATGAATGTTTAACGTACAAGACTACACAAAGTGAATTATTTATCCTGACCTTAGAAATAAAAATTTAAATATATGATACACTTATACGGAAACTACCAAGGTGTCTGCACAGACAACTGTGAAAATGTGTAAGACAGCTTTAGAAGTTACATGGTGAATAGGTATCTCTATCCCTAGAGACAGGTGAATCTCAAGAGTTTGCAGGTTTAGTTTGGATAAACACCCAGAAGTCTGAATGGCCATCTGAAGCTTATCCGAACTCCCAGAACCTCTCAGGTCTGCAAAAACAGGCCCTTATGTGAGATTGCCAGTACTTGTTTCTGATCAGCCCAGAAATACTTTGAGAATGGTTCTCTTGCAATACTTCAGCACTCCAGCTTCTCGAAGAAGCCAGGTGCAGAGGTACCTACAAAGGGGAAACTTGATAAGAAAATAGTAGCCCAACTTTTTGGAATCTTATGAGGCTTGGTTTGAAATTTGGGGAAGGAAAGGCAGGTTTTTAATGTTATTTGCACAGGTTCACCTATACCTAAATGTTGGGAATACGAGCACATTGTCTTTATGCATGATCATTTACTTTCTGCACCCAACAAAATTTATAAGTTGTATCCCTGCATACTTACCATTTGTTTGCATAGAAGGTGCAATATTTCAGAAAGCAAGACCCCAGCTCTTCCCACAGGAAGTAACAGTTTGCTAAATTCTCTGGAATGGAACAGAAATAAATACTTTTATTATAATATTTTATTGTCTCAGACAAGTTACACTGCTGTGAAAAGCAGCTCTTGATTCGGGGCAGGAGAGAGGTGGGGATCAAGCTGATGCAGAAAACTGCACAGCTTTAACTTCTGCTCTGTATATGGGATCTCATCTTGCTCCCATTGAAGTTAATGTTAAAGCTCCGACCAACGTCACTGATGCAGAATTGGGCCCATATTAGACTAAAACTTAGAAAAACTGCACAACAGGAACAAATAAAACACCCCTATACTTTAGTTTTACATAGGGCCAAATCTACTTATTTTGATGGGATGAGGATTTGGTCTGTAGAATCTTGTAGACTGTAAGGCCTAGATTTTAAACATATGCAGGTCCTTGATTTCAATGGGATTTAGGTGCCCAAGTACCTTTAAAAACCTGTCCTTAAGCTCTTCGGAGCAGGGAACTGTTGCTTTCTAGATATTAGTATAGTGCTACAATAACAGGGCCCAAGGCTGGTTGGCCTATCTGTGCTGCTGCAATATAAATGTGATTGAAACCTGCAATATAAATGTGATTGAAGGTGATAATGATAAAAATACAGTAATGCTCTGATTTTTGAAAATGGTTTTCCATTTTTACAGGTGTAGCTTTGTGCTGCTGGTTAATAGTAATCAGACAGATGTCTAAGTGGTAATTAATTCTAGGCACAATTATCATACGTGAAAAACTTTATCTTCAGAAAATGAAGGGAGAATTCACATCCCTTTAAAAGATCAGGACCTTAATATTTCTGAGAGTCAATCTGGTCCTACAACTTTAGGTGGTTTTTAATTCAGCTAGAAAAAAACTGGGACTGAAGAGGATTGGTAGATAACGTTTAAAAAAAAAAAGAAAAAGAAAGAAAGACTGCACAACAGCAAGCTCTTGCACCATCAGAGCTTCCACATTAATGCAAATCTGATTTCTGAAACACTTCTCACAAGGTCTCACATTGACTCTCACACGCTGAGTCTCTTATTATTCCTGTCTAGTCAACTGACAGAAGTCATGCTGCTTAGATGTTATAGCATAATCAGGCTAGTTTAGGCATGACGGTCACTAAACAAAAATAGCATAGCTTACGTTATAAGTTCTCTCATAGAGATTCCTCCTTCTTTTAACATGGGGGTCACCAATTCAGCTAGATACAACCAAATATGTGGTATATCAATGGCCATATCATCTGCCAGCTCCAAGGTGTCTGAAAACCTTTGGAAGAAAAGAGAAACTCCAAATATTAAATCCAATTCCCACCTCACTGAATTTTTTTCTGCCAAGTAAATCCACCCTGCATTATATACTTTTGATTTATATTAAAAAAGCCCAATGGTATGCCATCCAATCCTCTCCAGGTATTTGTGTAGCATAATTACTTCTTGGAAATGCTGAAGCACTGGAAGAATGTGCAAGAGGAAATTCCCTCCATGGAGGGTGGTAGTCAAAACATACAGGAAAACAATTTTTAAAACTCCCATTACCCAATAATGAGCTCATTAACAGTCCTGACATCTGTAAGGGTAAAAAGCATTTTCTTTTTTAAATACAAAATCTCTAACAAACAGAATTTTACATGTGGGAGGACATAGAAAATATAGTATAAGATTTTCAACTGAACAATGTTTGATTAAGTCTGGTGTGATCCATCAAGTGCCTAAAACATAACACAAGAAAATAGTCAATAAACCGGAATGTGGCCTGAGAAGTTCAATTTTTCTCTTTTAGGAAAATCACCTGTATACTTGGCTGGGTTAGCAGGAGGACCTGGCATTCCAAAACACTAGGCTCTATGGCTGATTTATGAGGTCTTTTCTCAAACTGCAAATCCAGATTTCAGAATTTTCAACACCTCTTCCAAAAGCACAATGACAAATTATCAATGAACCGGCTTCATGTTTCATCAGTGGTACCAGGCACTCACTTTTTACCTGGTGGATTATAAATGTGCCTCTATCAGAAAATTCACACTGATTCATTGGTTCCCAGGAACATTCAACAGTCTTCTGGTATCCATTTTAAATGGATTCTGGTAAATTCTTTTTCTTGTTCACTGGTTTCAGGGATGGTTTTTGAGGAGTGGCTGTCTCATATGCCTGTTTCTTTATTAAGGCTTCTGGTACTGGCTCATCCTGGGTTTGACTGAGCTCTTCTGCCAGTAATTTTGCTGTTTATTTACTGTCATGCAGAGAGTTTCTCGCTAGAGTTGAGCTTAGTTTAGATTTTGTGCTATGATCTTTTCTCACACCATGGCCCTGAATCTCAGGGTAACATGTCTTGGTGAACAGTACAGCAAGTCTTCAGCAATTTTGCTGCATGTCCACTGAATGTCATGGCTCTCCACCCTCATTCAATTATCTCTAGTGCATTCGTTTGGTTTCTCGCCCTCCCCTCCCCCACAGGAATACACACATCCTAATACTTCACCAACAGTCCACTTCTTTGAGCACCATAACTCATAGTTATGTAATAGTAAGAATACTAAATATGGCAGGTGACTAGCTTGGCTTAACAGTGAAATCCTGGCTGATCTTAAACACAAAAAGCTTACAAGAAGTGGAAGATTGGACAAATGACCAGGGAGGAGTATAACAATACTGCTCAGGCATGCAGGAGTGAAATCAGGAAGGCCAAATCACACTTGGAGTTGCAGCTAGCAAGAGATGTTAAGAGTAACAAGAAGGGTTTCTTCAGGTATGTTAGCAACAAGAAGAAAGCCAAGGAAAGCGTGGGCCCCTTACTGAATGAGGGAGGCAACCTAGTGACAGAGGATTGGAAAAAGCTAATGTACTCAATGCTTTTTTTGCCTCTGCCTTCACGAACAAGGTCAGCTCCCAGACTGCTGCACTGGGCAGCACAGCATGGGGAGGAGGTGACCAGTTCTCTGTGGAGAAAGAAGTGGTTCGGGACTATTTAGAAAAGCTGGACGAGCACAAGTCCATGGGACTGGATGCGTTGCATCCGAGAGTGCTAAAGGAGTTGGCGGATGTGATTGCAGAGCCATTGGCCATTATCTTTGAAAACTCATGGCCATCGGGAGAGGTCCTGGACGACTGGAAAAAGGCTAATGTAGCGCCCATCTTTAAAAAAGGGAAGGAGGAGGATCCGGGGAACTACAGGCCAGTCAGTCACCTCAGTCCCTGGAAAAATCATGGAGCAGGTCCTCAAGGAATCAATTCTGAAGCACTTAGAGGAGAGGACAGTAATCAGGAACAGCGAGCATGGTTTCACTAAGGGCAAGTCATGCCTGACTAACCTAATTGCCTTCTATGACGAGATAACTGACTCTGTGGATGAGGGGAAAGCAATGGATGTGTTATTCCTTGACTTTAGCAAAGCTTTTGATACGGTCTCCCATAGTATTCTTGCCAGCAAGTTAAAGAAGTATGGGCTGGATGAATGGACTATAAGGTGGATAGAAAGCTGGCTAGATCGTCGGGCTCAATGGGTAGTGATCAACGGCTCTATGTTTAGTTGGCAGCCGGTGTCAAGTGGAGTGCCCCAGGGGTCGGTCCTGGGGCCGGTTTTGTTCAATATCTTCATTAATGGTCTGGAGGATGGCGTGGACTGCACCCTCAGCAAGTTTGCAGATGACACTAAACTGGGAGGAGTGGTAGATACGCTGGAGGGGAGGGATAGGATACAGAAGGACCTAGACAAATTGGAGGATTGGGCCAAAAGAAATCTGATGAGGTTCAATAAGGATAAGTGCAGGGTCCTGCACTTAGGATGGAAGAACCCAATGCACAGCTACAGACTAGGGACCGAATGGCTAGGCAGCAGTGCTGCGGAAAAGGACCTAGGGGTGACAGTGGACGAGAAGCTGGATATGAGTCAGCAGTGTGCCCTTGTTGCCAAGAAGGCCAATGGCATTTTGGGATGTATAAGTAGGGGCATAGCGAGCAGATCGAGGGACGTGATCGTTCCCCTCTATTCGACATTGGTGAGGCCTCATCTGGAGTACTGTGTCCAGTTTTGGGCCCCACACTTCAAGAAGGATGTGGATAAATTGGAGAGAGTCCAGCGAAGGGCAACAAAAATGATTAGGGGTCTGGAACACATGACTTATGAGGAGAGGCTGAGGGAGCTGGGATTGTTTAGCCTGCAGAAGAGAAGAATGAGGGGGGATTTGATAGCTGTTTTCAACTACCTGAAAGGGGGTTCCAAAGAGGATGGCTCTAGACTGTTCTCAATGGTAGCAGATGACAGAACGAGGAGTAATGGTCTCAAGCTGCAGTGGGGGAGGTTTAGATTGGATATTAGGAAAAACTTTTTCACTATGAGGGTGGTGAAACACTGGAATGCATTACCTAGGGAGGTGGTAGAATCTCCTTCCTTAGAGGTTTTTAAGGTCAGGCTTGACAAAGCCCTGGCTGGGATGATTTAACTGGGAATTGGTCCTGCTTTGAGCAGGGGGTTGGACTAGATGACCTTCTGGGGTCCCTTCCAACCCTTATATTCTATGATTCTATGATTCTATGATTCCTTCCTTAGAGGTTTTCAAGGTCAGGCTTGACAAAGCCCTGGCTGGGATGATTTAGTTGGGGACTGGTCCTGCTTTGAGCAGAGGGTTGGACGAGATGACCTCCTGAGGTCCCTTCCAACCCTGATATTCTATGATTCGTTATCAATATCAAATGAAGTGTGATAAACTGTAGTTTACAGTGTTGTGGTAGTTGTGCTGGTCCCAGGATATTAGAGAGACATGGTGGGTGAGGTAATACCTTTTACTGAACCAACATCTGTTGGTGAAAGAGACAAGCTTTCAAGATACACAGCTCTTCTTCTGGTCTGAAGACCAGACTCAATGTGAATAATCCTGAATCTGTGAGTCACTGCATGTGCGCGCACACACACACAATTTAAACCCTTGTGTATGTATTTTTTACCCTAGCTCACATGGAACAACAGATTTTAACTAGGTATTATAAAGCCTATTATGTTAGTTTTGTGTTTTGGTGACAGTATGTGTTTCCAAAGTGAATGTTCATCTTGTCCAGCAGCAAGCCTTTTACTGGGAAGGTGTACTTACCACACATTATACTTGGAGACCGAATGTTTCTACTCTATGAGCTATCAGGCCTCCACTAGTCATAGAAGCAAAAGGGCCTTCCAAGTCTATTGATAAATCAAGGTTATGTAATCCAGCCGCATCAGTTTTTAGATTTTTTTGATGTCAAAACTCACTGTTAGTGATAGACTTGCTGACACCGTCATCACTAAGCAGTCAATAGCAGTGTGATATGGCAATCTTTCAAATAAAAGCACCAGGAAGTGGCTACAGACACTAACATTTAATATGTAAAAACATTAATTTATTCTGTCATTTCTGAGCACTACTTTCTTAGTTATTCCTGGTTTTATCATTACATTATGATCCCTGGGGTGTACTGGCTGGCTTAGGTTACTCTTATTGGGACACATGGTTTGTTTTACTTTTGTGCAACAGGTTCAAATCTAGGCTAAGTCAGTGTGATCTGGATGCAGTTACCATATGACAATCTTAACACCTGTGCAGTGACCAATGAGGTGGTCTATCTTCAGTTCCTAGAGGACAGGTGTCCACATCACAAGCAACGTAACTGCATTTGGCACCATACTACCCTTATCTCCAGAGTTGGTCCCTATAAATCAGAGCTGAGTCACTGGCAGCGGGTCCTACACGAGTGAAGCCTGTCTTGTCATTGCAAGAACTATCCCTATTCTGTGGATGGATGGAGGACTTTAGTTTAAAGAGCTGCCAATATGGCACCTTTTGCAAGTATTAATTTCACTCAGATATTGATTTAACACACCCCTTGCCCCAGTTATACGAGACTCCTCAATGGGCAAATATAAATCCTCTTTCACCAAGGATACTTGTAGGATACTTGTGGCACCTTAGAGACTAACCAATTTATTTGAGCATAAGCTTTTGTGAGCTATAGCTCACTTCATCGGATGAAGTGAGCTGTAGCTCATGAAAGCTTATGCTCAAATAAATTGGTTAGTCTCTAAGGTGCCACAAGTACTCCTTTTCTTTTTGCGAATACAGACTAACATGGCTGCTACTGTGAAACTTGTAGGACACTGTTGCTCTCACAGGAAGCTGGGAAGGGGGTATCCTCCAATACAAGGAGTATGTTTTTGAAATTAACACAAAAAGAACTTAGTGATCTAATTGAAGTGTTCATATGGCAGAATACCAACCCCTTGAAGAAGTCGTGTTTGCTTAGCTTTTCCGACTGCACCAACTGATGTAGTAACTGGCCCATGTGATCCCTGGTGATCTGACTCCTCTCGAGAGTAGACTCCACTCCGACTCGCACAAAAATGGGCAGCAGACTCTGTGCATTCAACTCCTCCACACACTGCATTGCTTCCTGTTCAAACAGGACAGAGAATCATTTATCTGAATTCTGGGAATCATCAAGACTTGCAAGGCAGGAGAATGTTCTTCACTAAAACAAGTCCACAACACTTAATTCTTTTGGCTGAAGTCAATACATTATTTTGATACACTTTTGTCATTCAGGGAAACTGAAAGGTGAGGGTGCATAATTAGCAAAGCCTCAAGACATCCCTGAGGCAGAGAACTCAGTACGGGTAAAAAAAAAAAAAAAAAAAAAAAAGTATTAGATATTTATACAGATCAGAGTGACCATAGTTACAGTTAATAGAATTTTTAAATACTCATGCTTCAGGGAATACACTAGTTGCTAACTGACAGGTGCTAGGAAGAAAATTCTTCAGTGGACAGGGTATTCTTTTATTGTCCTCTAGAAAGGTTCTCGCCTCTTCCTGTAAAACATTGTTCCACCTTAGTGAGAGGATACTCGACTAGATGGAATTCTGGTCCAGTCTGGTGTGGCAATTCCTATGTTATGAAAACATGCCATGTAATGAAGCAGAAAATATATGAATCATATTTGGTAAATGCAACATTTCCTCTATATACAGCCCCTACATTCTGGTACCCACACTTTACAAAATACACAAGTATAATACTCTGAAGAATAGTCAGAGAGAAATACAGTAACACCATACTTCTAATATCTGCACTATCAGAGAAGAAGCTCTTCAACTGAATGTTTAAGTCAAACACAGTAGACTTCAGTGGACTCTTTATGACTCAATACATTTAAATGCCCTTTATCTTGGATCATACCCTCTGTTGTAGCCCCAGATGAATGTCTGGACTTTCTAGGTGGCTATTTTCCACAGGTCACAGAGTCTAAGGTAGTCCCAGACTCCATGTTGAGGCCATAGTTTTAAATCAGGTGTATGTTAGTGCCTGACAAAAACAAGGATAATGTGACTAAGGGTTTTTACAATGGACTGCTCAGTCCATGGCTGTACATCCCAGCTGTCACTAGAGGATGCCACAAAGCTAAATCTGAGTTTTAATTTGATTACAAAGTAAACAGTGTGGTTAAACACATGAAGAACCAGGGTGTTTCTACTGATATGTGCCACATCAAAACTCTGTTAAGGTGAAGTTAAGGTTGTAGACACATACCAGTGGTTGGAGTGCCTATTACATTTCAAGAATGTTGGAGCTAAAAAGCATAAAACAAAACCTATAATAACCAACCTCAAAATGTTTAACCCTTAGGAAATGCAGTTATGGCTGCACTTCTCAAACAAGAACCCAAACTACTTTAACTCTGCCTCCATAGAAATATCCTGAGAAAATCAGAAAGGGCATACTCCTATATCCAGCCACAACAAACTGTTTCATTGTATTAGTGACCATAGAAACTAAAATGCCTTATAATGGGTAAACTTGGAGGTATATCTCAAAAAAAAAAAAAAAAAAGTAAAGGACTGGAGATTTTTTTTTTTTTTAGAGTAAGCAGTCCTCAGATGACCTATACTAAGATACTAAGTAAATATTCCCTGGTGACAACACTAAATCAAATTTTATTAACTCATGAAATCAGACTTTAATAAACCAAATATTTGTCCTGGGAGCTAGCTTTTGGATAAGTTGAGTCCTGTACAATAGGATTTACCTCTCCTGCCTGGTTTTTTGGCTACAAAATTTTAGAAGAATTTGGGAACTGTGTTTAATGACTCTATTTGCAGGATGTCAGTTCAGGAATCCCTCATCCTAGTCACTTGAAACTTTGCCGAAAAATGTGCGACAGACCTAGTCTATCAATTCTGAGGACAATATACTTTTGGATTTTACAGGAGAGGCCAAAATCCAGCTTCAATGGAAACTCATTTGCAACCCTAACTATGGAGTGATGACAGTTGCTCAATAATTCTCAACATTTACTGTCTCTGGAGAACTTTGTTCAATATGTATTATTTCATCTTCCTTGAGATCAGAACAACGGGTTCCTTATAAGTGAATTAAACTTTGTCTAGTTTCCCTAGCTTTCTACATCCAGCATTGACATACTATTATAACAGTGCTGCTCAGTGGTCATGACAGACATATCTAAAACTTTTTACATAAAATACCCAAAGGGGACTATTTTTCCTCTATCGTAAGCAATGGAAGAACCAGAACAGTCGGAGAACTGTGCTAAAGTTGTGCACCGATCCCTTCTATCCGAATTCCAGCAGGTCCCATGTTTATGTTAAAGAACTAAGAACAGGGTGCTTAAAAAGACACTGTTCCTGGAAAGGAAAAAATGCTAAAGATCCCACTGTTCCATGGCTTTCTGGAAGGTGAGGTTTTCATTCTGTTTACCTTATAATCGTTAATGTGCAAGAACTCATCAATGATGGATTTGCACTTTCTCTCCATTTCCTCTTCTGACAGTGAAGATTTGTCTTTTACTGGAGCTGAGGGAGTTTCTGGCTTGGCTGGTAATAAGGTAGAGAAAACAGACAGTGGATAAACAGGTCATCTTCAGTTCCAAAAAAAGTATTTTTAAAAAAGTATTTAAAAAATCCCTCACGTCTCCTCTCTCAGCCATTCCTGCTGGTTGAACAGAACTCTTGATAGGCACTCTCTGCTGTGATGACTGAAAGAAGGCTGATTTGGAAGTATGACAGGGTGTGGGTAAAATAAACAGTTTAGATTCTGTTTTCTGCCAGTTTCTCATGATCTGATCATCAGGCATAAATCATTTCTTATTTAGCTTGTCTTTCAACTCCATGTCTACAAATCACCTTTCTCAGCATAATGCTTGGCAGTGACGTAGGATTTTATACTTTCAAAGCACTTTACAAACATGAAATAATTAATTTTTGAGCTGTGACAGCAGTTCTCACTGAATACTGCAAATTTACAGCACGTTGCCTGTGAATGTCAGAAACCTAAGGCAATCTCCCTAATTCCAAAATCCACAGTAGAAAGCAAACCCCCAAAGACTCTCTCCCCAGCCAATCTTCCGGGTCTGGACATGCCTCCCCTCAAACTCACTTCAGAGAAAAGCCTGAATACACAGAAGGGCTCGCACTGTGCTCTGCAAGTTATGACCTTTATTTAGTATTTGTATTGTAGTAGCATTCATGACATGCTAGGCACTGTCCAAGCAAATTGTAAGGCACTGTCCCTACCCCAAAAGGCTCACAATCCAAAGCTTTTACACACAGAACCTTTTCTTAAATTTCCCCAGTATTCTCCCAATACTGGCTCAGCTCCAATGGAGAGAGCAACAGCAGGCCTTGAGCACAGACAAGGTGTTAACAGCCACCAATGTTTCTACTGTTGTGGCATCATGACTTGCTCTGAGCAAGGTTAGGTGGCACAGTGGTAAAGACGTTGCGCTTTGTCTACACTCCATTTCCCACCACTGGGAAATGTTAAAGTATAGACACAGCCTAAAGAGACAACCAATACTGGTACTTAGACACCATGGTGGTAAGAACCTAGAAAGCATCTAAAATAGTCAGAACACGACTAACCAGGGATTCAGTTGTACTAGATCCTGAGAGTACACACCCAAAACTGAAGTCAGTGGGACATGAGGTGCATAGCACCTCTCAAGAAGCAGAAGTTCTTAGAATTATAGAATATTAGGGTTGGAAGAGACCTCAGGAGGTCATCTAGTCCAATTCCCTGCTCAAAGCAGGACCAACACCAACTAAATCATCCCAGCCAAGGCTTTGTCAAGCCAGGCCTTAAAAACCTCTGAGGATGGCGATTCCACAACCTCCCTAGGTAACCCATTCCAGTGCTTCACCACCTTCCTAGTGAAATAGTGTTTCCGAATATCCAACCTAGACCTCCCCCACTGCAACTTGAGACCATTGTTTCTTGTTCTGTCATCTGCCACCACTGAGAACAGCCGAGCTCCATCCTCTTTGGAACCCCCTTTCAGATAGTTGAAGGCTGCTATCAAATCCCCCCTCACTCTTCTCTTCTGCAGACTTAATAACCCCAGTTGCCTCAGCCTCTCCTCATAAGTCATGTGCCCCAGCCCCCTAATAATTTTCATTGCCCTCCGCTGGACTCTCTCCAACTTGTCCACATCCCTTCTGTAGTGGGGAGAGCAAAACTGGACACAATACAGTAACTCCTCACTTAACTTTGTAGTTATGCTCCTGAAAAATGCTACTTTAAGCTAGTGGAGTCAGAGGGTGGGATATTTCCCAGGGGATGCCTTACTGCTAGATGATGAACTAGCATTCAGCTGAGCCCTCAAGGGTTAACACGTTGTTAATGTAGTTTCACACTCTACAAGGCAGCCTGAATGGAGGGAGGGGAGACAGCACGGCAGACAGAGACAAAGACACATACCTTGTGTGTGAGAGAAAGACGTGCATTGCCCCTTTATGTAAGCTGACCCCACTCTAAGTACACTGCCTTTTTAAGTAGATCAGCAAGCTGAGACAGCAGCTGCTGCCAGCAAGCTCCCACTGTCCTGAGTCCTGTGGTGTCCCCACTCCTGCTCTGTGGATGGGAGGTGGGGAGGGGGACACCCTGACATTAGCACCCCTCCCGCCCCTTGCACAGCAAGCAGGAGGCTCCGGGGAGCAGCTCAAAGGCAGAGGTCAGGAGGCAGTGGGGGGAGGGACAGCTGAACTGCCAGACAATTGATAGTGTGCTAGGCGGCTGTCGCACAGGGAACTTAGGGGAGTGGGGAGCTGATAGGGGGCCTACCGGTCCACCCTGATTCCAAGTCCCCACCAGCAGCTCCAACAGCTGCTCTTCCTGCAACAGGTGGACAAAGAAGGCGGCTGCTAAACAACGTTATAAGGGAGCATTGCACAACTTTAAACGAGCATGTTGCCTAACTGATCAGCAGGGCAACAATGAAACAACGTTAACTGGGACGACTTTAAGTGAGGAGTTATTGTCCTCCATGTGTGGCCTCACCAGTGCTGAATAGAGAGGAATAATCACTTTCCTCCATCTGCTGGCAATGCTCCTACTAATACAGCCCAATATGCCATTGGCCTTCTTGGCAACGAGGGCACACTGCTAACTCATATCCAGCTTCTCGTCCACTGTAATCCCCAGGTCCTTTTCTGCAGAAAAGATGGTCACTCACCTTTGTAACTGTTGTTCTTCGAGATGTGTTGCTCATATCCATTCCAATTAGGTGTGCGTGCACCGTATGCACGATTGTCGGAAGATTTTTAACCCCGCAACACTTGGTGGGTTGGCTGAGGCACCCCCTGGACTGGGTGCCTTCATGGTGCCGGATATATGCCCCAGCCGACTCAGCGCCCCCTCAGTTCCTTCTTGCCAGATACTCCGACAGAGGGAAAGGAGGGCAGGTTTGGAATGGATATGAGCAACACATCTCGAAGAACAACAGTTACAAATGTGAGTAATTGTCTTTTCTTCTTGGAGTGCTTGCTCATATCGATTCCAATTAGGTGACTCCCAAGCCTTACTGAGGCGGTGGGGTCAGAGTGAGATGTCGTGGAGCGAAGGACTGCTGAACCAAATGCAGCATCACCCCTGGACTGCTGAATTATCGCATAGTGGGTGGCAAAGGTATGCACCGAAGACCAAGTCACTGCCCTACATATCTCCTGTATGGGTACGTGTGCCAGGAAAGCAGAAGATGAAGCCTGAGCCCTCATGGAGTGGGCAGTAAGGTGCGTAGTTGGGACACCAGCCAAGTCATAGCACGCACAGATGCATGATGTGATCCAGGACAAGATGCACTGGGAGGAGATCGGAAGGCCCTTCATCCGGTCTGCCACAGCAACGAACAGCTGCGATGTTTTCCTGAAAGGTTTCGTTCCCTCAATGTAGAAGGCGAGGGCCCTGCGAACGTCCATGGAGTACAGCTGTTGTTCCCGTCGAGAGGCGTGTAGCTTCGGGTAGAAGACGGGGAGGAAGATGTACTGGTTGAGATGGAAGGCAGACACTACCTTAGGGAGGAAGGCAGGGTGGGGTCGCAGCTGTACCTTGTCCTTATGGAACATCGTATACGATGGTTCCGATGTGAATGCCCTGAGCTCAGACACGCCTTGCCAAAGTGATAGCTACGAGGAAGGCTGTCTTCCACGAAAGGTACAGGAGCGAGCAGGTGGCCATTGGCTCGAACGGGGCAGCCATGAGTTTGGAGAGGACCAGGTTAAGATCCCACGTAGGGCCTGGTTGTTGAATTCATGGGAACAGGTGCTCCAACCCCTTGAGAAATCTGTTGACCATGAGATTGGAGAAGACCCAATTGGAGAACGCCCGTTTTCGGCCGGGTGGAAAGCCAAAACAGCTCTGCCAGGTGCACTCTGATGGATAATATTGCCAAGCCCTGCTGTTTTAAGGACAAGAGGTAGTCCAAGATGATAGGTACTGACGCCTGTAGCGGGGCTATATGACTCTGAGCACACCAGCAGGAAAAACGCTTCCACTTGGCTAAGTACTTTGACCTGGTAGAGGGCTTCCTGCTTCCCAAAAGGACCTGCTGTACCAAGCGAGAGCAGCACAGCTCAGATCCATGCTGTGAGGTGAAAAGATTGCAGGTCGGGATGACAGTCGTCCGTGGTCCTGAATGATCAGGTCTGGCCACAGCGGAAGTGAAATTGGAGTGTCCATCGACAGCTCTAGGAGAGTGGTATACCAGTGCTGTCTGGGCCATGCTGGGGCGACCAGAATCAGACGGGCTCTGTCCCTGTGCAGCTTGAGCAGGACCCGGTGGACTAGCGGGAATGGAGGGAAGGCGTAGCACAGGTGATCCTTCCACTGTATTAGGAAGGCGTCCGACAGGGAACCCGGAGAGTGTCCTTGTAGAGAGCAGAACACTTGGCATTTCCGATTCTCGCAAGAGGCAAATAGGTCTATCAGGGGAAAGCCCCACTTCAGGAAGACAGAGTGGATGACGTCCGGGCGAACTGACCACTCGTGAGTCTGTAATGATCTGCTGAGGTGGTCTGCTAAGGTGTTCTTGACTCCTGGGAGAAACGACGCCACCAGATGGACTGAGTGGGCTATACAGAATTCCCACAGATGAGTGGTCTTCTGATAGAGGGGGGATGACCGGGCTCCCCCTTGCTTGTTGATGTAAAAACGTGGCCGTTGTGTTGTGTGTGAGGACTGCAACACAACGGCCTTGAATGCGCTCTCAAAATGCCTGACACACCAGGCGCACAGCTCTGAGTTCCCGTACGTTGAAGTGCAGGGATATCTCTCCTGCCAACCATAGCCCCTGTATATGGAGGACCCCGAGGTGGGCTCCCCATCCCAGGGATGACGTATCCGTGACTAGGGACATGGAGGGCTGCGGGGATTGAAATGGCACCCCTTTGCACACTGATTTGGGGTCCAGCCACCAGCCTAGAGAGGCTAATATCCCTGGCGGGATGGTAACCACCGTCCTCAAGCTGTCGTGACCTGGGTGGTATACTGTTGATAGCCAGGACTGGAGTGGACGTAGTCGCAGCCTGGCGTGCATGGTCACATACGTGCAAGAGGCCATATGTCCCAGGAAGCATAGGCATGTTTTCATGGTCAAGGTTGGGAAGTTTTGCAGGCTGTGGACGATGCTCACCAGGGATTGGAAGAGTGCTTCCGGCAGAAGTGCTGGGGCTAGGCCTGAGTCTAAGACTGCTCCTATGAATTCTATCCTCTGGATTGGTACCAGAGTAGATTTTGCAACATTGAGCAGGAGGCCCAGTCGATTGAACATGTTCATGGTGAGCTGGACATGAGACTGCACCTGATTCCTGGAGTGGCCACGAATAAGCCAGTCGTCGAGGTATGGGGAACACTTGGATCCGTTGTCGACGAAGGGAGGCAGCCACAACAGCCATGCACTTGGTAAACACCCTGGGGGCCACTGATAGGCCAAAAGGAAGGACGGTGAATTGAAAGTGCAGTTGATTGACCACAAAGCGAAGGAAGCGTCTGTGCGCTGGGTAGATCACAATGTGGAAGTACGCGTCCTTCGTGTCGAGGGCGGCGTACCAGTCTCCAGGGTCTAAGGAAGGAATAATGGTCCCGAGAGAGACTGTGCGGAACTTCAACTTTACCTTGTGCCCAAACAAGTCTAGGCATCTAGCGTCCTTTGATTTAGGTGCCAGGGCCTGCTGACTGTGCCGTTCCTTCTCGTTGACTGAAGCCACGACAAGGGAACACGGTTGGCAGTGCGTGTAAAGGTACTCGTACTCCTCTGAGAGGACAAAGTACTTCCTTTCCACCCCCTTGGCCATAGGTGGAATAGAGCCTGGAGATTGCCAGATTGTCTTGGCATTGGCTTGTATAGTCCGTATGATGGGAGGGCCACGCTGGACCGTGCCTCCCTGGACAGAATGTCGACAACTGGGTCCTCTACCTCCACTACCTCCTCTACCTGGAGGTTCATATTGTGCACCACTCTGCGGAGCAGCTCCTGGTGTGAGCGGAGGTCCATAGGAGGACGGCCCAAAATCGTAGTCCCTGCCACTGTCTCATCAGGTGAGGACGAGGAAGATACCCCTAGGATTAAGCAGGATTAAGGGATCCTGTGTGGGGTCCTCATGTGGAGGAACTTGTTGCCCAAGGTCCACCACGCTAGGGACGTGGGCCTGTGCTGGGGCTGGAGCAGTCCCCTCAGAACTCCCGGGGGGGGTGGGGGAAGACACAGTGGCCTCCGGTACTCGGGGCTCCGAAGGGGCGGAGTGGGAAGCCCCCGAAGGAACCCCTTGGGCCTGATGGTATGCCCGGGGGTCCAAAAAGACCACTGCGGAAGTCCTTGGCCCAAGTCCTGGCCTTCGTCCAGCCACTGGCCTGCACCGTCCTCGCCCTGGTCCTGGGCATGGTGGCCACCTTGTGAGCGTGACAACATGGAGGCAGAGTGAGACGGCCAAGGCGGTGCCCAACTTGTCGGTGCAGAGTACCCCAGTGCTGTACGGTGCCGGGGACCGGTGGTGTGATGTAGAATGGTACCGAGACGTCTATCGGTGCCTGCAGTCGTATCGGTACTGGAAGCCTGATCTGGATCTTGACGGTGACCTTCGATGAGATCGGCGCCAGGATCGGCTCCAGGTCGAGTGCTGCTCTGACTGGTAGCGGGAGCGGTGCAGAGCAGAGTGTCCAATCGGTACTGGCCGTACCGTGATTCGGATCTTTGCGAGCCGGAGTGGCGTCGCGAGTACGACCGGCGCCGAGAACGGGATCAGTGCCGGGACTGCAAGCGACGCTGTGAAAGGTGCTGGGACCAAGATCGGGACCGGGATTGGTGCCGCCCTGCTTCATTCGGCGACGGCAGTCGTATCAGGGACGGTTTTCCCTTCGACGGCACCGCCCGCACCAGAGGTGCCGCCGGCTGCAGGGGAGTCGGCTCTGTGAGAAGGTCTCCGGCATGGAGGGCAGCCTTAGCTTGACCGTGGTGTGCGCCGGGGAGCTTATATGCACCGGACTCGACGGGCCTTGCAGCACTGGAGTCAATGGTGCAGGAGCCGTTACTTGTCCTGTGCGCTCCAGCAATGGACGCGGCTCCGACTGCGGTGCGGGAAGTGTCAGTGGCTGTCGAACCGACAAAGAAGAAGCAGTCGGTGTCTGCTTGGGCTGCTTCTTCTTCTGGCCTGGAGACAGGGACTGGTGCCGCGGTGGTGGAGGTTCTGGGGGTGCCTTCCCACGCTATCAGAGTCTGAACGTGGTGCCGGACCAGTCGGTGCTGCAGGTGCTGCAGGGGCACTCCTGACGACGACGAGTCCCGGTGTGCAGAGGAAGGGACCGGGCCAAGTGCCACCTCCATAAGGAGCTGCTTGAGTCTAAAGTCCCGCTCCTTTTCGGTCCTCAGCTTGAACGCTTTGCAAATGCGGCACTTGTCCGCTTGGTGAGATTCCCCCAGACACCTTAGGCAAGAGTCATGGGGGTCTCCCGTTGGCATCGGCTTCAGGCAAGCTGAGCAGGGTTTGAAGACCAGAGACCCAGGCATGGGCCCCGGTACCGAGACAGGGGAGGGGGAGAAGACCCCGCTCCACCATACTAAGTACAATAATCTAACTACACTAACTAACTACTAACAAGTATAAACAACTATTAACAACTATTAAGAACTAATTACAACTATTAACAGGTACTAAGAGAGAAAGCTAGAGAAAGTGAGATCAGCTATGCTGCGCTCCACAGTTCCAACGACCGTCACGGGCGATAAGAAGGAACTGATGGGGTGCTGCGTCGGCTGGGGCATATATCCGGTGCCATGAAGGTGCCACTCCAGGGGGTGCATCAGCCGACCCACCAAGTATTGCTGGGGTAAAAATCTGCTGATGATTGTGCACGCGGTGCACACACACCTAATTGGAATTGATACGAGCAAGCACTCGAAGAACTCTTGGTCCCCAGCCTGTAGTCGTGCATGGGATTCTTCCTTCCTAAGTGCAGGACTCTGCACTTGTCCTTGTTGAACCTCATCAGATTTCTTTTGGCCCAATCCTCCAATTTGTATAGGTTACTCTGGACCCCAATGAGTCGAAAGAATAGTAAATATGGCAGGCGACCAGCTTGGCTTAATGGTGAAATCCTAGCGGATCTTAAACATAAAAAAGAAGCTTACAAGAAGTGGAAGGTTGGACATATGACCAGGGAAGAGTATAAAAATATTGCTCGGGCATGTAGGAATGAAATCAGGAGGGCCAAATCGCACCTGGAGCTGCAGCTAGCGAGAGATGTCAAGAGTAACAAGAAGGGTTTTTTCAGGTATGTTGGCAACAAGAAGAAAGCCAAGGAAAGTGTGGGCCCCTTACTGAATGAGGGAGGCAACCTAGTGACAGAGGATGTGGAAAAAGCTAATGTACTCAGTGTTCTTTTGCCTCTGTTTTCACTAACAAGGTCAGCTCCCAGACTGCTGCGCTGGGCATCACAAAATGGGGAAGAGATGGCCAGCCCTCTGTGGAGATAGAGGTGATTAGGGACTATTTAGAAAAGCTGGACGTGCACAAGTCCATGGGGCCGGACGAGTTGCATCCGAGAGTGCTGAAGGAATTGGCGGCTGTGATTGCAGAGCCATTGGCCAATATCTTTGAAAACTCGTGGCGAACCGGGGAAGTCCCGGATGACTGGAAAAAGGCTAATGTAGTGCCAATCTTTAAAAAAGGGAAGAAGGAGGATCCTGGGAACTACAGGCCAGTCAGCCTCACCTCAGTCCCTGGAAAAATCATGGAGCAGGTCCTCAAAGAATCAATCCTGAAGCACTTGCATGAGAGGAAAGTGATCAGGAACAGCCAGCATGGATTCACCAAGGGAAGGTCATGCCTGACTAATCTAATCGCCTTTTATGATGAGATTACTGGTTCTGTGGATGAAGGGAAAGCAGTGGATGTATTGTTTCTTGACTTTAGCAAAGCTTTTGACACGGTCTCCCACAGTATTCTTGTCAGCAAGTTAAGGAAGTATGGGCTGGATGAATGCACTATAAGGTGGGTAGAAAGCTGGCTAGATTGTAGGGCTCAACGGGTAGTGATCAATGGCTCCATGTCTAGTTGGCAGCCGGTATCAAGTGGAGTGCCCCAAGGGTCGGTCCTGGGGCCGGTTTTGTTCAATATCTTCATTAATGATCTGGAGGATGGTGTGGATTGCACTCTCAGCAAATTTGCGGATGATACTAAACTGGGAGGAGTGGTAGATACGCTGGAGGGGAGGGATAGGATACAGAAGGACCTAGACAAATTGGAGGATTGGGCCAAAAGAAATCTGATGAGGTTCAATAAGGATAAGTGCAGGGTCCTGCACTTAGGATGGAAGAATCCAATGCACCGCTACAGACTAGGGATCAAATGGCTAGGCAGCAGTTCTGCGGAAAAGGACCTAGGGGTGACAGTGGACGAGAAGCTGGATATGAGTCAGCAGTGTGCCCTTGTTGCCAAGAAGGCCAATGGCATTTTGGGATGTATAAGTAGGGGCACAGCGAGCAGATCGAGGGACGTGATCGTTCCCCTCTATTCGACATTGGTGAGGCCTCATCTGGAGTACTGTGTCCAGTTTTGGGCCCCACACTACAAGAAGGATGTGGATAAATTGGAGAGGGTCCAGCGAAGGGCAACAAAAATGATTAGGGGTCTAGAACACATGACTTATGAGGAGAGGCTGAGGGAGCTGGGATTGTTTAGCCTGCAGAAGAGAAGAATGAGGGGGGATTTGATAGCTGTTTTCAACTACCTGAAAGGGGGTTCCAAAGAGGATGGCTCTAGACTGTTCTCAATGGTAGCAGATGACAGAACGAGGAGTAATGGTCTCAAGCTGCAGTGGGGGAGGTTTAGATTGGATATTAGGAAAAACTTTTTCACTATGAGGGTGGTGAAACACTGGAATGCGTTACCTAGGGAGGTGGTAGAATCTCCTTCCTTAGAGGTTTTTAAGGTCAGGCTTGACAAAGCCCTGGCTGGGATGATTTAACTGGGAATTGGTCCTGCTTCGAGCAGGGGGTTGGACTAGATGACCTTCAGGGGTCCCTTCCAACCCTGATATTCTATGATTCTATGACCCTATCCCTACCCTCCAGCGTATCTATCTCTCCACCCAGCTTAGTATCATCTGCGAATTTGCTGAGGGTGCAATTAATCCCATCATTCAGATAAATTGATAAAGATGTTGAACAAACCCAGCCCCAGGAACGACCCCTGGGGCACTCCGCTTGATACCGGCTGCCAACTAAACATCGAGCCGTTGATCACTACCCATTGAGCCCAACAATCTAGCCAGCTTTCTATCCACCTTATCGTTCATTCATCCAATCCATCCTTTTTTAACTTGCTGGCAAGAATACTGTGGGAGATGGTATCAAAAGCTTTGCTAAAGTCAAGATATATCACATCCACCGCTTTCCCCATATCCACAGAGCCAGTTATCTTATCATAGAAGGCAATCAGGTTGTCAGGCATGACTTGCCCTTGGTGAATCCATGTGGACTGTTCCTGATCACCTTTCTTTCCTCCAAGTGCTTCAAAATGGATTTCTTGAGGACCAGCTCCATGATATTGCCGGGGACTGAAGTAAGGCTGTAGTTCCCCGGGTTCTCTTTCTTCCCTTTTTAAAATATGGGCACTATATTTGCCTTTTTCCAATTGTCTGGGACCTCCCCCAATTGCCACGAATTTTCAGAGGTAATGGCCAATGGCTCTGCAATCACATCAGCCAACTCCCTCAGCATCCTTGTATGTGTTAGATCTGGACCCATGGACTTGTGCACGTCCAGCTTTTCTAAATAGTCCTTAACTTGCTCTTTCACCACTGAGGGCTGCTCACCTCCTCCCCATACTGTGTTGCCCAGTGCAGCAGTCTGGGAGCTTCCCTTGTCTGTGAAGACCAAGGCAAAAAAAGCATTGAGTACTTCAGTTTTTTCCACATCATGTATCACTAGGTTGCCTCCCCCATTCAGTAAGAGTCCCACACTTTCCCTGACCTTCTTCTTGTTGCTAACATACCTGTAGAAACCCTTCTTGTTACCCTTCAGATAGTTCATAGGTTCTGGCCCAGGCAGATAAAGTTTGAGAGTTAAAGGCCTTCCACTGAAAATGCTATGCCTCAGCATTCCATCCTGGGACCATAAACAGAAGCATCTTGGCTAATCTCAACTGTTGAGAAGGTGCAAAGACAGCAAGGTGGTGACTGGGCAACCAGGACTCAGCCCCATTTTTATTTCTTAGTTGTGTCCATTACCTTGGCACCTTACAAAAATTAACACAAACACAATATCCAACAAAAATAGTTATTTCTAAAATGACCACATCCTGCTGATAGAAGGGTCCAACAATCAATTAAAGGTCTAGCCAAACAGATGACTCTTACACTGTGCCCGAACCTCACCAGGCTTGGGATCTGACCAACCACCCCAGGCAACAGGCTCCAGATACATGAGATCAGAACTGAGACTATATCTTCCACTGGTCCTAGGGAGAACTATCCCAGGAACTGACAGCAAGAGCAACAAGACATGGAAAAGGCAATTATACAGAAAACTGGGTCCCAGTTACTTTTGCAGACAAATAAAATGGTTACTAACCTTTCGTAACAGTTGTTCTTTGAGATGTGTTGCTCATGTCCATTCCATGTTAGGTGTGTGCATGCCACGTGTATTGTTGCTGGAGATTTTTCCCTCAGTGAGGTCCATTGGGCCAGATCTAGCACTTTCTGGAGCCATGTCTTATGCGGTGATATAAGGGGTGCCGCTGACTCCACATCCTCTCTCAGTTCCTTGTTGGTTAACTCTGACAAAGGGGTAGGAGGGTGGGTTATGGAATGGATATGAGCAATATAACTTGAAGAACTACAGTTACAAAAGGTTAGTAACCATTTTTTCTTTGAGTGCTTGCTCAAGTCCATTCCATATTAGGTGACTCACAAGCAATACCCAAGGAGGTGGGCTTGGAGTTAAAAGACATACTGATTACAACACTGCTCTTCCGAAACTGGCATAATCTCAGGCCTGTTGGGTGATGGTGTAGTGGGATGCAAAGGTATGCACCGGTGACCATGACCGGCTCTGCAGATGTTCTGGATTGGGACTTGTGCAAGGACTGCTGCTGACGAAACCTGGGCTCTTGTGGAATGAGCAGTTAACATGGCCAGAGATGGGATATTCGCCTGCTCATAGAAAGCTCAAATGCAGGCAGTTATCCAGGATGAGATCCTTTGGGTTGACACAGATAGCCCTCTCATTCTTTCTGTGTGGATGAACAGTTGAGTGAATTTGTGGGTTTAGTCCTCTCAATATAAAAGGCGAAGGCCAGGCTAATATCTAACAAGTGAAGCTGTCATTCCTCAGAGTTTTGTGAGGTTTCAGGAAGAAGACTGTTAGGAAAATGACCTGGTTGTTATGGAATTGAGACATCACCTTTGGTAGGAAGTCCTGATGGGGGCACAGTTGAACCTTGTCCTTGAAGGAGAACACGGTGTACTGTGGGACTGAAATAAAGGCCTTGATCTCAGAGACCCTTCTGGCTGAGGTGATTGCCACCAGGAAGGTGACCTTCCAGGAGAGAAATATCAGGGAGCATGATGCTAACGGCATGAAGGGGGGATCCATGAGCTTCGACAGAACCAGGTTTAAGTCTCATTGGGGAGGTTGGCTTGTGTATCTGAGGGCAGAGTCTTCCCAGCCCCTTTAGAAACCAGACCATCACCTTGTGGGAGAACAGTGACCTGCTGTTCGCTGGAGTGTGGAAGGCTGATATGGCTGCCAAATGCACTTTAATAGATGAGAGGGCCAGGCCCGCTGTTTTAGATGCAGCAAATAGTCCAAGGTAGACCGAAGGGAAGATTGAGATGGAGAGAGAGCACATTCAGAAGCAACAGAAGAAATACTTTCACTATTCGGCACTGGTAAGACCATACCTGGAGTATTGCATCTAGGTTTGGTCCCCCCACTATAGAAGGGATGTGGACAAATTGGAGAGAGTCCAGCGAAGGGCAACGAAAATGTTAGGGGGCTGGGGCACATGACTTATGAGGAGAGGCTGAGGCAACTGGGGTTATTTAGTCTGCAGAAGAGAAGAGTGAGGGGGGATTCGATAGCAGCCTTCAACTATCTGAAAGGGGGTTCCAAAGAGGATGGAGCTAGGCTGTTCTCAGTGGTGGCAGATGACAGAACAAGAAGGAATGATCTCAAGTTGCAATGGGGGAGTCTAGGTTGGATATTTGAAAACACTATTTCACTAGGAGGGTGGTGAAGCACTGGCATCTCCATCCTTAGAGGTTTTTAAGGCCCGGCTTGACAAAGCCTTGGCTGGGATGATTTAGTTGGTGTTGGTCCTGCTTTGAGCAGAGGATTGGACTAGATGACCTCCTGAAGTCTCTTCCAACTCTAATATTCTATGATTCTATGACTTGGCCAAGTAGGCAGCCCTGGTGGAAGGCTTTCTACTGTCTAGCAAGATCTGCCGAACCTGTTCCAAGCAGGCCTGTTCTTCAGGGTTCAGCCATGCAGCATACATGCAGTGAGGTGAGGTCTGGGTGAAGTAACCAGCTGTGGGCTTCTGAAACCAGGTCCAGACAGAGTGGGAGTGAGAGTGGAGCTGCCACCAAGAAATCCAGGAGCATGACGAACCAATGCTGGCGTGGCCATGATGGTGCTATCAGAATAACTCTTGCCTTGTCCTGTTTGATTTTTAGGAGGACCTTGTGAACCAAGAGGATTGGGGGAAAGGTGTACAGGTGGTGGCCTATCCACAAGAATAGCAAGGTGTTGGAAAGAGAGCCTGGGTTGTGTCTGCACAGTAAACAAAACTGATGGCATTTCCTGTTCTGCCTGGCGGTGAACAGCTCCACCTGGGGAGACCCCCACCTTTGGAAGATGAATCTGGTAATCTGTGGGTGAAGGGACCACTCGTGGTGGGAGAAGGATCTGCTGAGGTGCTCCGCCAATTTATTCCTGGCTCCCAGGAGACGTGAAGCCTTGAGATGGAGTGCTTCGTGCAGACGTCCCACAGACAGATGGCCTCCTGACCCAAGGCCAAAGATCAAGCCCCTCCCTGCTTGTTGATATAAAACATGGCTGCAATACTGTCTGTAAGGACTTGCACCACCTCACCTGAGATCTGGGGGAGGAACACTTGGCATGTTAAGCATACCTCCCTGAGCAACCTGTTGTTTATGTGCAGGGAGAATTCTTCTTGGGACCAGAGGCCCTGACTCCTGACGTTGTTAAGGTGGGCACCCCACCCTAGGTCAGACATGTTTGAGATTAAGGTTATTGATGGTTGAGGGGTAACAAAGGGCACCCCCATCATTACTAATCTTGGGTCTTTCCACCAGCTTAGGGAGGGACCATGAGCACTAAGTCCAAGTGGTGTCTGCTCAGGGAGTAAACTGATGATACTAAACTGGGAGGAGTGGTAGGATACAGAAGGACCTAGACAAATTGGAGGATTGGGCCAAAAGAAATCTGATGAGGTTCAATAAGGATAAGTGCAGGGTCCTGCACTTAGGACGGAAGAACCCAATGCACAGCTACAGACTAGGGACCGAATGGCTAGGCAGCAGTGCTGCGGAAAAGGACCTAGGGGTGACAGTGGACGAGAAGCTGGATATGAGTCAGCAGTGTGCCCTTGTTGCCAAGAAGGCCAATGGCATTTTGGGATGTATAAGTAGGGGCATAGCGAGCAGATCGAGGGACGTGATCGTTCCCCTCTATTCGACATTGGTGAGGCCTCATCTGGAGTACTGTGTCCAGTTTTGGGCCCCACACTACAAGAAGGATGTGGATAAATTGGAGAGAGTCCAGCGAAGGGCAACAAAAATGATTAGGGGTCTGGAACACATGAGTTATGAGGAGAGGCTGAGGGAGCTGGGATTGTTTAGCCTGCAGAAGAGAAGAATGAGGGGGGATTTGATAGCTGTTTTCAACTACCTGAAAGGGGGTTCCAAAGAGGATGGCTCTAGACTGTTCTCAATGGTAGCAGATGACAGAACGAGGAGTAATGGTCTCAAGCTGCAGTGGGGGAGGTTTAGATTGGATATTAGGAAAAACTTTTTCACTATGAGGGTGGTGAAACACTGGAATGCGTTACCTAGGGAGGTGGTAGAATCTCCTTCCTTAGAGGTTTTTAAGGTCAGGCTTGACAAAGCCCTGGCTGGGATGATTTAACTGGGAATTGGTCCTGCTTTGAGCAGGGGGTTGGACTAGATGACCTTCTGGGGTCCCTTCCAACCCTTATATTCTATGATTCTATGATGCTAACCACATCTGGAGGAGCCTGATGCACAGCCTTGCATGCCGAACCACGTAAGTACAAGCCACCATATGATCCAGAAGCTTGAGGCACACCCGAGCTGTCATGACTGGGTGGGCCATGACCTTGGATATCAGGTCTGACATGGTCTGGAATTGGGTAAATTCCCCAGTAAATTCTGTTCTCTGAACTAGGACAGGAGTTGACTTCTGCTCATTTATCAGCAGGTCCAGCGCTCTGAAGGTGGCTCGGACTATGCTGATGCTGTTCTGTACTGGAGCCTGCAACCGACCTTTGATCAGCCAGTCATCAAAGTATGGGTAGACTTGTATGCCTCACTGCCTGAGGAAGGCTGCTACAATCACCATACACTGTGAAAATCCGTGGGGCTGCCGATAGGCCGAAGGGGAGGGCAGTCAATTGGTAGTGGTGTTGACCCACTACAAACCTGAGAAATCTTGTGTGGCCACGGAAGATAGAAATGTGAAAGTATGTGTCCTTTAAGACCTGGGCGGCGTATCAGACTCCTGGACCCAGGAAGGGAATGATGGAGGCCAGGGAGACGATGGGGAACCTTTGTTTACTGAGATATCTGTTGAGGCCATGCAGGTCCGAGCTGGGCGGGGCCCTCTTTGTCCTTTGGGATTAGGAAATACCGGGAGTAAAACCCCTTCCCACTCAAGTCTTGAGGAACTCCCTCCATGGCCCACATAGGTAGGAGGGACTGCATCTCCTAGATGAGGATTTGCTTGTGAGAAGGGTCCCTGAGGAGTGATGGGGATAGGGGGTGGAAGGGAATTGCTCAGGACTCAGTGGTCTGATGTTATGAATGACCATGCCAGGCTGAAGGGTGACAGATGGTCCAAAAATAAAAGGGGAGGTGAATCTGAAATGGTGACTGATACAGGACTCATTGGGTGCACCTTCAAAAGGCCTGCTGGTGGCGCATATGCTTGGTACTGGTGGTGGGCTTTCGGTGGCACATAAGGGTCCCCTTTGAACTCCAAAGAGGAGTTTTCTCCTGGCGACCACGGTGGAGCAGTACCTGCTTCTACCTCCATATATGGTGCTAGGGTTCCGGGGACCAGTGACGCACAAGAGATCGGGACACTGGGATCAGGGAAGGTTTGCCCAAGAAGGAGCTGAGAGGCTTGGAGCCAGGAAGCCACCTTACGCTCCTTGTTCCCTCCTGCTTACAGATGCTGGAGCTGACAGGCACCCCATTGGGGTTGGCAGGACGGGCAGAGAAAGTAGGTCCGTAGCCAACTGGAAAGCCTCTGGAGTCAATGATACCATCAGACCGCTGGTACCATGGTGGCTTCCTGGTGTCGGCTGAGGGTTCTGCACAGGACTCAATGCCCTAGGCGGAGTTGACAGTGCCAGCATGAGCCCAGAAGCAGAAGAGTGGCCCAGCACAGGTCTCACTATGCTTTCCTCCCCTCGCTTATCTCTCTTCTGCACCGGTGAGCACCCTCTGTTGGTGTGCTGCTTCTTGTGCTTCTTTCTTGGCACCAGAGAATTGGTGAACGGTGCTGCAAAGAGCTCAGTGCCAGGGAAGCGCTTCGCACCGACACTCAAGTATGCAGCGCTGAATCAGAGTGGCTTGGTTCTGAGACTGGTCTGAGGACAACTTCCAAGAGGAGAGTCTTCAGCCTGATGTCTCTGTCCTTTTCAGTGCGAGGTCTGAAGTCCCAACAGATCTGGCACTAGTTCCTCACATGGGTTTTCCCCAAGCACTTAAAGCAGCTGGAGTAAGACTCACTTAAGGACATAGGTTTACTGCAGGAGGCACAAGGCTTGAAGCATGCCTGGCCCCTGGGGCGAAGATGTCTTTCAACGATAGGAACTATCTATTTACACTAACTATATACACTACCACTACTTGTAAAAACTATATACACAAAACTATATAACTAAGATAACTACGAACCAAGGAGGAGTTCAAAAACCACTGGAAAGAAGCCTTGCTGCAACAAGAAGGGTCGTTCCAAGAAACGTTATGAGCAGTAAGAACGAACTGAAAGAGTGTGGGGACGGCAGTGTCCCTTATAATGGCGCATAAGCATGTGGCTCCAGAGGGCGCCAGAGTCGGCCTAATGGATACCACTATGGGAAAAAATCTTTGGCAATGGTGCAGGCACACACTTACATGGAATGGACATGAGCAAGCACTTGAAGAAGAAACTGTATTTTTACTTATGTGAAACCAAAAGGCTGTTGGTGAGCAAAGATGACAATAAGAGGAGAAATGTGTAAATCAGCTGAGTTATAAAACTTTGGAAACACGGTTCAGCTACAAAAGCTCCACTGTGAGTCACTGTGGGGAAAAAATCCACAATGACACACAGAGAACTGGAGTACTTGTGGCACCTTAGAGACTAACAAATTTATCTAAGGTGCCACAAGTACTCCTTTTTGCGTATACAGACTAACACGGCTGCTACTCTGAAACACAGAGAACTGTCACTTATATTGATTAATTCTCCTGTAAACATTTCTGCACATTCAGAAGGATTCCCCTGTATTAATGAGCTCCAGGAGTGCTCACCTAGCACTCATGGAGGAGTCTCTCACCCATTTCCTTGGCTTTGTTCCTGTCTATCTCTGTGATGTTTCTCTCCATATCCATGCCACCTGTTAGCTGTTTCACTGTCTCTAGCATCTCTCGCCGTTGTTCTTCTTGTGCCTGATTGCCTAGCAGCAGCTCTTTATTGCTGCTACCGCGCAGGAAGGTGTTTGGACGGGTGACCGAAGATGGGAGTGGTTTGTCATTCTTCTCTCTGCCTGTGCTCCCACGACTAGAAAGTGAAAACACATTCATATGGAAGGCTCTTATCCTCTTACTGCTAAAAATTAACACTGGACACATTTCCCATAACATTATAAAAGCAGCTGGGTAGCTGTCTCTTATACAGTCTATTTGTTACAGAAAAAATGAGAAAGTAATTTAATAGTCAATGAAAGTTATTTTTAATACAGTTCAACTGTACAGATTGTGGTCAATATGCAGCCTGTGGATCTCCTCACCTTTAAACCTGTGGTGTGGACCTCAGACGCTTGATCCAACTGACGAATGCATATATACATGCACACAGGGGAGGGGGAAGGAGAGCATATGTGTCATAGTGCACATCTGAAACAAAACACTCTGAGGATATACTACACTTCTGCAGGTTCAAAACACAGTGAATTTTAATGTTAAAGTAATGGCACCATTTCACTGTGAAGTGGCCTGACTGGTATATTCTTTACCTATGCATATATTGAAGTATAATTTCAAAATAGCAAAATGCTAAACACTGGGATTTCTGACAGATAAACCCTAGGAATTATGTTAACATTTTAATTAATTATTTGGAAAAAGGAAGATTATACTGATGTGGAAAAATCCCAGATGAGACAAAATTATTTACAACAGTCAAGATTAGAGAAGACTGTGGGGAACTTCAGAGGGACTTGGTGAATGGACAGCCTGATGGCAGATGAAATTCATTGTTGACAAATGCAAAGTTATGCACATTGGAATGAATAATTGGTCAACTTTACATTAAGGGTACATTAAAGTAAATAGTTTATAATAATTTAGTAAATAATTAATAAACACTATAAGCACGTTACAGATATGAGTAGTATGTTTTATAGCTAGTTATAAACATAATGGTAGAAAGTGTTATACGTAAGCAACTGACAGACGTGTTGGACCCGATAACCTTCTACAAAAATTAATCATTTAATACACCTATCTTAATTATTTATTAACCCTTCATAAACGATAGTAAAAGCTTTGTTATCCGGAATATTGGGGGATGAGGGGTGCCGGTAAGTCAAAAATTCTGGTTAACTAGGAGGGAGAAAGTTTGAGTGCAAGAGGGGGTTCAGGGCTGGGGGTTGGGACGCGGGAGGAGTTTCGGGGTGCCGGATCCGGGCAGCGCTCACCTCGGGCGGCTCCCCACAAGTGGCGACATGTCTGGAGAGGCACGGCCAAGCAGCTCTGCGTGCTGCCTCCACCTGCAGGTGCCACCCCTGCAGCTCCGACTGGCCGAGATCAATGCTCCTAGGTGGAGGTGTGGCCAAGTGGCTCTGCACGCTGCCTCTGCCCACAGGCACCGCCCCTGCAGCTCCCATTGGCTGCGGTCCCCAGCCAATGGGAGCTGTGGAGCCAGTGCTCGGGGCAGGGACAGCACACGGAGCCATTTCTCTGCCTAGGAGCACAGACCGGAGCTGCGGGGAGCTGCCAAGGGGAGCTGTGGGGGCGGTGCCTGTGGGTGAAGGCAGCACACAGAGCCACCTGGCCGTGCCTCTCTGGACATGTCGCTGCTTGCGAGGAGCCACCCAAGGTGAGTGCCGCACAGATCCGGCAACCCAAAACCCCTCCTGAGCCCCAACCCCAAGCCCTCTCCCATACTCAAACTCCCTCCCAGAGCCCACACCCCGCAACCTCTCCCGAAATGCTGGTTCATAGAGCTTTCTGGTTTGTAAAGTGCTGGAGAACACAGCTTTTCCTGTATTTATAAATACACCCTTAACATAAAGTGTGACCTTTGGAACAAATGATACATATAGATAGGTTCTAAATTAATTTTAACCACTCAGGAAAAAAGACCTGGGCATCACTGAGAGACAGCTCAATGGCCACCTCTTCCCTATGTGCGGTGGCAGTAAAAGTAGCAAATAAATGTTAGGATGCATAAATATTGGAACGGCAAATTCTATTGGCTGACTGAATCTTACCTAGTTAAGGCCCTGCGAGAGTCTAACTCTGAGGATACAGAAGAAGACGACACAGACGACACTGGGGGCTGCAGTGCAGAAAATCTGTTCAAACTAGTGGCACTTGGTCGTAAGGACTCTGCAAGAGATTGCAAAAGAAGATGTAGGGAACAGTGATAACATTGGATTATCAAGGACACAGTGCCACAAAATAATTTAAACAATCTTCCATTATTCCAGAGTTGATAGCATGGAAAACCTGTGGAAAAGGGCTGGCTTGACTCCATTTTATTCTTGCTTCTCATTATCATCATGGCATGCAGGGCTCATTCATAACTTTTATGATTTTTTCTGATTCCTAACATTGAATGCATACCTGATTCTCTTTCTTGGCTGGATTATCACAATGCTTTATTTACCCGATAAACTGGGGTACAGATATCTATTGGGATCCCTAGGGTGTATCTTGCATTCCACTCCACTAGCATTCCTGGATGGAAACTCTGGAAAACCAGGGAATTGCTAAGAGTTTTGGGGGTTAATTCTCAGCCAGGGTTCAGAGGCAGATCAAGGAGGCACTATCAGCTGGGTGCTAATTAAATGCACCTGAGCCTAATTCAGACAGAATATATATATATATATATATATATATATATATATATATTCACGCACAGTGAATACCCAAAGGGACTACACAGCTCAAAGAACTCCAGTTACTATAATGTAAGTAATCTTTCTTGTCCTGCTGCCTTCTGCTCATGTAACTGCAAAGCAGTAAACACAGAAAGAATACTAAGTACAATCTACAAAAGGATACAGGGTAGCACCAAAATTTCTTCCGAATGCCCTGTTCTGGGGCTTCTGGTCAGCATCAAGAAATCTGATGAGGTTCAATAAGGATAAGTGCAGGGTCCTGCACTTAGGACGGAAGAATCCAATGCACCGCTACAGACTAGGGGCCGAATGGCTAGGCAGCAGTTCTGCGGAAAAGGACCTAGGGGTGACAGTGGACGAGAAGCTGGATATGAGTCAGCAGTGTGCCCTTGTTGCCAAGAAGGCCAATGGCATTTTGGGATGTATAAGTAGGGGCATAGCGAGCAGATCGAGGGACGTGATCGTTCCCCTCTATTCAACATTGGTGAGGCCTCATCTGGAGTACTGTGTCCAGTTTTGGGCCCCACACTACAAGAAGGATGTGGATAAATTGGAGAGAGTCCAGCGAAGGGCAACAAAAATGATTAGGGGTCTAGAACACATGACTTATGAGGAGAGGCTGAGAGAGCTGGGATTGTTTAGTCTGCAGAAGAGAAGAATGAGGGGGGATTTGATAGCTGCTTTCAACTACCTGAAAGGGGGTTCCAAAGAGGATGGCTCTAGACTGTTCTCAATGGTAGCAGATGACAGAACGAGGAGTAATGGTCTCAAGTTGCAGTGGGGGGGGGCTCTCCCCTCTCAGGGTAACACCCTTTTATATATGACCAGAAGCCAGAGCAGGGCATTCAGAAGAAATTTTGGTCCTACCCTGTAACATTCTGTATATTGTACTTAGTATTCTTTCTGTGTTTACTGCTTTGCAGTTGCATAGGCAGAAGGCAGCAAGACAAGGAAGATTACTTACATTAAAGTAACTGGAGTTCTTCAAGATGTGTAGAACCTTTGGGTCAGTGGTGGGCAACCTGGGGCCCATGGGCCACGCGGCCCATCAGAGTAATCCACTGGCGGGCTGAGAAAGTTTGTTTATATTGACCGTCTGCAGGTCAATGGCTGCAGTTCGCTGTTCCCGGCCAATGGGAACGCGGGCTGCAGGGGCGTGCTGGCCGCCGCTTCCCACAGCTCCCATTGGCCAGGAACAGCGAACTGCAGCCACTGGGAGCTGTGGGTGTTGTGCATGCGGATGGTCAATGTAAACACACTGTCTTGCGGCTCGCCAGCGGATTACCCCAGTGGACCGCATGTGGCCCGCAGGCTGCCCACCACTCCTTTGGGTATTCACTATGGGTGCGCATGCATTCCATGCCCCTGAGACTGGAAATTCTTTAATAGCAGTGTCCACTGGTCTGCACCTGTGCACTACGGTTCCTCATGCTGTGAACCAAAGGTATAAGTGGAGACATAGACCACCCGCCCTTTCAGTTCCTACTCTACCACAAATCATGCGAAGATCCAAAGCAGAGGGGAAGGAGTGTGGGTCATGAACACCCATGGCGACCACACATCTCAAAGAACTCCAATGCTTCTTCGAGTGCTAGGCCCTATGACTATTCACTGTGGGTGATTCCCAAGCAGTGCTTTTTTAGGGGTAGGGTGTAAGGAGATATTTGGCATCACAGTCTGAAGGACTGGAGAACCAAATGATGCACCATCTGCCAAGGCCTGAGTCAGAGCATAGTGCCTAGTAAATGTATGGATCGAGCTCCAAGTAGCAGCTCTGCAGATTTCAGAAAGTTGGACACCTTGCAGTGATGCTACTGAGGGAGCATATGCCCCAGTTGAGTGAGTTTTGATATATCACAGAGGAGGAGCTTCTGCACTCTGGTAGCAAAGGAGGATGGCAGCCAGAGATGTGCCTTGGGAGTCTTTCAGAACTATGGCCTTGCCCTTCATTCTCTTGGTGAAGGAAACTAACAGTCGGGGAGATCTTCAAAATGGCTTTATCCAACAAAGCTCACGAACGCATAGGCTCAAATAAATTGGTTAGTCTCTAAGGTGCCACAAGTACTCCTTTTCTTTTTGCCAACAAAGCAGAAAGCCAGGGCTCTTCAAACATGTAGAGCGTATTATCTCCCATCGTTTCTAGTGTTGTGAGGTTTCAGGTAAAATATAGGTTAATGAATTGTTTCATTCGGATGGAAGTTTGACAAGACCTTAGGAACAAACTCAGGATGTAGTCAGAAGGACGCCTTGTCTCTATGACAGACTGTTTAAGGCATGTCTGCCATGAGGGCACCAAGCTTACCTACATTCTGAGCAGAAGTAATCACTATTAAAAAATCCACTTTCACTAATAAATACAGGAAGGAGCATGAAGCCAAGAGCTCAAACAGAGGCCACATAAGTGCTGCCAGTACTAAATTTAGATCCCAGGGAGGTATAGGTCGAGATACAGGAAGGAAAGTTCTAACAATACCCTTAAGTAATCAGACTTGTCATGGGATGAACAAAAACTGAGTCGCTCTCTACAGGATGGTTAAATGCACTAATACGTGCCAGATACTCTCAGTGCACTGCCTGGAAATCTGGATGGCTTTAGGTAGAGGAGGTAGTCAAGGATACAGAGACATTCTGACTTCGCTGGTGAAAGGTGATGTTTCTGGCATCACAGGGAAAAATGCTTCCACTTAGCAGTGTAACGCTTACATGTAAAAGATTTTCTACTATTAAGCAAGACGGATTGCACCTCTTTTGAGCAAGTTCACTCTGAGCCTGTTGCCGTACCAAAACCCAGGCTGTAAGCTGTAAGGAAGTTGAGATGGGATGGTTGGTGCTGCCCCCAATTTTGAGAGAGTAGTGTGGGAAATGATTGCTGGTGAATGCATCTGCAGGTGGTCATTTGCAGGGTCACTGCAGTAAACCAAAACAGACAGGGCCACCAGCTACCGTGGCGCTATTAGAATTACCGTCACTCTGTATTTTGTGGAGAACACATGGTCTCAGGGGAATGGGAGAGAAGGCATACATTAATGGTTCTGACCTTGGGAATAGGATGGCAACCTGTCTTGAGTCCAGACTGTGGCTGTTGCAAAAGCAATAAACTTGGCATTTCTTGTTTTCTTGGGTGTCAAAGAGGCTCCAGGATAGATACCCCCATTGTTGTGAACTTTGTTGGACCACTGAAAAGTGGAGCTCCCATTCATGATCCTAGCTGAATGTCTGATGAACCTATCTGCCAGGGAATTCGTAACTCCTCGAAGATGTACTGTGGAGAGAGTGATGCTGAGCTGGGTGCATCAGTTTCATAGCTGTACCACTTCCGTGGATAGTGGTGTGGACCTTGCTTGTTTATATAATAAACAGCGGACATGCTGTCTGACCTGATCTGAACTTGAGTAGAGCAGATGATGGATAGGAAGTGTCTGCATGACTCGCAGACAAATGTAGCTATAGCAGGTTAATGTCAAGTGTGGACTCTTGTGGGGTCTATGAACCTTGGGCTATGTGGTCATCCAGGTATACTCCCCAAGTCAGGAGAGATGCATCAGGAATGAGTGTTATCATGGGAGGAGAGTGAGTAAAAGGGATCTCTACACATGTTCCTCTTTTCCCACTAGGTGAGACAGGCTTGAACTGAAGGTGGGTAGGAGACCTTCTTTTCAAAGGAGTCCTTATTCGAAATATAGGCTGATTTTAACCAAGTCTGAAGACTTGGCAGGTGCCATCTGGTGAACGGGGTCACATAATGCACATTGCCACCTGCCCTCAAAGGTAGAAACCTGTCCAGTGATCAGAATACTTTGGTCATGATTGAATCCAGGGCTGCTCCAATACATTCTATAGTCCATGTAGGTGTTACAGTGGACTTTCCTGCATTTAATTGAAACTCAAAGGACTGGCACAAGTTCAGGTCACTGCCATCTGTACTTCTTGGTAGGACCGATCCTTGAGAAGCCAATCAACTAGATAGGGAAATATGTAATAGATAAGCGGGTTCCTACCACTCCTATGGATTTCGTTAATATCCTTGGATTATTATTATTAATAATAATATCCTAACATCTGATAGCCCAAAGGGAAGTACTTTGAACTGTAAGTGGTACATGCCCATCATAAAGTGCAGAAATATCCTGAGGGTTGGGTGAATATTGGAGTGGAAATATTAGACTGTGAGCAGTAAACCAGTTGTGTTCATTCAGCAATGACATTATGGCAGCCAACATAACCTTCCTGTATCTTGTATGATGGATGAAGACGTTCAACTGTCTGAAGTCCAGGATTGGCCTCCAACCCCATCTTCTTTAGAAACAGGAAGTACCTGGAGAAAAAATTCTTTCCACTATATTTGAGAGGTATAGACTCTATGGCTCCTAGATGGATCAAGGAGTTCTCTCCCTGTTTTGAGAATGCTCTCATGAGGGGTCCCTGAAAGGGAAGGGAGTTTGAGAGGTGGGGTCAACTGGAACTTGATGGTATAAGCCAGTAGAAATTATGTCCAGAACCAATCTGTTAAATCTGCCATCATGGAAGAAAATGGGCTAGGTGACCGCCAAACTGGGGTGAAGGTGGTACAAAAACAACTGGTTGACAGCTCTCGAGCAATTCATCAAAACACCTTTTTAGAGGGCTGATGAGTCTGGGGAAGATGGTGATGGAGCTGAGCACCTGCCCTGTTGCAGTCTTCTGGGCTTTCTTAGTGGACCATAGGACTGTTGGTGGTAAAACAACCGTGGCAGTGGCTGGTATCTCTGTTATTGTGGTCTTGAGAATTTTGTCCGTAATAGTGGGGTATAAATACCCAACAAATGAGGGTGGCAAGAGAATCTTTCAGTGAGTGGGGTTCCTCACCAGTCTTCTCACTGAAGAGGGTGTTCCCTTCAAAGTGGATGTCCTTTGCTGTTGCTTGTATCTCCCTTGGGAACCCAGATGTCTGCAATGAGGATGCTCGTCTCAGACCACCAAGTTTGCTAGTGAGCGGGACACTGCGTCTGCTGCATTAAGTGACTCCTGTAATAGTGATCAGGCAACTAGCTTCCCCTGATTGAGTATAGCCTGGAATTGAGGCTTACTTTCTGGGGGCAGTTTGTCAGAGAACTCTACCAGCCTGTTGTAAATGAGGAAGTCATACTTCAACATGCTGGTTTGGTAGTTCATGATCTGGAAAAGGAGTTTCATCCCAACAGGGTCTAGCCTCTTAGCCTCTTTATCTGAGGGGGTGGCTTTTGGATGGTAGAGTCTACTGTGTTTGGTGGCTGCCTGGACTACCAATGAGTTAGAGTTGGGGTGGAAAAATAAATATTCTGTACCTTTAGGGGGGACAATCTATCTCTTTCCAGATCTCTTTGAGGTAGGAGCACAGGCGGCTGGGATCTGCCAAATGTCCTTAGCTGGGTCTAAGATAGCTTCATTCATTCTTAAAGCCACTTTGGCAGGAGCCATTGAGTGGAGGATATCTACTAGCTTGTGTGCTGGATCCTGCACTTCCTCCAGTGGAATTTGGAGGGTGTCGACTATCCTCCTGGGCAGCTCCTGGTACTACCTGTAATCATCCAACAGAGAGGGAGAGATTGGCAGTACTGTCTCATCTGGGGATGAGGACATAAGTGTTGGTGGTTCCAGCAGTACTGGCTGTGTCTCTTGATATCCCACTAGTGCTTCCTCTCTAAACAATGGAGGGTAAGGTTGGCATGTATAATACTCTGGGATCTGATGGTAATGGTACCATGCACCCCAGTGTAACCATGTAGGGTTGTAAGGGTAGAGAGATGGACTATATGGTGAGTACCAGTGCTCCCTCGATGGTAAATATGGATCCTGGATATGGAAAGGTCTCCATGAAACCCTGGAAGTCCTATCAGGGCTAGGCTGTTGTGGGGAGGTCCTTGACGGAACCTGCAATAGGTACCATCTCTTGTTCCTCCTGTGAGGTTCCTCTGACTCAAGAAGTGGGGCTGTTGATGTCACCTGCATGAGGGTGGCACAGGTAGAGGTGGGTTAGGAACAGAGCATCCTGACATCATAGCTTTGTTGCTGGAGCGAAGGATCTGTTTATAGTAGATGGATGGTATTTCGATGTCCTGCATTAACACCAGTTCCATCAGGATTGGGGACCCCAATCCAAGTAGATAGCCAGATCCTGCATCAGGATGTATCTCGGTTTCGCCAGAGGAGGGCAAGCTGGTGTCTTTGGTGTTGGGACAAGCAGCACAGGCTTAGGTACATGGTGTGGTATTGCAGGTGTAGAGGGTGCGCACTCCTTACTACTTTTGGTGCCTGCTCGATCTCACAGTAAGCTCCAGATGAACCAGATCCATGTTAAGGGCATGAAGTCTCACTTGAACCTCAGGGAAGGGAATGCAGCTGCTCTCTGTTTCATGGATTTATGAGCAGCCATCTTTGCCCTCTTGTGCTGAATCATAGAATATCAGGGTTGGAAGGGACCTCAGGAGGTCATCTAGTCCAACCCCCTGCTCAAAGCAGGACCAATCCCCGACTAAATCATCCCAGCCAGGGCTTTGTCAAGCCGGGTCTTAAAAACCTCTAAGGAAGGAGATTCCACCACCTCCCTAGGTAACTCATTCCAGTGCTTCACCACCTTCCTAGTGAAAAAGTTTTTCCTAATATCCAACCTAAACCTCCCCCACTGCAACCTGAGACCATTACTCCATGTTCTGTCATCTGCAGAACAGTCTAGTTCCATCCTCTTTGGAACCCCCTTTCAGGCAGTTGAAAGCAGCTATCAAATCCCCCCTCATTCTTCTCTTCTGCAGACTAAACAATCCCAGTTCCCTCAGCCTCTCCTCATAAGTCATGTGTTCCAGTCGCCTAATCATTTTTGTTGCCCTCCGCTGGACGCTTTCCAATTTTTCCACGTCCTTCTTGTAGTGTGGGGCCCAAAACTGGACACAGTACTCCAGATGAGGCCTCACCAGTGTCGAATAGAGGGGAACGATCACGTCCCTCGACCTGCTGGCAATGTCCCTACTTATACAGCCCAAAATGCCGTAATGCCTTCTTGGCAACAAGGGCACACTGTTGACTCATATCCAGCTTCTTGTCCACTGTAACCTTTAGGTCCTTTCCTTCAGAACTGCTGCCTAGCCATTCAGTCCCTAGTCTGTAGCGGTGCATGGGATTCTTCCGTCCTAAATGCAAGACTCTGCACTTGTCTTTGCTGAACCTCATCAGATTTCTTTTGGCCCAATCCTCCAATTTGTCTAGGTCCCTCTGTATCCTATCCCTACCCTCCAGCGTATCTACCTCTCCTCCCAGTTTAGTGTCATCTTCAAACTTGCTGAGGGTGCAGTCCATGCCATCCTCCAGATCATTAATGAAGATATTGAACAAAACCGGCCCCAGGACCGACCCTTAGGGTGCTCTGCTTGATACCGGCTGCCAACTAGACATGGAGCCATTGATCACTACCCGTTGAGCCTGATGATCTAGCCAGCTTTCTATCCCGCTTCTCTTTCCCCTGGTCATGCCTTCACTTAATGGAGCCTTTTGACTTTGAAGAGTGCCAGGGGAGAGCTAGTTGGCAATTCCAGTCTTGAGTTGGAGAACAGGAGGGCCCTAAATCTGATGTAGACCTCAGGGCTACCTCCATAAGGTATCGGCAGTCCCAGAACTCTTGAACTTTCCTGGTGCAAGGGGGAAATGAGTGGCAAATCCCATGCATGTGCCTCCATTAAGCAGCAGAGATAGGTCTCATGAGGCTCGCTCACCAGGAAGATGTAGGAGCAGGTGAGGCAAAATTTGAAGCCAGACCCCTGGGCAAAAGCCCCAGTGTTGGAGAGAGACAGGGTGGGGAAGTAAGCCCCTCAAAAACTCTATTAATTAAACTAGACAAACTGTGAGCAATAAAAGAGGAACAGAAGGGGCGATCAGTCCATGTCACTACTTATGTCCTTGGTTTGCAGCATGAAGAGAAGTACTGCACAGGCGAGGACCAATAGACCCTGCTACTGAAGAATTTCTGGTCCTGGGAACATGGAGCGCACGTGCACCTACAGTGAATACCATATGGATCAGGACTTGAATAACTTCTTTCAAAATGGTTTCAGTTTGGATTAATATGGAAGAGGAGTTAGTTGCCTGTAACTGGGAGTCCGGTGGCACCTTAAAGACTAACAGATTTATTTGAGCATAAGCTTTCATGGGTAAAAACCTCACTTCTTCAGATGCAAGAAGTGAGGTTTTTACCCATGAAAGCTTATGCTCAAATAAATCTGTTAGTCTTTAAGGTGCCACTGGACTCCTTGTTTTTGTGGATACAGACGAACATGGAACCCCCTGATACTTGTTACCTGTAACTGGCAGTTCTTCTAGATGTGTCGTCCCTATCTGTATTCCACTGAGGGTTATATGCATGCACCATATATCTGGAGCTGGAAAATTTGCATGCACCCTTTCTCTGTCTCATGGTTTCATCTGAGGCGATAAAGGGCGGGGCGGACTGACCGCACCCTCAGTTCCTTCTCCACTGCAAATCGAACAGATCCAGAGGGGAAGGAAGGTGGGATTGGAACACAGATAGGGACCACACATCTTGAAAAACCTTCAGTTACAGGTAAGTAATATCTTCTTCTTTGCGTGATGGTCCCTATTGTGTTCTACTGAGGATGATTAACAAGAGTCATATACCAAGGCATAATGAGCAGCAAAGGTATGTACCCAAGCTCCACATGGCCATCCTACATATGTCAGAAAGTGGTACATCGTGAAGTGCGGCTGTAGTTTATGTTTGCGCTGTTGTGGAATGGGCTCATACCCCAAAGGATGGAGACAGTCCCAACAACTGATAGCAGAGCGTAATGCACCCTGAAATCCAATTAGAAATCCTCTGTGTGGAAACTGTCTATCCCTTAATCCTTTCAGCTACCACAATAAACAGTCGAGGGGACTTCCTGAATGGTCTCATTCTCTGCAGGTAGAAGGCAAAGGCCCTGTTGATAACAAGGAAGTGAATGCCCCGTTCCTTTGCCAAGGAGTGAGGCTTCAGGAAGAAAGCAGTAAGTGTACGGGTTGGTTGAGGTGAAAGCAGGATACAACCTTTGGCATAAACTTGGGGTGCAGATGCAGAGAAACTCTGTCCTTATGGAATGGTAAAAGGGCAGGGGGTTCACCGTCATGACCCCCCAGTTCTCCTACCCTTCTTACAGAAGTAATAGCTACCAGGAATGTGACCTTCTTGGAAAGAAGAGACAGGGAGCATGAGGCCAAAATTCAAAGGGTGAATTCATTAAGGTTGAAAGGACGACGTTGAGGTCCCATTGGGGGTCCGAAGGAGGCCTTTCCAAAGCCTACTATTCAATGGATGTGTAAATACAGAGTGCCCGGCCACAGGGGGGTGGAAAGCACTAATAGCCACTATGTTCAATATCTTTATCCATGATTTAGATAATGGCACAGAGAGTACACTTATAAAGTTTGGGAGGGATTGCAAGTACTTTGGAGGATAGGATTAAAATTCTAAATGATCTGGACAAACTGGAGAAATGGTCTGAAGCAAACAGGATGAAATTCAATAAGGACAAATGCAAAGTACTCCATTTAGGAAGAAACAATCAGTTGCATACTTATAGAATAGGAAATGACTACCTAGGAAGGAGTACTGTGGAAAGGGTTCTGGGGGTCATAGTGGACCGCAAGCTAAATATGAGTCAACAGTGTAACACTACTGAAAAAAAAGCAAACATCATTCTGGGATGTATTAGCAGGAATGTTGTAAGAAAGACACAAGAAGTAATTCTTCTGCTTTACTCCGCGCTGATTAGGCCTCAACTGGAGTATTGTGTCCAGTTCTGGGCACCACATTTCAGGAATGATGTGGACAAACTGGAGAAAGTCCAGAGAAGAGCAACAAAAATAATTAAAGGTCTAGAAAGCATGACCTATGAGGGAAGATTGAAAAAACTGAGTTTGTTTAGTCTGGAAAAGAAAAGACTGAGAGGAGATGTGATAACAGTTTTCAAGTACATAGATGATCACCGTGCTTGGGGAGGATGGAAGGAATGGTCTCCTGGTGCAAACCAGACATGGGCCTGTCCAGTAGTGGAGGGAGAGGAATACCTCTGGGAGAATTGTCACAGGAGGTCCATGGTATGTAGCAAGGGAAAACAGACACTCTGGAACCACAGCTGGAGGCAGCAAAGGTGAAGACGAGTGAAGGTGGTGACATATGTGCAAGCCGCCATGTGGCCAAGGTGGGAAAGGCATGTCTGGACCACAACAGAAGGGCTAATGATAATTTTGGCAATCAACTCTTGTACCATCTGGAAGAAGTCCCTCCCTTGGTAGGTAGGCTTGACTCAAGATCGCATTGATGTTGGCCCCTATGAATTCTAGTGACTGTGTGGGATCCAAAGTTGATTTTTCGCCATTTATGCTCACCCCCAGGGAGGAGAGGAGCCTTAAAAGCATGCAGGTTGAAGCTCAAGCCTTCCTTTTGGGTCATGCTGCTAGCAGCCAGTCATCAAGGTACGGGAATATAAGGACCCCCTGACGTCGGGCAGTGGGCCGCCACTACACAGAAAACTTTGCTGAAGACTCATGGAGCAGTGGTGAATCCGATCGGTAAGACACTATGTTGGAAGTGTCAATGGCCTACTGCAAATCTCAGGAACCTTCTTTGGGTTGAATAGGTGTCTATTCCACTGAATGCATCCAATGAAGTGAGCTGTAGCTCACAAAAGCTCATGCTCAAATAAATTTGTTAGTCTCTAAGGTGCCACAAGTACTCTTTTTCTTTTTATATGAAAATAGGGATCCTGCATATTGAGAGCCTTAAAACACATGCCTTTTTCCAGTGAGGGTATTATGGCTGCTAAAGGTGACCATACAAAACTTGGGCTTGCGAATGAACCAATTGAGACGACACTGGTTCAAGACTGGTCTTCATCCGCCTTTCTTCTTGCATACAAGGAAATATGTGAAATAGAATCCTATGCCCTCGTCAGTCATAGGAATGGGTTCTACTGCTACCATTTGAAGAAGAGAGTCCATCTCTAGGGCGAGGATACTGTCTGGCCCTCTCATCAATTAAAGTCCAGTTGGCAGCCGTCTCAGCCTTCCACTCTCCTGTTCAAGGTAGATCAGTCTTCTCCCATGACAGTCGGGTTCCTAAAAGGTCTGGAGAGTCTTTATCCCCAAAGGTTCCAATAAGGCCAATTCACAGGCCATAAACCCTGCAGCCAGACGCCCGCTACCAGGCCGGTATGACAGCCCGACACCAGGGCCGAACAGTGTCCCCGGGCTGGACCTTGAAATCTCCTTACGAACCCGAGGAGTACTCCCTCTTGGACCAACCGTGAGCCAGTGCCTCCTGCTCCCAGCTATGGCATCGAGGGGAGTGAGATTGGTGCCAAGGAGCCGAGTCTTGTTGCTGTCACAGTGACCGGAGTCTAGTCAGCAGTGATGTGTGCTGGGATGGGGCAAAGGTGTTGGGGATTGGGAGCAGGCTGCTGGGGATTGGTGCCATGATGCCAACCAGTGTCATGAAGAGGTCCCTTAGTACCTACCTAGGGAGGTGGTGGAATCTCCTTCCTTAGATATTTTTAAGGTCAGGCTTGACAAAGCCCTGGCTGGGATGATTTAGTTGGGGACTGGTCCTGCTTTGAGCAGGGGGTTTGACTAGATGACCTCCTGAGGTCCCTTCCAACCCTGATATTCTATGATTCTATGATACCGTGGTGACCATGACTGGCTTTGGGGTACTGCATCTATGCCTTGGAGCCAGAGACCGGGAATGTGCTACCGGAGACCATGAACTCTGCACTGATGACCATGGGTGTGGAACTGGAGACCGGGCTCGAAGATTGGTGAGGTTCTGGCGAGCGACGACCCCAAACTAGCCACTGGGAAGGCCCCATCTGTGGCTTGCCCTTAGGGGAAGGGGCCTTTCGTGCGTGTGTCTCCTTTGGTGAGGGCGGCACGCGGAGGGCCATTAAGTCTTTGGACGTTTGAAAGGCCCCTGGCATCAATGGCACCGTGAGGTGTCTGGGGCCCCAACTGCTCCCGGGAGTTGGAGGAGGCTCTCATACTGGGCTTGGAGCCCTGGCCAGAGAGGCTGCACCTTGCAGTCCCGGTGCAGACGGATGGCTCAGCACGGGTCCTGTGCCCATCGCAACTTTCCTGGACTTCTTCTTGGATGGAGATCGGCCATGTTCATGCTGTTTGCCGCTAGTGTGCGGATCGCTGATTGGCATGTGTTTGTGGCAAACTGTGCATGGCTTGAAACTATAGGACTGGGGCATGCCTCGTCCCAGGGACAAGTCTAAACTAAACTAAACTAATGTACTAACTACTTAAAACACTATATAACAACTATGTAAACAGAAAACAGCAAAAACTTTAGAAGCACTTTGCGAGATGCAAAGAACAGGCATTCCAGAAACCGTCACAGGTGGTAAGAAGGAATTGAGCAGGGGTGGAATAGGGGGGAATAGCTCAGTGGTTTGAGCATTGGCCTGCTAAACCCAGGGTTGTGAGTTCAATCCTTGAGGGGGCCATTTAGGGATCTGGAGCAAAAATTGAGGATTGGTCCTGCTTTGAGCAGGGGGTTGGACTAGATGATTTGGGGGGAGGGATAGCTCGGTGGTTTGAGCATTGGCCTGCTAAACCCAGGGTTGTGAGTTCAATCCTTGAGGGGGCCATTTAGGGATTTGGGGCAAAAATTGTGGATTGGTCCTGCTTTGAGCATGGGGTTGGACTAGATGACCTCCTGAGGTCCCTTCCAATCCTGATATTCTATGATTTCTATGATTAGGTGCAGGGCCGATGGAGCCTAATATACCTGTGCATGAGAGCGGAGCTCCAGGGAGCACCACAGCTGGCCCTACGGATACCGCTGAGGCAAAAATCTCTGGCAGCCGTGCATGCGCATACACCTAGCATGGAATTAACATGAGCTACCACTCGAAGAAGAAGTGGCGGATTCAGCAGTCTGTGCGACTTCTTTTTGTTTGTGAGCCTTGGAACGTACCGCTTCTCCATGGCTGGAACTTGTGGAAGGTGCACTGTCTTTCTTGGGCCTGGAGAAAGACTTACTGCCATGCTTATGTGCATGCTTCTGTGCCTCACGACCAACCTCTGGCACAGGGTACACAGTACTGGTACTAGCAATACCGGCTTGGATCTCTGTGGTAGGAGGTGAGCTCCTGGATTTCTCAGGCTGACATACAGGGGAGATTCCCCCGCCTGGGTTCGACTGCGGCCTCACGGTGACCTCCATGAGGTGCTTCTGGAGCCAGAGAGCTCGGCCTTTCTGGGTATGGCTTGGGAAGAAGAGGCAGATATTGCACCTGGATGAAATGTGGGCTTCTCCCAAACAGTAAATGCAGCGTTGGTCCTCCTTGCTGTCCAAGAAAGAGCATCTTCACCATAATCCAGTAGCCAGATGTGGGTGTAGGTGATGGTGCTGGGGGAATTGGCAAAAATGGCATCCCAAAGTCCTTAAAATGTTAAACTATTACTACTATTAAAACTACAAAAAATGAACTATGTACAGTACTAAAAAAATTTTTTTTAAAGTGTGTCACAGCGAGATGAGAGGAGAGTAGAAGCTCTGACCGAGACCATGCAGCGGTGAGAAGGAACTGAAGGCGCAGTCAGTTCACTTCACTCTTTATTGCCTTGGAGTAAACCATGAGGTAGAGCAAGGGCACATGTGTGGACCAACAGACACTACTACTTTCAAATTATCCGGCTCTGGATGCATGGTGCATGTGTATAACCCTTAATGGAATACAACAGGGACCATCACTCAGAGAAGAAACTGACAATCTTGCTTAACACTTGTAGTGAATCCATACAATTTTAAGAATGTCCACTCCAAACTGTTGGCAGAATTAAGTACAAATGTATACTCCAATTCATACTTTGCATTCTCTTTTAGACTTATCCATGCTGCTCTTTTCTCTTGCATTTACATTTTACACAGCCTGAATTTTTGCTCAGATTCTGCAGTATCTATTTGGACATTTAGTCCCAAATTTTTGTTACCGCAGAGTTAAGGTTTCCCAGTAGTACCTTGTTCCCTCAAGAATGTGGAGAGTGGATAAACTTAAACCTCTGAAAACCAAGAACTACAAAGATAAGGTTCATGCTACCCCACAGAGCAACCTGGAGCTGTCAACAGTCACTGAGGATAGCCCAGTAATGCTGGTGGCATAGCCACGAAGGAGGACTAAGAAAACATGCCAATTATTGTGTTGCGTACCACAGATTTGAATTACAGCATTTACCTGCATGCACTCCAGCTGTATTCACTGTGTTAGCTGCAGCTGTGCTGAATGGTGGAGGGATTAGTTACAGCAAGTTAGCAGGAGAGGTGCATAGTTACCATGAAGGATCAGCCATGCCTCATTTCAGTGCTGACTTCTGTAGTTTGTCTCAGTAGCACTTCACAGGGGTCTTTTAATGGGGAGTTGGTGGCATACATGACTTTGGTCTCAAGGCTTAGTGAGAGGTAAATGAAAGCAATGTCTCAAAGCTCAGTGTTTGAGTATAGACTAGGTGTACATAGCTCCTATTTGCTATGCCTAACCTAACCCTGAGTTTTACCTCAGCAAAGGAAGGTGTTAAACTTTGTCCTACAGTGCTCATCTGCAGCATTCCCAGAATGTTTTGTAGCATCTGCAAGGGTAAAGTGTTAGTACGTGTGTTATTATGCTAGTATGTGTGTTCGGGCATCGATCAAAGAGAGGAGAGTTAAGGCTGTATTGCAGGAGTGGCACATACCATAATCCTGTATTTCCTGGTTTTCAGAAGTTTAAGTTCAGCCAATCTCTACATTTTTGAATGGCAAGAGGCATCACTGAGCAACCTTAACTCTGTGTTCACTAAGTTTCTGGGCAATTAATTTTTCTGCATCCCCATTTTCCACAGCCCAGCCCTCCCACTCTACTGCTCAAGGTTACTTGGCAATGATTATCCCAGCCATAGGATGCACTGGCTGTATGTTAGTCCCTTCACTGCCCCTGCATCATCTCATCTCCCATCTCTGCCCCCCAGCATAGCCTAGTTTCCCCACCTCAGCTCACCTCCATATGGAGAGAAGGACATTTGTATGGGACAGACATGAGGGAGCATGGATATGGGGAATTTTTTAGGGGACAGAGCTAAAATGCCCCAATATCTCCCACAGCACAGCTCTGATGCTCTCCTCTCTAGCCCGCTCTTCCCTGCACTGCTCCAAAACCCTACACATTCTCCCTCACTGCTCATACTTCCCCCACCTACTCAGACTCTTACACTCCTGCTCTAACTCTTCCAACATTCCCTCTCTCTCACACACACACACACACACTCTCCACCCTCTTTGCCTCTCTATCTGTAAGTTTGGAGGGGTCATGGAGAGGTGATGGGGCTTTGAGGACTACCTGTACCAGTTGGAGGTCAGAAGGTGAAGGAGAGTGTAGATACAAAGTCCTAACCCAAGTATGGGTATATGGGATGGGGTTCTACAGATCCATTTGCAGGAAAGGAGGTTCGGAAAGGTGTGAAGTGGACTGAAGAGATGTTCTCAGCCTGTGGGCCTGTGCCATACTCCAAGGAAGCCCTTTCTCAGTTCCCTACCCCATCTCAGCACTCACAAAAAGAAGTACTTGTGGCACCTTAGAGACTAACAAACTTATTTGAGCATAAGCTTTCGTGAGCTACAGCTCACTTCATCTCAGCACTGTGTACCTGTGCCATGCACTGCACATATTAATTCCTAGCTCCCAATCCGGTCTCAGCACGGAGGGGGCTTTTTTTGAAGGGGGACAGGAATAGGGGGTATAGATGTGGTGAGGTTTGGGGGACAGAGCTGAAGCTCCAACTCTGTATCTCCTACTGCACAGCTCTGATCCTCTTTTTTCCTCCTCACACTCTCCTGCACTGTTCCAAGCTCCCCTATTTTCCTACAAGCATCAGCATCATGGTAAGGGTGAGCCTAGTATTCCCATCCTCACTGCTGCAGGCAGCATGGGGATGGAGTAGAGTTCTACAAAAAGAAAAGGAGTACTTGTGGCACCTTAGAGACTAACAAATGTATTTGAGCATAAGCTTTCGTGAGCTACAGCTCACTTCATTGGATGCATTCAGTGAATGTCTAAGTCCTAGTCATCCAACTGTGTTTTCAAAAACACAGCATTTGAATGATCCCTTACTCTAATAAGTTGCTGTATAGGAGTGTGTTGGCCTCTTGATAGCTGTGCCAGAACACAATCCCAAGGGGAAAAGGTTGGCAAAGGTGCATAGCCTCCTTCCTACATCCTCCCAACCCCTCTCCTTCTGCACTGCTCCAACATCCTGCACATTTCTCCTTACTGCTCTGATCCTTCATATTCCCGAGCTCTGCATTAAAAAAGTTGGAAGAATCTGAAAATACTATGAGCAGCTCATTTTAAGGGAGCTGTGTAATTTGTCCAACAGTACAGCTATACTGCAATGTAAGCTCAGGGTTTGAATTCAGGCTTAAGCCTAACCCCCTTTCCATCAACACATAAATTGTGCTAATCCAGGGCTCCCACCCAGGATCCCAGAGGTTGAGGGTCCAAGCCTGAGTCAAGCCAGGACCCAGGGTACAAGCCCTATTGGTCTGCAGCGTAGACATAGCACCAGTGGACTTATGCTCTGGAAGTCCATCAAAATTATCCCACAATCCCTTAGGCCAACTTTCTTTGACCTCTGGACAGTCAAGTTTGGTGGACACTCAAGTTTTCCCACACTGCACCATGAACAAAACACTAGAGTGGCCACATTTTGGGAAGTTTGAAATATGAGTTGTTGGACTGGGGCCCACACAATACAGTGTAGACACTGGAGTCCCAGGTTAAGACCCAGGGTTCAAAAATTCCTAATTTGGGTTTACAAAAGAACCTAGGGTTTCAGGGCCTACACTAACAAACCCACAGTCTGCAACTTGAGTTCTACTAGTCCTGGGCTTACACTGCAGTGTAGACATACCACAAATGACTCTGACTGCTTAACTTGCTGTCCTTTGAGCGTACTCAGTCCCTCTGCTCAGGAAATAGTTGAGGAGCATTATCACATTATCCCAACTGCTTATTAGAGTCTTTCATCTTCCCCCTATTTAATTAATGGTAATTACCTTGATAACACCTACAAAGTAAAATCAAAGTCCTCTTGTGTATTTTAAAGCAATTTAAAATATTGGTTTTAAACCAGAAATTTTTATCTCAGAGCAAAACTTCCAAAAGGAGCCCCTGCAGAATGCAAGCAACATACACAATACACTTTCTTTGAAAACTGCCATGGCCAGGATTCAGACTGACAGTATATTGTTATAGCTCAGGTTTAGTGACCACAGCATGTCACTTTGAGCCACCCAGCTTCTGTGACAACAGATTACCTGCAACAGAGTCCTAGTCTTGCTGCACATGTTATAATTTAGTGAAAACTTTTACTCCAGATCACTTGTGCTCCAAACTTTTCAGGAAGTTTTAAAACTCTATTAGAGAGATCTATTTTGGGAATTGAATTTGTTCCTAATTTGTTGTATAATTGTATTTCTTTATTATTTGTTTTATGACTATATAAAACACTTTGGCACATATGGTCAGTACAGCAGAAAACAATCAATTACTAATAATAAAACAGACTCTTTTCTAATTAGTAACTGGCCTGAAGAATTTGTTCATTTGTTAAGGTTTTTGAACTTGCTGAAGACTTTAATTAGTTCTTAGGCTGCTGGCTCCCACAAAAAGGCAAAGCCACAAGATTTTCTCTTTAAGTCTTGAAAACAATTCAAATGAAAGTCTCCAAACAGAAAAGGAAGAGTCTTAACGAGTCCAGGTATCAGTGCCAGGAACCACATGGCCCATGCTGACATTATATTTTGCTTTACTTATGTATTAAGGGGCTCCTCGCATGAAAAAGAAGTTGGGTGGGAAAACCAGCCTGCAAATAGCTGATGCCCTTACTATGTGTTACTATTACGCTACTGTTATGTCACATTCTGCTGTAAGGGATGTATTCTTGATCATTCATGACACAAACTTTACAGGAATGGACATTATCTAGGCCTGAGCTCTGAATTCATTAATTTTAGATGGTCACAGCATATATACCTCTTACTTCACATTACGTGATTTGTTCAAAATTACCACAGTGATGGATCAACAAGGAGCTAAACTACGATTACAAGGATCAACATCAAAGACAGCATATAAACTGAGGTAAAACTTACCAATCTCACTGGCCTTTGCTCCACCACTGCTGCCCTTCCCCCAGCTGCCCAACTGGGCTTTAGGCACAAGTTGAATCTTCTCATCTATTGTGGACTGCAATACAAATCAACACAGATGATCAAGCACTTACAAATAGGAAAATTTTGCTCCTTACTTGTAAATGGATCTTTTCATATAACTCCACTTACTAATTCTGGTACAGCTTGTAAGACCCTTATTAGCACAGAGATTTCTAGTAGATTCTTGGAGATCATTCCTCAGCCTCTAAAAGGCAGGGAGTGTCTAAGCACACCCCAAATAGATACTTCCAAAGCGTAAATGTAAAACATCTGGGGGAAAGCAACCCTCACAAAGAGTAAGTATAAACCATCTGTGAACTTTCTATCAATAAGATCGAAAGATCTTAACAGTAGTTTTAAGGAGGGAATACAGGATTGATGCATTGAGTGTGTGAGGGATGACCATTTTGTGTGTAATGAATTAATGATTTCCACTCACTATGAAATCTGCCAATCCTGGCACTGCTGGGAATTTGCAAGCAGCAAGGATCAGAACAGAGAAAGCCATGTAAAGAAAAGGTTTGCAGGATCTGGAGGGGCAAAAGCAGTGTCTTATAAGAACTGGAAATCCGTTTTGTAATGATCAGCAAACAAATTTATTGACTATCAGGTTGCGACACTGCAGATCTCCTTGGAACAGCCTTTGTTTCTTTCTGCCCATGAAGCTGTAATGGAGAGAGTGGTATGTACACTAAGCACAGTAGAAGAGCTTCTCTCATCTGAGTTGAAAGCTTGATTATTAGCAGAATAAATCCACCTCACTAGACAGGGCTTTGGAGGCCTCCTGTATGATCTCCATAAAGAACAAATGGCACTTGATCTGCAGAAAGATTTTATTCTGTCCAGGTCCTACTTTACATGCCTCTTAACATCCAGGCACTGAAGGAAAATTCAATAGGGTGGCACTGATTAGGGCAAAAAGAAATAAAGAAATCATCCTAATAATGTAAAGGACTAAGTTCTCTTTCTTTGGATAGAAATTCCAAAGCTGTTCTCAGGACCATTTTGTCTGGAAAGAACTCTAGCAAAGGACAGGGGTCTAGGGAAGGACAATACACTTAACCTGAGTCTGAGACTACTGTCACAAAAAATCCCACTTTGCTGATAAGAATAACAAAAAGCAGTTCATCAGAGGCTCAGATAATGGTTGCGGCAAGATTTGCAGGATCAAATAAAAATTTATAACAGTTTATAGGAAGGTGAAAGGCCGGTATGAGTCTCCTGATTGCACCCAGAAATCTACAAATACAACGTGAGCGTTCATCGCTCATTTCAAACCACAGATCCTCAAAGCTCTTGGTGCTGCCACCTATGATAGGCAGCAAGTAGAGGGAAAGCAACCCTCCTTTCCACAAAGAGTAGTTCAGCTGAGAAGAGGGGAGGTAGTGGAACACTAGAGAAGAAGTGGCAGTAGGGGGAGATATGGCCAGTTTCCTTGGCTCCGACCGCTCCTACTCTGCCTGCACCAGAACTCTTGGTGCTTAAATCTTCCCTGCCCAGGCAGCTCTTTAAAGCATTGCCAACTAAGAGAAGATGACGTGGAAAACCTGCCATCCTCTGAGGAAGAGAGTGCCCCTTCCCTCTGACCTTTTTTCCTGTGTATTTGTGGGAGGGGAGTCCAAAAAACAGAATGAGAATCATGAAACTACAGAAGAATCATCCCAAGGTGAAATCCTGGGCCTCTCTCTGGAAGATCCAGAAGTGGACAGGATGGTGTTCAGAAAAAAACGGTCTGAACAAGAGACAAAAAGATACAAGAGCCAATTCTCAGAAAGTTGTAGTCTAGAAGGAGCCTGCTATGAGGCCCGAGGCAAAACTGAGAGAATACTGTGGACTCTATGTACTCAGAGTATGGTGGGGCACCTCTGCCTACAGAGACTAGAAACTAAACTCCAAGAATCTTCCTGAGTGCTGCCTCCATGATAACTCATAGAATCTCTGGTTTGGAAGGGACCTCAGGAGGTCATCTAGTCCAACCCGCTGCTCAAAGCAGGACCAATCCTCAATTTTTGCCCCAGATCCCTAAAGGGCCGCCTCAAGGATTGAACGCACAATCCTGGCTTTAGCAGGCCAATGCTCAAACCACTGAGCTATCCTTCCCCCCAGTAACCACAGGCAGGCCTTCCAAGGCACTTGAGAGGCCTTGTGGGATAGCTGCTTGATGTATTATTCCTGTCAAAGACAGTACCTGAATTCACATTCTCTTTTCAACTGAAGAAATTTTGGATCAAAAAAGGATAATTATGAATCTTAAAAAATGTGTACATATGTTGTCTTTCCTCAGTTCAAATAATCTTTGGACATTCAGAACCAATAACATTTGCTCAATGTTTTGTTTACATTCAGCTCAGACCTGCCTCCCCAAAGATTTTACGAATTAAAACACCCTAGAAAAAAGAGTAAGGCCTCTTTGTACCCATAAGCACCAAACCATCTCCTCCATAGATCTAAACAAACAAAAATTTCCCAAACTAATATCCAAGTAGCTTTGTCAACATTAAGTGACTCAGTCCATTGATACTTACCTTGGTGATTTTAAGGAATTTGGCGGGGTCAAGCACACGACTATTCTTTGCCCCCTGAACAGTGTTCCATCCACCTTCATCTACCCTCTGGACACCTACAAAAATAACAAAGTCAATCAAAACTTCCTTAAAACTTGCTCATGGTCCAAACGTATCCAAGTGCAATGTGTACAGTCCTTGCCTCAAAAACGTGATCTGAGAAAGTCAAAGAAGGGGTTGCAGCCCTACTGTGAGCCCAACACAACTCTACAGTGCAAATGTTAAGCATGAATTTTAGAGGTTTATTCTAGATTAGATATTATAGAGACATGGGATATTCAAAGACTATTGTATCAACTTTATAAATGTTATGTATATCTTTCTGAGCTACAGATTATATTCTGGCTCCATGGGGGAGTTACAGGGGTTTACTGCAGGAACTAACATCATTTGGGGGTAATTAATGAAAATTCCTAGGCAGGTGGCAAGACTAGAGAGGGCTCATCTTTTGGGAGAAATGGCATATGCTAGTTTGATCTGGTTAAAGATGATTACCAAACAAAGAACTGAGAGCTGTATAAAGTGGTCACCCTAACATGGGAGGGAGTCACTCTCACTCAATCCAAGAATTAGCATGACACTGCGACCAAGAGGGGCAGACCTGCAGGAAGGGTCTGAAGTACTTTGTTCCTATCAGGGTTTTCATGTTTAAGATGGATTTGCCTGGTAAACTGAGACCTGCATGTGAGTTGTTTACTGTTTTTAAGATAGGTTTTCTCTGTAATGCTTTTGTTCTGAATAATATTTTCTTTATGAAGGCTGACTGGCCACTGGTTAGTGCCTGTCATCGAACTGAAAGAAAGCAGAGCTGCAGATGCTGAACTAAACTTAGACCAGCTGGGATAACAACAGTGAATTGCATGAGGAATTGCAGCCCAAATTTCTGGTCTAGAGGGGGAGTCACAGACCTCCGCAAGACCTGAGCAAGGTGATAGTTAGAAGCATGAGACTTAAGTGGAGTGCTCTTAAGGAGGCCACCTGAATGGGTTAGAGGTGCCGTTACCTCAGGAACTGTAGCATATGTAGATTATTAATTGTAGTATTATAAACAGGCCTGAGAAAGAACCACAATTTTGAAGGGCAAACTTTTGTGATATTTCCCTCTGACTACAGCACTGTTTTCTCAGCCTGTGTTCTTGGTGTTCTGATGTAGTCATTTGCATGTATTGTGCAAAATAAAAAGCTCCAAAAAGAGGCAGAAGAAATGGCTTCCTGCTACCTGAAACAGTGGCACTCACTGCATAGATTCAACACACACACATTTCAGCCTGAATGAGGAATCACTTCAAGAGGTTCAGGTAGAATTTCTTTCCCACCATTATTAGTCTGCAGAAGAGAAGAATGAGGGGGGGATTTGATAGCTGCTTTCAGCTACCTGAAAGGGGGTTCCAAAGAGGATGGATGTAGACTGTGCTCAGTGGTAGCAGATGACAGAACAAGGAGTAATGGTCTCAAGTTGCAGTGCGGGAGGTTTAGGTTGGATATTAGGAAAAACTTTTTCACCAGGAGGGTAGTGAAGCACTGGAATGTGTTACCTAGGGAGGTAGTCAAATCTCCTTCCTTTGAGGTTTTTAAGGTCAGGCTTGACAAAGCCCTGGCTGGGATGATTTAGTTGGGGATTGGTCCTGCTTTGAGCAGGGGGTTGAACTAGATGACCTCCTGAGGTCCCTTCCAACCCTGATATTCTATGATTCTATAATTCTATAAATTGTAGCAGCATTAAAAATAGAAGCCAATATGCACTTTGTCTTCTTCCTTTTTTATTGTACCTCTTGTTTAATATCCCATAGAAGACTATTCTGCATTAGGTCTGCCAAGCATTCTTCCTTCACAATTGATTCGTTGCTTGCCAACTGTTTTATCTTACTTTCTTGTTTTATCACATTTCTTTACCTACTGGTTCTTATATGTAAAACTGCTCTCCATACTTGTATTCTCATAAGCCATTTTATACTGAAAATTTGTTTAAAGTTACTTTTTGTTTTATTTTTTTCTGGATCCAGGCCTTGGACTTAGCTGGTACTTGGTGTAGATTGTATCACATCTCTAGTGGCCCCATCAGTTCAGAATAATTTAGAAAATTACATTTAGAAAAAAAGATTCTAGCCATTATGGTTATGGAGAAAAAATTCTGACCATGGATCAGTGCACTGCTGTCTAACTGAAACTGCTGAGACTGGCCAAAACAATGAGACAACTCAGTGCTAGGATAACCAAGTGTGATGCTACTGAAATCAAAAGGATCCAGACCAGCTTTTAGTACAGCTGATTTTGGTACAACAGCTCAGAAAGGTATGGACAGCCTCTATTCATCTTAATGGGTGTTTAATTTTGATGCCTAACAACAACTGAAGGTCAGGCTACCACACCCTTTCACACACTGAATTGCACCTTACTATGGGAGTACTCCCATTTGTTGAAATCACAGTATTCATGAAGTAAGATGATTTAGTTGGTGTTGGTCCTGCTTTCAGCAGGGGATTGGACTAGATGACCTCCTGAGGTCCCTTCCAACCCTAATATTCTATGATTCTATGATACTCAATGTGAGTAAGACAGGCAGAATATGACTCCTAAATAGTAATTATAATACTCTGAGATCCCTGTGAAGCCCCAGAGAAGTGCAGGGCTTCACATAAATGTAACATTTAAGCATCAACCACCCATATGGTATAATTACAATTTTACAAATAAGGAAACTGAGGCATTTGAGAACTTAAGTGATTTTCCCAAAAAGAACACACATAAGAAGTCAATGCAGAGCAGGCAACAGAACCAGATTTCCAGGAGACCCTCTTTGTCAACAATCAGGTTTCAGAGTAGCAGCCGTGTTAGTCTGTATTCACAAAAAGAAAAGGAGTACTTGTGGCACCCTAGAGACTAACCAATTTATTTGAGCATAAGCTTTCGTGAGCTCACTTCAATGGATGCATTCAGTGGAAAATACAGTGAGGAGATTTATATACACACAGAACATGAAAAAATGGGTTTTATCATACACACTGTAAGGAGAGTGATCACTTAAGATGAGCTATTACTAGCAGGAGAGCAGGGGGAGGTGGGGGGAAGAAAACCTTTTGGTCACTGTATTTTCCACTGAATGCATCCGATGTCATGAGCTATAGCTCACGAAAGCTTATGCTCAAATAAATTGGTTAGTCTCTAAGGTGCCACTAGTACTCCTTTTCTTTTTGTCAACAGTGTTAGCTATCTCATCAGTGACCACTGTAGCAGGAGAAACCAGCTTCTCTGGGAGGGTGGATGGTGCTTGATACTGTAGAGGGATGTTGGAGAAAGTATCCTCAGATTTTCCTCCTCTTCCAATCTCATTCATGTCCATGACAGATATTCCTTAACAGATTTGTGCCTTTTTTATGAGATTCTGAACAGTGGGCAGTGGGTGCCCACAGTGAAATGAGAGCTAATTTGTGTGGTTCTTTACCTGGTCTTCTCTTCTCTTTGGTCATGAGTTGCTGGACCTTTCTCTGCTCTTCTTGCTCTTCAATTTTTGCTTCTTTATGAATCTGCTCAATAGTTTTGGGGCCTTGATCTGCTCTCCGGGATACCCAGTTGCACTGTATAAAGAGGTACATAAGAACCAAAAATGAGTTCTGTGGTATTTACAGAGAAGCCTAGTAAATGTGATATCATGGACATGATGAGAGTAAGGTTGTAAAAGTGGCATACACAGTTCAATAGCTAGCTTCTCAGTAATCCTCTCACCCTTAGGATATGTTTACACTGCAATCAGATACCAAATGCTGGCCCGTGGCCTAGGCTGCGCGGCTGTTTAATTGCGATGAAGACAATCTGACTCAGGGTGAAACCCAAACTCTGGGACCCTATCACCTCGCAGGGTCCCCCTAGTGCCTGGGCTCCAGCCTGAGCCCAAACATCTACACTGCAATTAAACAGCCCTGTGAGCCCAAACCCAGGCCAGCCATGGGTTTTTAATTGCAGAGTAGACATACCCTTAAGGATTATGTCTACATTTACAGCAGCATGTGGAATACAAGCACAATGTGTAGCTACATGCTGCAGTGAAAGGCTCAAAAAGCTCTCCACTGCCAGAGCCTTTTACTGCAATGAGGAAAGGCTCTGGCAGGGGGAAGTCAGCTGAGAGCTGCCAGATCCTTTTCCTGATACCAGAGTCTTTCTCCCGTGCCTCAGCCTTTCACTTTGTGGGAAAAGGCTGTGGCAGCAGGGAGGCAGCAGGACGCTGGACTGCTAAAAATAACACTGTAGATGCGGGAGGCACTGCTTGGGCATGTAGCTAGCCCATGTATGGTATATATCCTGGGGCTTCAGTAATGTAGGGCACTCTCTTCTTCTCTACACACCTAAGCTGTGCCTCACTGTCTACACTGCTATTTACTTCTGTACTAGCTGGGCGTGCACGGTCTGTACTCTATATGTCACTGTTAGTGTCTTTAGAGTACATGTATCTTTAAATTAGAAGGACCACCAGTGAAAAGGATGCTGTGGAGCTGGGTCACCTAACCCGTACCCCATTTCTAGCCTCAGACTTACAACAGTAGAATGTATATATAATGCAAATATATATCATTGAATTTGGCTTCTGTAACAAGGATCCACCTTCATAAAAGAACATGACTGACATAACATGCAAAGCTGCTTTAACCACTTGTGCTATAAAAGTCTTCAGATCATTATCTTTTCTATCCTATGCAGCATAACTGAATACCAACTTAATAGGAAAGAGATGTCTTTGAGGGGAAGTTGCTGTTACTCCAAATTGGTTACATAATTTCAATGTTTGCCAGCATGTTTCTTCCACCTCTGGAAAGACAATGAAAACAACAACTGATCCAAAAGAGCAGTAATAGGGTGTATTTTTGCAGAAAACTGTGATTTGCCAGTTAATCCAAGACTCAATATATACTAATGTGAGACAGTTTACTTGGTCCCGAATCAACAGGGGCTGGAATAACTTGCTTTGAGAAACACTACCCCACACTATAAAAGAATCTAATATGGGCCAAATAAGAACTCTTTGGGAAAAGAAGTGGAACCTTTATGCACAAGAAAAACTTAGGTGACTGATGCTGTCACTAGACCCCATACTGTACAGATTCATGTACCCAAAAACACAAAGGATCCAAATATACCATGGTTGTTTCTTGACCTGGCTACAACCGCTTTTACAATTTTCAGTGTAGATGACCTCAATTATACTATGTAACGGCGTTAAAGCCCGGGTTATGTATTAAGCTTTAGTCTGGCTACATTTTTAGATTTGTTTACATTTTTAGTTTAGATTGGACTCATCTTCACTAACTTTCAGACAAGTTTGGAACCAGTTATTGATATGGCTGGCTCTAAAGGTAATTTGTGTCCACACACAATATGGTTAATAAGTACATCCTCACTATAAGGCCCTTCCTTATTATGAACCTTTGGGTATAACAAACCCGGTCCCTGGATCCCAACTACAGTAAGTACTCTATTGTAAAATAACCAACAATTTTTATCCAGCGTCACACGTTGAGCCCAAGGGCAGAAACTAAGGAGTAGGCCCCTATCCCATCTCCCCCTGCCAAGGGCTGAAGCCGGAGCCCCAGTGCGCAGGGCTGAAGCCTGGAGCCCCAAACCCGCCACACAGGGCTGACAGCCTGGAGCCCCAACCCCACTGCTGTGAATGGCTGACAGCTCGGAGCCCCAGCCATGCAGGGCAGACAGCTCGAAGCCCCAACCCCAGCCATGCAGGGCAGATGGCCCAAAGCTGCAGCCCCAGCCATGCGGGGAAGACGGCCCGAAGCCCCAACCCCACTGCTGTGCATGGCTGACAGCCCGGAGCCCCAACCCCACTGCCGTGCGTGGCTGACAGCTCGGAGCCCCAACCCCACTGCCGTGCGTGGCTAACAGCCCGAAGCCCCAACCCCACTGCTGTGCATGGCTGACAGCTCGGAGCCCCAACCCCACTGTCGTGCGTGGCTGACAGCTCGGAGCCCCAGCCCCAGCCACGTGTGGCTGCCCATGCAGGGCAGACGGGCCGGAGCCCCAGCCCCAGCTGCGCAGGGCAGACGGGCCGAAGCCCCAGCCCCAGCCGCGCAGGGCAGACGCCCGAAGCCCCAGCCCCAGCCCCAGCCATGCAGGTCAGACGGGCCGGAGCCCCAGCCGTGCAGGGCAGACACCCGAAGCCCCAGCCCCAGCCATGCAGGGCAGACGCCCGAAGCCCCAGCCCCAGCCCCAGCCATGCAGGGCAGACGGGCTGGAGCCCCAGCCGTGCAGGGCAGACGCCCAAAGCCCCAGCCCCAGCCCCAGCCGTGCAGGGCAGACGCCCGAAGCCCCAGCCCCAGCCATGCAGGGCAGACGCCCGGAGCCCCAGCCCCAGCCTCAGCCCCAGCCGTGCAGGGCAGACGCCCGGAGCCCCAGCCCCAGCCATGCAGGGCAGACGCCCGAAGCCCCAGCCCCAGCCCCAGCCATGCAGGGCAGACGCCCGGAGCCCCAGCCCCAGCCCCAGCCATGCAGGGCAGACGCCCGGAGCCCCAGCCCCAGTCCCAGCCCCAGCCGTGCAGGGCAGACGCCCGGAGCCCCAGCCCCAGCCATGCAGGGCAGACGCCCAAAGCCCCAGCCCCAGCCATGCAGGGCAGACGCCCGAAGCCCCAGCCCCAGCCATGCAGGGCAGACGCCCGGAGCCCCAGCCCCAGCCCCAGCCCCAGCCCCAGCCGTGCAGGGCAGACGCCCGGAGCCCCAGCCCCAGCCATGCAGGGCAGACGCCCGAAGCCCCAGCCCCAGCCATGCAGGGCAGACGCCCGAAGCCCCAGCCCCAGCCATGCAGGGCAGACGCCCGAAGCCCCAGCCCCAGCCATGCAGGGCAGACGCCCGAAGCCTCAGCCCCAGCCATGCAGGGCAGATGCCCGAAGCCCCAGCAGCCTGGGACTCACAGCCCAGGTCTCAGCCCCTCTGCCCATTTTTTTTTTTTATTGTCCTTTCGCTATAACGAACCCCTGGCTACAATGAACAAAAGGCTTGGATCCCAACAGGTTCGTTATAGCGAGGGTGTACTGTAATCAACTAGTAATCACAGTAGCTAACCATATTATCATTCTTGCTTGCAGTACAGGCTGAGACACGTAACTTCCTGTAACAAACTGAGCAACCTTTTTTCCTTGATGTATAGAGGGCTTCTGAACACCCTTGTGTAACCAGACTGGCTAGTCATCTCAAACCTCTGTATGTTAAGAGCACCCCAGAGTGCTGCTGTTGTGGCAATGTGCTCATGTTCTCTGGGCACTCTGTCTTCAGTTCCAGCACTTTGAGACAGCTACCCAGAATGCATTTACACATATATGGTTAAGCAGAGCACTAAGAATAGACACGCAACAAATAATACAAGTTTATATTGTTTATAAAAAAAAACCCAAACCTACTTTGGACAAAAGCTGAGCTGTATTTGTTGTAATCGGGTTGGTAAGTGTTTCAAAAACTCATTACAAACACATGCCTGTATTTGCAGTGTAGACAGGTCCTAAGTGTCCTAAACATGTGAAGCAATTAATCTGTCCACCAAACACTAATCTCTTAGCCCTCAATAAAGTGGGGGTGTGGGGGTGAGAGTACTTCTTACCTTTCAAATGACCGGACATCTGGGATGAGCAAAAAGTGTACATATTTTCCTTTCATCATTCCTACTACTGTAATCAATAATTATTACTCTCATTTGAGGGATATTCCATTACAGTAGTGCCAATGACCGTGCTCTTTTACTTACTTCAGTGGGTACATACCAGCCTTAGGTCTATTACATCCTGAAGCATGAACCGAATCCTGGAGGACGTTTTTCTCTCTTTCACAATCTTCTCCATTTGATTAAAATACTGGTCCATACGGGGCTATAAAAAAAAAGACACAAATGCCATCAACTCTCAGAAGAACAACGGAATGCAACTTTACCTGGGCAATCAATTTTGTCCCAGAGTAGTCTACTGATCATTGCTGCAAGGCACGGTATGATTGATTCAGGGATCTAGATTTGCTCTGTGTGAAAATGTGCATCAGGTCATGCACACTTTCATGCATGTACTGGACTTATGTGTGTATGGCCCAAAGCATGCTTACATGATGGTAGGGGAATGACAATGGGATTCTACAGATCCCTGCCTAATTCACTGCAAACTTTCAATATATTTTGACTACATAGATAAGTTGCCACATCTATATACACAATATCCTTTCAGTCAGTTACGTTCTCATTACAAATAGTGCTATCATTTACTGACAAGAAGTGTGTTTTTTCCCCAAAAGCTCATACATTTGGCCACACTAAAATCAATTTTCACTAGGACACTGAAGGGCACTTCTATTTATCAAGGGCTTGCCAAACTCTCAAATTTCAACCACCACTCATTTTGGAGCTAGAAATGTTATAAAAAAAGAAATTGCAAGATTTTTTGTTAATAACCAAAAAGTTTAATTTTTTCACTCCTCTCATTCAAAAACCGTGGAATCCTTTTCCTTCCAACTTTTTTTTAAAAAATTAACTCTTGGGCATGGGCCAATCCCGGAAAACGTCATCCTTAAAGGTGAAAGTTTCAGAAAGCAATGAGTGATGGAAAACATACTTAAACAGGAAATTCTCCAGCAACTTTAATTGTAACTATTGCTAGCATTTCAGCTACAATGAAAATGCTTAATAAAATGTTCCCGCTATTATTAGAAAGTAAATATAAGGGGTCAAATTCAACCCTGGTGTTGTAATTCTAATGAAGTTAATGAATTTGGCAGAAAGAGTATTAACATAAATAAGCAATAAGAATAAAAAAAACAATACACTAAGTGTTAGGGGGCTTATTCCTTCACCCACTTACTTCCCTGGTCCTTCTCGCATGAACAGAGAGCAACAATACCTGAAGTCCGAAGGTGCAAACAATTTGATGTTTATTGGGGTGAACTTCCAGCAAGCATGATTCCAGTTTCCTTCCTTAGTGTCCCTCTTCCCAGCTCTGACACCACAGAACCTTACCTGTGGCCCTGTTCCCATTCCTGCCCTTAGCTAAACATGATTCCAATTTCCCCACCCCCATTCCCTGTTCCCATTTCCCCCTTTAGCAAAACATGATTCCAATTTCCCCACCCCCATTCCCTGTTCCCACTTCCCCCCCACACACACACTCACTTCCTGATTGACTGCAGACTATATAGTAAAACTTGAGTTCTGCTTAGCTATACCTTAACCAATCATTCCACTAAAATTAAACCAACCAATCCCAACATGATTATTTAACCAATTATATCCCACCACCTCAATTAGTTCACACCCAGCAAAATTAACTATACAGCAGACAGAAACAATCACAGAACCAGACAGAGATCATGCAGGCAAACAATAGGGAAATGGGGACTACAGTGATAGAACAAACACAGAAATGAGGATTTCACATCCTAGCTATTGATAAGTGAGTTCTTGCCAGACAGGATGCTATCAAACGAAGTTTCCTTTTACATCTTCTAGGCACTTCCCTTTCTCTAGAGGCGATAGGCATTATCAGGACAGGATTGTATTCCTAACAGCCCAATAGCACCTTCTTTCAATGTGACTAGGTTTCAGTGTGAGGATGTGACCCTTCGCTTCCCAGCTTATGGCTGCCTCTGCTGCTTAGCCAAAGTCCTTAGCCTAAGAACAGGGCCTCAGACTGTCACAGTAGGAGAAGACTCTTACACCGGCAGATGGTGATTTTGATACTTTCTTTTATACCTCTATAACTAGCCAAGTGATAAGAATACACCTAAATTCTTAGAGTATAGGCCTTTACAGACAGGCCTGAATATCTATATCCTAACACTAAGTACAGCCTACGAGCCCGCTCCTGATCCTAGGAAGCGAGGGTCTGTCTACACTACAATCAGAGGTGTGATTGCAGCACATGTAGACAGACATAAGCTAGCTTTACTCTAGCTGTCTTGGGTACCAATAACAGTGAAGCCACGGTAGAACAGGGTAGTCACCTGAGTACATTACAAGGATCACTGGTGGACTTGTACTTGGGTGGCTAGCCCAGACTGCTGAAGCTTCACTGCTAATGGTACCCAAACCCAAGCCAGCAAGGTAAAAGCTAGCTCGGGTATGTTTATATGTGCTACAATCACGCCTCCAGTTGCGGTGTAAGTCATACCCTTAGTGACAGAACTCTTACCGACATCAATGGTGCAGGATTGAAGCCTTGAGTGATGCAGCTAGTGTGTAGATACTGAGAAGGGGAGGAATTGAGGGAAAGTACAGTTACTTACCCTATAGTAATTGAGGTTGTTCAAGATGTTGTAGTCAATGTGGATTCCATGTGCATGAGACCAGATTTCTTTTAATAGCTGTGTCTGCCAGGGCCACACATATATCCTGTGCCTCCTTGTACTCCCATAGAGGGGTCATGGCCCTCCCTCAGTTCCTTTGCAATTCAAAGCCCATTTAGCTGAGGACTCTGAAAAGCGGGGATGAAGGGTGAGTCATGGGATTCACACTGACTACAACATCTCAAAGAGCCACAGTTACTGTTTGGTAAGTAATTGTACTTTCTTCTTCTAATAAGAATATAGCAGTAGGGATATATTACCGACCACCTGACCAGGATGGTTATAGTGACTGTGAAATGCTCGGGGAGATTAGAGAGGCTATTCAAATTAAAAACTCAATAATAATAATGGGGGATTTCAACTATCCCCATATTGACTGAATACATGTCATCTTGGGATGGGATGCAGAGATAACGTTTCTTGACACCTTAAATGACTGCTTCTTGGAGCCGCTAGTCCTGAAACTCACAAGAGGAGAGGCAATTCTTGATTTAGGCCTAAGTGGAGCACAGGATCTGATCCAAGAGGCGAATATATCTGGACCCCTTGGTAATAGTGACCATAATATAATTAAATTTAATATCCCTGTGGCGGGGAAAACACCACAGCAGCCCAACACTGTAGCATTTAATTTCAGAAAGGGGGACTAAACAAAAATAAGGAGGTTAGTGAAACAGAAATTAAAGGTACGGCACCAAAAGTGAAATCCCTGCAAGCTGCATGGAAACTCTTTAAAGACACCATAATAGAGGCTCAACTTAAATGTCCACCCCAAATTAAAAAACATAGTAAGAGAACCAAAAAAGTGCCACCGTGGCTGAACAACAAAGTAAAAGAAGCAGTGAGAGGCAAAAAGGCTTCCTTTTAAAAAGTGAGGAAAATAGAAAGGAACATAAACTCTGGCAGATGAGGCGTAAAAATATCATTAGGACGGCCAAAAATGAATTTGAAGAACAATGAGCCAAAGACACCAAAAGTAACAGCAAATTTTTTGTTAAGTACATCAGAAGCAGGAAGCTGCTAAACAACCAGTGGGGCCCCTGGACGATGGAGACGCTAAAGGAGCACTCAAATGAGAAAAGGCCATTGCAGTCCTGGTGACTAATCACGGTTTATTTTATCTATTTGTTCTGGTGACAAATTAGTGTTTAGTTTATCAATTTGTTCCAAAACCTCCTCTAATGACACCTCAATCTGGGGCAGTTCCTCAGATTTGTCACCTAAAAAGAATGGCTCAGGTTTGGGAATCTCCCATCTGCCAGAGTTTATGTTCCTTTCTATTTTCCTCACTTTTTAAAAGGAAGCCTTTTTGCCTCTCACTGCTTCTTTTACTTTGTTGTTCAGCCACGGTGGCACTTTTTTGGTTCTCTTACTATGTTTTTTAATTTGGGGTGGACATTTAAGTTGAGCCTCTATTATGGTGTCTTTAAAGAGTTTCCATGCAGCTTGCAGGGATTTCACTTTTGGTGCCGTACCTTTAATTTCTGTTTCACTAACCTCCTTATTTTTGTTTAGTCCCCCTTTCTGAAATTAAATGCTACAGTGTTGGGCTGCTGTGGTGTTTTCCCTGCCACAGGGATGTTAAATTTAATTATATTATGGTCACTATTACCAAGGGGTCCAGCTATATTCACCTCTTGGACCAGATCCTGTGCTCCACTTAGGCCTAAATCAAGAATTGCCTCTCCTCTTGTGGGTTCCAGGATTAGCGGCTCCAAGAAGCAGTCATTTAAGGTGTCAAGAAACGTTATCTCTGCATCCCATCCCAAGATGACATGTATTCAGTCAATATGGAGATAGCTGAAATCCCCATTATTATTACAGAATTTTTAATCCGAATAGCCTCTCTAATCTCCCCGAGCATTTCACAGTCACTATGACCATCCTGGTCAGGTGGTCGGTAATATATCCCTACTGCTATATTCTTATTATTAGAGCATGGAATTACTATCCACAGAGATTCTATGGTACAGTTTGATTGATTTAAGATTTTTACTTCATTTGATTCATTTCTTTCACATATAGTACCACTCCTGCACCAGCATGACCTATTCTGTCCTTCCGATATACTTTGTACCCTGGTATTACTGTGTCCCATTGATTATCCTCATTCCGCCACGTTTCAATATCCTCATTTAATATGAGGCACTCTAGTTCACCCATCTTATTATTTAGACTCCTAGCATCGGTATATAAGCACTTCCCATCCTTCCTGAATCAGCTCCCCCTTTCCCAAAAGTTTCCCCAGTTCCTAATAAATCTAAACCCCTCCTCACTACACCATCATCTTATCCATGCACTGAGACCTTGCAGTTCTGCCTGTCTAACTGGGCCTGCGCGTGGAACTGGAAGAATTTCAGAGACGATTACCATGGAGGTCCTGAACTTCAATCTCTTATCTAGCAGCCTAAATTAGGTCTTCAGGACCTCTCTCCTATCCTTTCCTATATCTCTGGTATCAACATGTACCATGACCACCGGCTCCCCCACAGCACTACACATAAGTGTATCTAGATGTCTTGAGACATCCGCAACCTTCACAACAGGCAGGCAAGTCACCATGCGGTTCTCCTGGTCATCGCAAACCCAGCTCTCTATGTTTCTAATGATCGAATCACCATTACTAATACCTGTCTCTTCTTAATAACTGGACTTCCCTCCCTGGGAGAGGTATCCTCAGTGTGAGAGGATACCACAACATGATCTGGAAGAAGGGTCTCAACTATGGGATCGTTTCCCTCTGCCCCAGTTGGATGTTCTCCTTCCATGAGATTTCCATCCTCCTCAAGAGCACAGAGGCTGTCAGACCAGAGGTGGGACTGTTCTATTGTGTCCTGGAAAGTCTCTGTCTTCCTTAGCTCCTCCAGTTCAGCCACTCTGGTCTCCAAAGCCCGTACATGGTCTCTGAGGGCCAGGAGCTCCTTGCACCAAATGCACCCATAGGGCAGGTAATCATACATGCTGCATTGAGTGCAATAAATTGGATAGCCCCCACTCTGTTGCTGGACTTCTCTTTTAACTCCTGAAGCTCATTCCTTTGTTGTTCTTTGATTTTTTACCCAGGTATTTTTGGCTTTAACTTTAAAGAATGTTAAGTGTATCTAGCTCCCCTCACACTCCTCCCTCTGAAAACTCCTCTGTTAGCCACTCCTGTTCGCTAGCTCCTCTGGTCACTTAGGAGCAGGCATTTTAAAGCCCGGGTCTCCCTGAGCAGCCCTGACCCTGGTTAAGGCTTGATGGGTGCTAAAGGGCTTAGAGATCAAAGCCTCGTTAAGAAGCTCTCAGCCTTGCCTAGCAGGCCACTAGGCTCAGCCCACGGTCCCCCAAACAATCCATCGAGGGATCATTGTAAGGATCAGGATTGGTTTCCATTGTGATCCCTGCAATCCACCAAGCTGCAAGGAAACTCCCTTCTAAGAGCAGCTGAAAACAATTAGCTCAGTTTCCAGAGTTGTGTCTGATTGAGATCTGGCAGACAAATCTGAATACGTCTTCATCCCTTGCCTGGCTTGTGTGAAATAGAAGCAGATGATTGATGCCAATGGGATTGAGTTAATCTAACGTTTAATGCACTAAACTACACTTACATCTACTGGAAAAATAGGGGAAGGACAATGTAGCAGTGCAGTGTGAAACATCTGCCTCAGGGGGGAGGGATAGCTCAGTGGTTTGAGCATTGGCCTGATAAACCCAGGGTTGTGAGTTCAATCCTTGAGGGGGCCATTTAGGGATCAGGGGCTAAAATTGGGGGTTGGTCCTGCTTCAAGCAGGGGTTTGGACTAGATGACCTCCAGAGGTCCTTTCCAACCCTGATATTCTATGATTCTATGATCACACTACAGGTTGTGATCACAACACAACACAAGGTGAATTTTCAGAGAAGACAATACAATCAGAAGACTTGTCTAAGCCTGGTTTCAGAGTAACAGCCGCGTTAGTCTGTATTCGCAAAAAGAAAAGGAGTACTTGTGGCACCTTAGAGACTAACAAATTTATTTGAGCATAAGCTTTCGTGAGCTACAGCCGATGAAGTGAGCTGTAGCTCACGAAAGCTTATGCTCAAATAAATTTGTTAGTCTCTAAGGTGCCACAAATGCTCCTTTTCTTTTTGTCTAAGCCTGTGATTGCTTTGATAATGAGGAAGTTTAGGTCAGTCAATGTGCCTTGCAGATGTTACCATGAACAATTCATTTGAAGATGTATTTCCATATGTAACACAATCCCCAAGGAGCAAAAAAACTGGAATCCATTTTAAGGCTTTGGGGACTGCGGTTGACAGATTAAGATTCCATGTGTAAAAGGAAGATATTATGTATGTCAAATACTTTTCAGGTTGTGTAGCTGGGTGAATTATTTGGAAACAGCTAAACAGCAAAAGGAATTAAAATATTGCAGCTAGTGCTTAATGTAGCCAACAGTACATAATATATTGGAAAGGGGTGGGAAGGCAATGTGACAGGGTGGGGATGAAACATTCTCAGCATCTGATTTAATAGAACATGACAGAAATTCCTAGAGAAAACAACGGCAATGGAAAGTACTGAGCCCCCACTTTTGCATCCCTGTTCAGCCACTGTCACTCAGTCCTTTCTTTACCTTTGCTTTCTCAAAGTCTAAGTCCTTGCCGATGGTGGTGAGCAGGCGGCAAAGGCACTCCAGGGATTCTTCATCATGGTTCTTAAGCAGCTTCACCACACAGTCATGCATGATGGCCTCTGTCAGCATTTTAAGTTTGAAGAGTTCACCAATGAATTTGATGTTTCCGATGGATCTCCGTCGAGCCTTGTCCTTGGCCTCCTCCAGCTCCTCATGGAGTCGCGTCTTCTCCTCTTGCTGTAGAACAGAAAGGGGAATTCTAGAAAGCATGCAAATGGAAACCACATAGTAGCACATGCTTCTGAAAAGCTAGAGTTACTGCTGTTCACATTCCCAACCTCTTACTCCCCAAACTATGAAACATATAATCATAAGGGCTTCAGTTAATGCAAATAGCTTTTTTATGAAACCCAACCACAGCAACATAGGAAATCAAAATTTTCCAAAGCATCCACAGCAGTCGTATGATTTAGTTGGGGATTGGTCCTGCTTTGAGCAGGGGGGTTGGACTAGATGACCTCCTGAGGTCTCTTCCAACCCTGATAGTCTATGATTCAGTCCTTCAAGATTGCCCTGGCTGGGATGATTTAGTTGGGGTTGGTCCTGCTTTGAGCAAGGGGTTGGACTAGATGACCTCCTGAGGTCTCCTTCAGCTCTAGTCTTCTATGATTGGACTATCAAAGATCACTGAGATTTTATGAAGAAACTCACAGTGGTAGAAGCTTCAAGCTCTTTTTGCTTCTTCTCAAAGACATCATCATCGGCTTTGTCTTTTTCAAATTCCTTCTGGCAACGATTCAGTAGCAACTTGCGGAAATTTACTGTGCTCCCAGGCTTGTCTGCCATAGGTACTTTCAGCTGTATCCAGTGGAAGAAAAACACAGGGAAAAGCACAATTAAACCTTGCCATACAAAGGATCTCAGCTATGCACTCTCAGTTACATTTTATTACATATTTTATAAACAGTAATAGCAGAGACTGCAAGGCTACTACAGTTAAGCATCTTGCCAGTGTTCTCATTAGACAACCATGTTTTTGATTAGACAATCATCTTGCCAGTGTTTTTCATTAGACAACCATCTTGCCAGTGTTTTCATTAGACAACAAAATTCAGATATGAAAATTTTCTCCATACTAAACCTTGTCTGACAACATCTTAGCCTAGAAGTAGATTATGGTTTCCCTACAAAGAATCTTGTTTATGATTCATGATTTTTTAAAAATAAGAACATTTTAAAATACAGATTTGTATTATGCGTTTCAGATTCCAGAGCTATGCCACAACAATATATATTATTGTTAATAAACATTCACAGAGCACTCTGTATGTATCGCCTATGTAACAGTACGTACACCATAGCTAAATCTTATCAGGTCCATGATTTGCAGGGTTCATTTCAGAAATGTGCCACTCTGGGGCAGTGCTCTACCAATGACAAAAACAGGGATCAACACTTGGAAAAATAAGGGTCATTCCCCAAATGTTACGGGTAAATGTTTCTTACCTTAAGATTGGTGATTCGGCCCTCCCCTATCTCGCCTGAAACTTTCTGATGCCTGAAATGGCTTTTCTGGAGGCAGTGCTTCTTGTCTGTGAGTGACAAGAGGTGCTATTTCTGGTAGGATTAGTTCTCTCCATCACTACCTCTCCTTCTCTGTTTTCCCTCCTCTTCTCTACTTCTACCCCTCTTTTCTCCACCCTCAATCTCCATTTTTCCTTTCATTTTTAAAGTACCTATTGTGTTAGATATCGTAACAGGTCTAATGACTGACACTAGTAGGGTGACTGATGTCTAACATAAGGAAAATCTCAGTTTTACTGCCAATAGCATGGCCAGCAATCCTCGACTGTATTGTTTGTCATGGTGCACCATTAGGATAAAAATCACTCAAGTTCTATGTAGAATTGGAATTATCTGGCCAGGGCACAATCCTGTGGCCTGAAATGAACTCTGGATCTGATGAGGTCAATTCCAAAAAGGCATTAAATTCTATCATAAATCAGTAATAGTTCTTTAATCTGCATGTCCATTTCAAGATGGCATTTGCACCATTCTGTTACTGAATCACTACTGGAGTGGTTATGAAGTATCACATTGATGAACTGTGTACCTGTTTTCATGACAGTCACTGCAGTAATGAGTCAGGATACCTACTTTTTAGTTTAAAATGTGCCTCGATACAGATTTACACGATACACATCAAAGCCTTCTCTCTATCAAATAAATAAACAGCTTTAAAAAGTTTGTGTAAATATGCTTTTACATAATACATCATAAACACTGCAAAAAGCCATTATAAGTGTAACTGAGAACACAGTTGGGACTACAAAACCATGAGGCTCAAGATAAAAAAAGTGGATTGATTGTCAGAGCCCAGGGTCAGTTTGTGGGGCTGGAATGTAGAAATTGCCTCAGCTTTCTACTCGCAAACTGAACAAATTTGCTCTGGAAATCAGTGACACAACTTGAATCTGGAATCCTGTTTTTATGGAAAAAGAAAAGGAGTACTTGTGGCACCTTGGAGACTAACCAATTTATTTGAGCATAAGCTTTTGTGAGCTACAGCTCAATCGGAAGTGAGCTGTAGCTCACGAAAGCTTATGCTCAAATAAATTGGTTAGTCTCTAAGGTGCCACAAGTACTCCTTTTCTTTTTGCGAATACAGACTAACACGGCTGTTACTCTGAAACCTGTTTTTATGGAGCTACTTTTAGGACTGAACTGCAATTTAATCACCAAATTTTCAAAGGTGCTCAGCACCCAATAGCTACAAATCTGGACCTCAGTTTAACATCACTCCTAGTCAATTTCACTCTGGGTTTTCTGGGTGCATGTGCGGCCAATATATACATGTAAACACAATTTTGTAATATAAGATTTTCTCAGCTACACTAAGAAGTTCAATAAAAATACTAAAGGGTATAATTCTGCCCTGGATGTGTTTACATAATTCCCATTTTAGTCTATGGGAATGATGTCCAGCAAGGGGAGAACTTACCCACAGGAAACTCCTGTTTGACTTTTGCCACTCTTACCGTTACAAGACATCTACACATATTTGCATAAGCCACAGAGAAGCTGGGCTCATCGATGGCTTTCTCAAAGACCAGGTCAATGACTCCTTTTAGCCTCTCTTCTGTGTCTACAGTCAGGTCTGTTACTTGCTTCATTAGCTGATTGAACATCTGTGGTGTCAATTTGTTTAAGATACTTCGTACCTTGCGGAACAACTCCTAAACATGTCAGTAAAAACAACAATAAGTGCAGAGCACAAACACAGCAAGATTATAGGAGGTGATCTGAATAATAAACTGGTATGCATTTTAAAGGTGAACAGAAAAACTTTTAAAAGGAGTTTTTAAGATGCCAAGTCACTAACAGAATGTATGTCCAGAACTGATCAGACATACATACCGTGAAACCCCCAGACAAGTCCTTAAACACAGTCCTATCTACTCTGCATCAAAATTGTATTAATTATTACTCACAAACAGAGGTTTCCTATTATTGGAATTGCAATCTGCAGTGCTTTGAAACTATGAGTGATTTTCACTGTACTTGACAATTAATAGAATTTCACTATATCCCCATTCCAGTGGAGGCAGGCTCCACTGTACATTTTATAACAAAATACTTGAAAGTCAGTTCTGCCGCCACTTACCCACAAGATGGATTTTGTGGATCTCTCCTGTAACAGTTGATAACTTCACCTATATCTAAAGGACCAGGAAGTGCAGGAACATGCACCTCTCTCAGTTTTCTAAGGTAAAAAGCTTTTCAGTTCACCTTTAATATTAACTCATCTATGGATTAACAGCAATAGAAGAAGAGGGGCAACCCTTTCTAAAGTGTCTATGTGATTCAGAAGTAACATAGGCAGTTAGGAACCAAAGTCTCATTGACTTTTAGTGACACAGGCTCCTAAATGCCTAAGTCACTTTTGAAAATAGGACTTGGGCACTTGAAATTTTTTTTATCTGGAATAACTTCAGAAGCAGTCATTTATGTTCTATAGTTAAGTTTAACTTGAAGAAGCTTTGTTTTTTTTATCAATAGAGGTAACAAGCTTTTACTATATTTACTCTAAGACAGATAATTTTATATTCATTTGGTCAAGTTTGTATTTGTCAACTGGAACAAAATTCCACTGTACTCCAAAAATATTCCGCTGTGGTTATCCCATGAAAGAGCATGAAAGAGCGGAGGGAGAGAAACCTACAGAGAAAGTCTGAGATACAGCAGTGTGGGCATGGGCGGGTCTTTGCTAAAGGGAAATCTACAGAAGAATCTTAGTGCCGCTCAGGCTCAGTACAGAAATACATTCTACAATGGGATGAAAAGGAAGTTCTGTGCTACACTGAAAGTTGGAGGTTGTTTATTTTTAAGGGGAAGGCAGAAATATTCAAGTAAAATAGTTGCATAAAAATAATCTTGGTAGAGAGGTAGTAGGTTGTCTGGTATTCCCTGTCTTCACTCTCTTTATATATGAAGTGACCCAATTTTAACTCTGAATAAGAGTAAAACAAAAAAATAAAGTCAGATCTGAACTGTGACTCAAACTGGACAGCAGTGCTGCTAGGGTTATTGTCCAGACAAGAGTATCACAGCAGCAAGAAGAAACTACCATCGTTCCAGTGTTAATAGAATGAAATGTTAGTGTCTATTGAGGATTCAATTAACTGTGTGTAAGACCACTCCAGAAGTTCACTGGCATTCACAAAGTGTGTTGAGACTGTTCTCACCTGGGTTTTTATATTTTCTGGGTCCTCAGCCTGGCTGTCTCTTTTCAGGCTTGGCTTCCAGGCATTTTCTGCTTTCTTCAGGTGGACATCTTCTTTCACACATACAGTGATGATCTTCCTGGGCTCCCTCCTCTGGCTTTGCTGTGATCTTCTTGGTCCAACATTCAACAACTAGGACAAAAAAATTCCTTATTATATCCCCTTTAATACTCACGGCTCACAATACATGCTCCAGTACTCAAGTAATAGCTGTGGGTGACAATACAATCAATCAACAGTTCACCCTGCTACTGTTATGAATTCCTCTCAGACAGTAAACTGGTCTAGCTTCCAGCTTGGTATCTGCGCAATTCAGATTAAAGGGACAAATAGAAGACACTCTTCCCTCTGTCAGCCATCATCACAACTGAAATAGGATGGCTGCTACCTATCAATCAGAACCTTTTCAATCCCACCACACTGCTTAAGCTCTGTGGAACTGATTCCCAGCCCTGGTCTACACTACGAGTTTAGGTCGAATTTAGCAGCGTTAGATCGATTTAATCCTGCACCCATCCACACAACAAAGCCATTTTTGTCTACTTAATGGGCTCTTAAAATTGATTTCTGTACTCCTCCCTGTCGAGGGGATTACGCTGAAATCGACATAGCCAGGTCGAATTTGGGGTAGTGGGGATGCAATTAGACGGTTATTGGCCTCCGGGAGCTATCCCAGAGTGCTCCATTGTGACCACTCTGGACAGCACTCTCAACTCGGATGCACTGGCCACGTAGACAGGAAAAGCCCAGCAAACTTTTGAATTTCATTTCCTGTTTGGCCACCGTGGCAAGCTGATCAGCACAAGTGACTGTGCAGATATCATCAGCAGAGGTGACCATGGAGTCGCAGAATCGCAAAAGAGCTGTATGGGGAGACGAATCCGTGCTATCAGAACTCCGTTCCAAAAGACGAAATGCCAAAATATTTGCAAAAATCTCCAAGGGCATGAAGGACAGAGGCTATAACAGGGACCCGCAGCAGTGCCGCGTGAAACTTAGGGAGCTCAGGCAAGCCTAACAAAAAAACAAAGAGGCAAACGCCCACTCGGGGTCAGAGCCCCAGACATGCCACTTCCCTTCTCCTGCAAGGGAGTCTCACGCAACAGGGATGAGGATTCTGGGGACAAGGAAGATGATGAGGAGGGGGAGGTTGAAGATAGCACATACCAGGCAAGTGGAGAAGCCGTTCTCCCAGACAGCCAGGAACTGTTTATCACCCTGGAGCCAATACCCTCCCAACCTGGGCTCCCAGACCTTGAAGGCGGAGAAGGCACCTCTGGTGAGTGTACCTTTGTAAATATAATACATGGTTTAAAAGCAAGCGTGTTTAATGATTAATTTGCCCTGAAGACTTGGGATTCATTCGCAGTCAATACAGCTACTGGAAAAGTCTGTTAACGTGTCTGGGGATGGAGCGGAAATCCTCCAAGGATATCTCAATGAAGCTCTCCTGGAGGTACTCCCAAAGCCTTTGCAAAAGGTTTCTGGGGAGGGCAGCCTTATTGCGTCCTCCATGGTAGGACACTTTACCACGCCAGGCCAGTAGCACATAGTCTTGAATCACTGCATAAGAAAGCATGGCAGCATGCGGTCCCGGTGTTTCAAGCAACATCCATTCTTTATCTCTCTGTGTTATTCTAGGAGAGTGATATCATTCATGGTCACCTGGTTGAAACAGGGGAATTTTATTAAGGGGACATTCAGAGATGGCTGTTCCTGCTGGGCTGTTTGCCTGTGGCTGAAAAGAAATCATCTCCGCTGTAAGCCATGCAGTGGGGCAAGGGGTGAAGCCATCATCCCAGAGAATTGGGTACGGGGGGGGGAGGTATAGTTGGGTTTGTGCTGCACGTTAACCTGAAAACATCAGCCCCTCCTTTTAAATGGCCTTAAATGGCCTTTTAAATGGTCTTTTTCAATTTTACTCTCCCTTTTTTCCCTCCAGCAGCTGCAAATGTTTCAACGCTGCCACTAGCATCTCTGTCCCAGAGGCTAGTGCAGATAAGAAGGCAAAAAACACGCACTCACGATGAAATGGTCTCTGAGCTCATGCAGTCCTCCTGCACTGAAAGAGCCTAGCAGAATGCATGGAGGCAGACAATGTCAGAGTCCAGGAAAGCACAAAATGAACGCGAGGAAAGGAGGGACACGCAAGAGGATAGATGGCTGGAGCAACAGGAGAGGTGGCGGCAGCGTGATGAGAGGAGGCAGGATGCAATGCTGAGGCTACTGGAGGATCAAACTGATATGCTCCGGCGTATGGTTGAGGTGCAGCAAAGGCACAGACTGTCACTGCAGCCCTTGTGTAATCAACCGCCCTCCTCCCCAAGTTCCATAGCCTCCTCACCCAGAAGCCCAAGAGCGTGGGGAGGGAGGGGGCGCGCGAGCGGCTCCGGGCACCCAACCACTCCACCCCAGAGGACTGCCCAAGCAACAGAAGGCTGGCATTCAATAAGTTTTGAAGTGCAGTGTGGCCTTGTCCTTCCCTCCTCCCTCCCCTGCCCCTTGGCTACCGTGGCAGTTATCCCCCATTTGTGTGAAGAATTAATAAAGAATGGATGAATTTGAAACAACAATGACTTTATTGCCTCCGCAAGTGGTGATCAAAGGGGGGCGGGGAGGGTGCTTGGCTTACAGGGAAGTAGAGTGAACCAAGGGGGCAGGTTTTCATCAAGGAGAAACAAACAGAACGGTTACGCTGTAGCCTGGTCAGCCAGGAAACTGGTTTTCAAAGCTTCTCTGATGCGCAGTATGCCCTGCTGTGCTCTTCTAATTGCCCTGGTGTCTGACTGTGTGTAATCAGCAGCCAGGCGATTTGCCTCAACTTCGCACCCCGCCACGTACATCTCCCCCCTTACTCTCACAGATATTGTGGAGTGCACAGCAAGCAGTAATAACAATGGAAATATTGGTTTCGCTGAGGTCTAAGCGAGTCAGTAAACTGCGCCAGCGCGCCTTTAAACGTCCAAATGCACATTCTACCACCATTATGACAGGTTTCAGAGTAGCAGCCGTGTTAGTCTGTATTCGCAAAAAGAAAAGGAGGACTTGTGGCACCTTACAGACTAACCAATTTATTTGAGCATAAGCTTTCGTGAGCTACAGCTCCAATGAAGTGAGCTGTAGCTCACGAAAGCTCATGCTCAAATAAATTGGTTAGTCTCTAAGGTGCCACAAGTACTCCTTTTCTTTCTACCACCATTCTGCACTTGCTCAGCCTATAGTTGAACAGCTCCTGACTACTGTCCAGGGTGCTTGTGTATGGATTCATGAGCCATGGCATTAAGGGGTAGGCTGGGTCCCCAAGGATAACTATAGGCATTTCAACATCCCCAACGGTTGTTTTCTGGTCTGGAAAGTAAGTCCCTTGCTGCATCTGTTCATACAGACCAGAGTTCCTGAAGATGCGAGCGTCATGTACTTTTCCCGGCCATCCCATGTTGATGTTGGTGAAACGTCCCTTGTGATCCACCAGTGCTTGCAGCACCACTGAAAAGTATCCCTTTTGGTTTATGTACTGGCTGCCTTAGTGCTCCAGTCCCAAGATAGGGATATGCGTTCCGTCTATCGCCCCATCACAGTTAGGGAATCCCATTGCAGCAAAGCCATCCACTATGACCTGCACATTTCTCAGAGTCACTACCCTTGATAGCAGCAGCTCAGTGATTGCGTTGGCTACTTGGATCACAGAAGCCCCCACAGTAGATTTGCCCACTCCAAATTGATTCCCGACTGACCAGTAGCTGTTTGGTGTTGCAAGCTTCCAGAGGGCTATCGCCACTTGCTTGTGAACTGTGAGGGCTGCTCTCATCTTGGTATTCTTGCGCTTCAGGGCAGGGGAAAGCAAGTCACAAAGTTCCATGAAAATTCCCTTATGTATGCGAAAGTTTCGCAGCCACTGGGAATCATCCCAGACCTGCAACACTATGCAGTCCCACCAGTCTGTGCTTGTTTTCTGGGCCCAGAATCGGCGTTCCATGGCATGAGCCTGCCCCATTATCACTAGGATGGCCAAATTGCCGCGGCCCATGCTTTGAAAGAAGTCTGTGTCCATGTCCTCATCAGTCTTGTCACCACGTTGCCATCACCTCCTCGCCTGCTTTTGCAGGTTCTGGTTCTGCATAAACTGCATGATAATGCGTGAGGTGTTTACAATGTTCATAACTGCTGCGGTGATTTGAGCGGGCTCCATGCTTGCCGTGGTATGGCGTCTGCAGGAGAGCTGAGTTGCAGGGGAAGCAGTGGTTGGAATACCAGTTGTGAAGACCTACCGCACCGCCTGCTACCAGGACACAACAGCTGAGTGGGCTGCACGCTTGGCGTGGTATGGCGAGACAAGAGCAGCCGAGCAGAGTTGCAGCGGAAGCGGTGGATGATGACGGTCATATGGAGGACCTGTGAGGTGGATTCATAGCACAAGGAGAGCAGAGTGGCAATGGAAGTGGTCGTTCGATGATGATGGTTTGCAGCCCTACTGCACCATCTGCTGAAAGCAGTATGGCACCAGCACGGAAAAAAAGGTGCAAAATGATTGTCTGCCGTTGCTTTCACAGAGGGAGGGGCGACTGATGACATGTACCCAAAACCACCCTCGACAATGTTTTTGCCCCATCAGGTATTGGGAGCTCAACCCAGAATTCCAATGGGCGGTGGAGACTGTGGGAACTGTGGGATAGCTACCCACAGTGCAACGCTCTGAAAGTCGACACTAGCCTCGGTACTGTGGACACACTCCACTGACTTAATGCGCTTAGTGGGGACACACACAATCGACCGTATAAAATCGCTTTCTAAAAAATCGACTTCTATAAATTCCTCCTAATTTCGTAGTGTAAACATACCCCCAGTGTCCAACGGGAAGTTTTGAAAAATAGAGACTATTAAGATAGGAGGTCACAGTAAAAGCATGTTTTAGGACTAAGCAGAATCTTCCTATTTTAAACATGTAAGCTCAGGCTAGTAAATTATGTTTTTGGTAAAACTATTAGCCTATTACTGACGTTTCAACTGAATTTGGTTTTAAACAACAAAGCTATTTTTGAATTGCACATAGAAAGGAGGGTCAATTCCCCTGAGGCTGAGTAATTCAAAACTGGTATGATTCAAATTTTCTCTAAACTTCACTGCTGGAGGAATGTAAATTTTTCTTTTGAATGATGGCACTTACCACCTCCCACAAAGTAGACAGAGTGGGACAGTTTAGCCCATTCAAAACCACACATGAACAATGCTGACGGTACAGTAGAGAAAGATCATTTGTATCGGCAAAAGGGTATAACACAGACGCCGCGCCAGAGTGACCTTTGGTCTCTGGTTTAAACACTAAATGTACTGAATAGTGCACTAACTCGTATATCTCTGAGTGTGCTTGGCAGCAATGCCTGACTACTCAATATTAACTTACATGTTTGTCAACAAACAGTTCTTTAATGCTTGTTAACAAAACATATTTGACATCTTTTCTGTGCTGTATACAACTTTTACACACAATTTTGGACACTTCAAAAGCCAGTCTCTGTTTGACTAAGTGATTAATCCACATTGTTGAAGCAAAATCATCTGAGATATTCAAACGGCTAAACTGATTACATGAAAAAAATGCTTGTGGGCTGATGCCCTGCATGCCAAGTTTCAGCCTAAAACACATTTTTGCCAGAGTTAGACAACCCCTGAGTATAGGTGCTTATAATAGGAATGTTAAACATTTCACTTTGACAGCATAAATGCTTGCTGCTGATAAAATAACATCACAACATACTAATGGTCACTACTGGAGTTTAGTTTGGCTTTCATTAAGTGATAATGCCAATGGAATGAAATGTTGTCACAGGATAATGATCTCAAGCACTTACATCCTTCATAGAATCACAGAATATCAGGGTTGGAAGGGACCTCAGGAGGTCATCTAGTCCAACCCCCTGCTCAAAAGCAGGACCCATACCCAATTAAATCATCCCAGCCAGGGCTTTGTCAAGCCTGACCTTAAAAACTTCTAAGGAAGGAGATTCCACCACCTCCCTAGGTAACGCATTCCAGTGTTTCACCACCCTCCTAGTGGAAAAGTTTTTCCTAATATCCAACCTAAATCTCCCCCACTGCAACTTGAGACCATTACTCCTTGTCCTGTCCTCTTCCACCACTAAGAATAGTCTAGAACCATCCTCTCTGGAACTACCTCTCAGGTAGTTGAAAGCAGCTATCAAATCCCCCCTCATTCTTCTCTTCTGCAGACTAAACAATCCCAGTTCCCTCAGCCTCTCCTCATAACTCATGTGTTCCAGACCCCTAATCATTCTTGTTGCCCTTCGCTGGACTCTCTCCAATTTATCCACATCCTTCTTGTAGTGTGGGGCCCAAAACTGGACACAGTACTCCAGATGAGGCCTCACCAATGTCGAATAGAGGGGGATGATCACGTCCCTCGATCTGCTCGCTATGCCCCTACTTATACATTCCAAAATGCCACTGGCCTTCTTGGCAACAAGGGCACACTGCTGGCTCATATCCAGCTTCTCGTCCACTGTCACCCCTAGGTCCTTTTCCACAGAACTGCTGCCTAGGCATTCGGTCCCTAGTCTGTAGCTGTGCATTGGGTTCTTCCATCCTAAGTGCAGGACCCTGCACTTATCCTTATTGAACCTCATCAGATTTCTTTTGGCCCAATCCTCCAATTTGTCTAGGTCCCTCTGTATCCTATCCCTCCCCTCCAGCGTATCTACCACTCCTCCCAGTTTAGTATCATCCGCAAATTTGCTGAGAGTGCAATCCACACCATCCTCCAGATCATTTATGAAGATATTGAACAAAACCGGCCCCAGGACCGACCCTTGGGGCACTCCACTTGACACCGGCTGCCAACTAGACATGGAGCCATTGATCACTACCCGTTGAGCCCAACAATCTAGCCAACTTTCTACCCACCTTATAGTGCATTCATCCAGCCCATACTTCCTTAACTTGCTGACAAGGCAAGCCATGACAAAACACTGAAAGAGTTATGTGGTAAAGAGGGTTTGTGTACCAACCTACTAGCCTTTCACGTATGAAGACACTTTCAAATCTAATTGCAGGACACGTATAAACGAATCTAACAGTCTCATCCTAGTTCCCATTTGTGCACACCATAAAAGCCACATAATTGCACAAGTAAATCCATATCACTGACAAGATTAGCAGATCCGTATTACAGTGTATTGGCAGACAACTGTGTGGAAATTTATACAGCACTTGCTTGCACTATGCCTTGTTGAAATCCATGCCATCAGTCACTTCAGTTCCATGACTACTGAAAATTCACTCACCATTTTCATTCAAAACATGCTCGCTCTGGTTTGATGCTGGTGTGATATAACAAAATCTGCTTGGAGCCCTATCAGTTTATAACCAATATTACAAAGTACCTATTCCAGGCTCTAAGTGCCTTTGCAAATGTACAACCACATAAGACAGAAACTTTCCTTCATACTAAAACCAGAAAACAGCCACCTACACACAAAATCAAACCCAAACACTATCTGCTTCAGCCATAAACACCAGCCCATATCATGCCTCATCCTTTTGAAAAAACTAAGGCTTGGTCTACACGTGGTATAACTATGTTGCTCAGGGGTGTGGATTTTATGTCAGTATAACTTCGTCACTCAGGAGTGTAGAAAATCCATATCCTTGAGCGACGGAGTTCTAAATCCTTGGCCCCTGGAGTAGAGAGCGCTATGTTGATGAGAGGACTTCTCCTGTCGACACAGCTACTGCCTCTCAGGGAGGTGGAGTACCTTCCCTGTTGGCATAGGTAGCATCTTCAGTAAGCACTACAGTGGCTCTGCTGCAGCACTGTAAATGTAGAAAAGCCTTAAGTAAAGAAAACAGTTTGCAGAGTGCCCTGAAAGTAAACAGATTTGGGCCTCTTGCTAAATTGAGGGCCCTCCATGGAAAACAGCTTGCCAGAAGCCCCCTCTCTTTTACACCAACTGGGTTTCAGCTTGAGGGACCCTTCATTAACTGCAGCTGTGCCAGCAAAGCATGGGGAGAGAGGTATCAAATAGGCAAGTACCAAAACATTTAGGGTTTATAGACACCTACAGTAACTCCTCACAATGTAGTTATGTTCCTGAAAAATGCTACATTAAGCAAAACAATGTTAAGCAAATCCAATTTCCCCATAAGAATTAATGTAAATAGGAGGGGTTAGGTTCCAGGGAATTTTTTTTTGCCAGACAAAAGACTATACACACACACAGAGAGTGTAAGTTTTAAACAAACAATTTAATACTGTACACAGCAATGATGATTGTGAAGCTTGGTTGAGGTGGTGGAGTCAGAGGGTGGGATATTTCCCAGGGGATGCCTTACTGATAAATGATGAACTAGCACTCAGCTGAGCCCTCAAGGGTTAACACATTCTTATTGATGTAGCCTCACACTCTACAAGGAAGCATGAATGGAGGGAGGGGAGACCGCGTGGCAGAGAGAGACAGAGACATACACCATGTATGTGTGTGAGAAAGAGAGAGACAGACACAGACCGTGTGTGTGTGAGAGAGAGAGACACACACACACCATGTGTGTGAGAGATAGATGCACATTGCCCCTTTCAGTACGCTGACCCCATGCTAAGTAAACTGCCTTTTTAAGTATATCAGCAAGTTGAGACAGCAGCTGCTGCCAGCAAGTTCCCTCCATCCTGAGCTCTGGCGTGTTCCCGCCTGCTCTGTGGAGAAGGGGTACAGGAGCGTGGGACAGAAGCGGGGGGAGAGGGACACCCTGACATTAGCACTTCTCTTCCCCCCCTTCTGCACAGCAAGCAGGAGGCTCCCGGGAGCAGCTCCAAGGCAGAGGGCAGGAGCAGCAGAGGGCAGTGGGGGGAGGGACAGCCGAACTGCCTGGCAATTGATAGCCTGATGGGCAGCTGCCGCACAGGGAACTTAGGGGAGCTGATAGTGGGGCTACTGGTCCACCCTGGTTCAAGCTTGCACCAGCTCCAACGGGCTGCTCTTTCTGCAAGCAGCGGACAAAGCAGGCGGCTGCCAAACATTATAAGGGAGCACTGTGCAACTTTAAATGAGCATGTTCTCTAATAGATCAGCAACGTAACAATGAAACAATGTTAACCGCGACGACATTAAGTGAGGAGTTACTGTACTGAAATATAAGAACATGTCAAGTCAATGCATTTGTTATTAAAGCAGGTGACATTAATCCTAGGGCAGTGATTTATTTCTGTTATATTAAATGGCTGAGGTAGAATTCATTATTTCGCCTGATGGGCATTGGTGCCACAGTGGCAAATGTTGACTAGACCAGTGCAGTCTTTTTGAAACCGGTTTGGTTTACAGACCTTCAATACATCAAAGCAGCTAATCCAGAAAAGTAGTTTTTTTAAAAGAATAATATCTATATTTATGAATAAACTGATTTCAAATTGGCTGAATATTTGTGGTTGGCTTTTAAAATACCTATCAGTGAACAGTAGTCTGTTTGGAATGATTTATATTAAAAATAATATATTATAAGCTTTTTGCAGCAGGAACTGAATATTGGTCTGTGTTTGTGGTGCCTAACACAATGGGGGCCTGGCCCCTGCCTGGGGCTCCTCATTGCTACCACTATTACCACTACTAAATTACTACTACTATTAGTAATCATTAATTATATAGCACCTTCAATAATAATGCTATCACTTTACACTTCTATAACACCTTCCATCCAAGGATCTCAAAAGTGTCTAACGAACTCACCACGCACCCTCCTTACAGCTGGGGAAAACTCTAAAGGACTTGTCAGGTGAGTCAGAAGCACAGCAGGGAACTCATGAATAGTAAAATGGGACCCTAGTGTTTTCTTTCTGGTTTAGATTCCCTTCTTAGAATATCATTAAACTAATCCAAATCCCTCAGAAACATCCAGGAAACCAAAGAAGGCTAACTGCTCCTCTTTATGCTCATCTGGGTACATTTTTCTCTTCGTACACAAGTAGGCCTTATTTGTTTCTATATTTTTCAGTTTTCATCTGTACCATAAATATCTCTCTTGGTTCTATTTTGAGTAACTCTGAATTATCCCTCCATGTTGTTTTGTTTGAAATTTGCTATTTCTGAAATGACAGACAGAAAGCCAAAAGAAGCAAAGAAAGAACGTTGTCATGTGTTGAGAGCTTATTAACTCTGAGCTGCTTGACATCATTTTGAGAGTAGGAATTAGGTGGTGGGCTTCAGTGGTTTATGGGCATGGCATGTGTAAAAGTGAAATGACGAGAGTGGACATACAATGCCAATACAGATGTTGGTGCATTTTACAAGAGGATAACATTTGATTTTTCTAGGCTGAAATCCCTCTTATCCTATAATGAATAATATTATAGGATAGCAGGTTTGTTAAATACTGTTACCTTTAAAACCTACCCTAAAAATGCACAGTAAGAAACTACTCTTTACAGGCACAAATGTAAAATGTATGTTATGCGCTGAATGCTCCAAATGAACGGGGTAAGCAGGACTTACCTTGTCTCCCCCTTTCCACAGGTCTGCAAAGTGCACACCCCTCGCAGATCCCGCTCAGGCCAACGTCCCAGCATGCCCTCTACTGGTGATGTCCCACCCACCACTGAAGAGACTGCCTAGAGGGGTACAATGCAAGTCTTGTTTCGTTTTTTTTTGTTTTTTACAGTATTGCATCTTTTTGTAAAGTTTTCTGTTAATTTTATTCTCTGTAAACAATACAATTATGAAAAAGAAAACTTTACAGAAAGGTGCAAAAACTGGGGTGGGGATGGGGAGAAGGAGGGATTTGTCTTACCCCTATCGGCAGGTTCCTCAATGGTGGGTGAGATGAGACCAACAGAGGGCATGCTGGGGTGCCACACCGAGCCACAGAAGGCAATCCGGGGTTGTTCTGCACTTTGCAGGCCTGCTGAAAGAGAAAGAGCCATGTTTAAATTACTAAAATGCTGAGTGTCTACTTTACTGTTTGAGACATTCAGCACATAAGAAGGCCATTACTTACTGTAACTGGAGGTTCTTTGAGATGTGTGGTCCCTATCTGGATTCCACTGGGGATTATGCATGCACACAGTGCCTTTGGATTCAGAGAATTTGAAAGTAGCGTCTGTTGGCCTGCGCATGCACCTTGACTTGCCTTGTACTTCTGTCAGAGGCAATAAAGGGCGGGGTGGACCAACCACATCTCCAGTTCCTTCTCTACCACAAATCTGACAAATACGCAGCAGAAGGGAAGGAGGGTGGGACTAGAATACAGATAGGGACCATGCATCTCAAAAAACCTCCAGTTACAGGTAAGTAACCTCCTCTTCTTTGAGTGATGGTCCCTCTTGTATTGCCGAGGGTGATTAACAAGCAGTACCTAAGATGGAGGAGGGAGCGACGATGAGGATAGAATGGTCATGTGGAGAACTGCCATGCCAAAGGAGGCATCTGACGCTGAGTCCTGTACAGAATTCCACGTGGCTCTACGTATGTCTATGAGGGGCACATCCTGAAGGTTGTGCCCCTGTGGTTCACACCTGAGGCTGTGGTTCACACCTGAGCTATCGTGGCTCGCACCCCTGTGGTGGGGAGGCTGGCCTGTCAGCTGGTAGCGGAGTTTAATGCAACCCAAAATCCATTTGGAGATTCTTTGGGTGGAGATGACATGTCTGCTGAGTCTCGCTGGCACTGCAACAAACAGTCTAGGGGACTTCCTGATTGATTTAGTGCTTTGCAGGTAGAAGATCAGAGCTTGTTGGACGTTGAGGGAGTGGAGTCAACGTTCTTCTGCAGATGCGTGTGGTTCCGGGAAGAAAATAGGTAAGTGAATGGATTGATTAATGTGTAACCTGGAGACCACCTTTGGTAAAAATTTTGGGTGTAGACATAGAAAGACTTTATCATTGTGGAAAACTTTGAAAGGTGGGTCTGCCCTCATAGCTCCGAGTTCGCTGTCCTTTCTTGTGGAAGCGATAGCAACAAGGAAGGGGACTTTTATGGAAAGAAAAGACATGGAGCACGATGCTAATGGGGCTCAAAGGGAGGCTTTGTTAGCACGGAGAGAATTAGATTCAGGTCCCATTGTGTTGCGATCGCTTGAAAAGGTGGGAAGGTTCCGATGAGCCCTTTCCAAAATCTAGTGATTAGCGGATATGTAAAGACGGAGTACCCTTCCACTGGAGGTTGGAATGCACTAATTAGCGCCTGGTCGACTGTCAAAGAGCTGAAGATGAGACCTGATCACTTTAATGAATGTCTAGGATGAGGACAATCTCTGCCAATTCTGGTAAAACTCCTTTTTGTTAAACCAAGATGAGAAACATCTCCACTTGGCTTGGTAACATTACTGAATGGAGTCCTTCCCACTGCTGGAGAGAATGTTTTGCACAGTTGAAGAGCACATCCATTCTAAAGCAGATGCCCATCCAAATACCATGCTCTGTGGTGGAGCGCATGTGGACTGGGATGCCTGAACTCGCCATTGAACTGGGTCAGCAGATCAGGGAAGTTGGAGATGGGAATTGGTGGGCAGGAAGACACGTGGAGGAGATTGGGAAACTAGAATTGTCTGGGCCTGCAGGTGATGATCAGAATGATTGTCACTCTGTCTTGTCGGATTATGTGAAGCACTCAAGGCAGGAGCGGTAATGGAGGGAGGACATAGCTGAGTTGGTCTGAACAGGAAAGTAGGAGAGTGTTGCCCTAGAAGTGGTGGTTGAGGGTTCCCCTGGAGCGGTATGTGGTGCACTGGCTGTTCTCCCATAGGTCTCCGGTCGGGGACCACAACTGGCAAAAATATTGTGTATACTACTAAGTCATGAAGCCCCACTCGTGGTCGATTGCAAAATGTCTGCTGAGCGAGTCTGCGAGTACATTCTGTGTCCCCAGAAGATAGGCTGTGGACAAGAGGATCTGGTGATTGATGCACCTGTTCCAGAGATTGACTGCCTCATTCCCCTGTTTCTTGATATAGAAAACAGTGGTGTTGTCTGACATGATGAGAACATGATGGGAGTGAATGAATGGAAGGAAAGATTTGCATGCCTTTCTTACAGCTTGGAGTCCTGAAATATTTATGTGCATCCTGGATTCTCTGGGAGTCCATGTTCCTTGTGTCATGTGATCATCCATGTGAGCTCCTCAGCCCACCAGGGAAGTATTACGATTATCATCTTGTCTGGGGAGGAGGGAAGAAAGGAAATCCACATGGATACATGATGCGGGTCTGACCATCATTGGATGGATGAATTCACCTTGTCAGGGACTGTCAGCATGAAGTCCATGGAGTGACGGTTTGGTGAGTAAATGGGCCCATATCTGAAGGTAGCAGAGGTGAAGTAACTTGAAGGGGGTCACATAGGCACATAAAGCCATGTGACGAAAGGAGGGAGGGACAGCCAAGTCCTGGCCGGTACATAAGGATTGCTCATGATGTGAGTTATGATGTCGCTCATTGTCTGAAATCTGTACCTGGGCAAGTAAAGTTGTGCTATCACTGGATTTATGGTAGCACAGATGAAGTGCAGAGACTGCATGGGATCGACTATCGATTTCTTGAAGTTGACACCAATTCCCAGGGAAGAAAGGAGGCTAACGAGATAACTGGCTCTGTGGATGAGGGGAAAGCAGTGGACATGTTGTTCCTTGACTTTAGCAAAGCTTTTGACACAGTCTCCCACAGTATTCTTGCCAGCAAGTTAAAGAAGTATGGGCTGGATGAATGGATTATAATGTGGATAGAAAGCTGGCTTGATTGTCGGGCTCAAAGGGTAGTGATCAATGGCTCCATATCTAGTTGGCAGCCAGTATCAAGTGGAGTGCCCCAAGGGTCGGTCCTCGGGCCGGTTTTGTTCAATATCTTCATTAATGATCTGGAGGATGGCATGGACTGCACCCTCAGCAAGTTTGCAGATGACACTAAACTTGGAAGAGAGGTAGATACGCTGGAGGGTAGGGATAGGATACAGTGGGACCTAGACAAATTAGAGGATTGGGCCAAAAGAAATCTGATGAGGTTCAACAAAGACAAGTGCAGAGTCCTGCACTTAGGATGGAAGAATCCCATGCACCGCTACAGACTAGGGACCGAATGGCTAGGCAGCAGTTCTGCAGAAAAGGACCTAGGGGTTACAGTGGACAAGAAGCTGGATATGAGTCAACAGTGTGCCCTTGTTGCCAAGAAGGCTAACGGAATTTTGGGCTGTATAAGTAGGAGCATTGCCAGCAGGTCAAGGGACATGATCATTCCCCTCTATTCGACATTGGTGAGGCCTCATCTGGAGTACTGTGTCCAGTTTTGGGCCCCACACTACAAGAAAAATGTGGAAAAATTGGAAAACGTCCAGCGGAGGGCAACAAAAATGATTAGGGGACTGGAACACATGATTTATGAGGAGAGGCTGAGAAAACTGGGATTGTTTAGTCTGCGGAAGAGAAGAATGAGGGGGGATTTGATAGTTGCTTTCAACTACCTGAAAGGGGGTTCCGAAGAGGATGGATCTAGACTGTTCTCAGTGGTAGCAGATGACAGAACAAGGAGTAATGGTCTCAAGTTGCAGTGGGGGAGATATAGGTTGGATATTAGGAAAATTTTTTTCACTAGGAGAGTGGTGAAGCACTGGAATGTGTTACCTAGGGAGGTGGTGGAATCTCCTTCCTTAGAAGTTTTTAAGGTCAGGCTTGACAAAGCCCTGGCTGGGATGATTTAGTTGGGGATTGGTTCTGCTTTGAGCAGGGGGTTGGACTAGATGACCTCCTGAGGTCCCTTCCAACCCTGATATTCTATGATTCTAAGTAACAGAGGCTGATGCGTGGGTTTCTTGCCTGGAGCTGGTGGCTAGGAGCCAATCGTTGAGATACGGAAAGACGAGGAGTCCATAATGCCTGACGTGGTCTGCTACAATGGAAAATACTTTGATCAAGTCTCTGGGAGCAGTAGCTATCCTGAAGGGGAGCACCTTGTAATGAAAATTCGTCACTGCCATATGAACCTTGAATTTGCAGATGAAATGACTGAGGTGCCAAAGATCAAGGACTGGTCTCCACCCACCTTTCTTTTTGGGTATCAGAAAGTAAGTTGAGTAGAATCCTATTCTCTGATATTTTGGAGGAATGTATTATATTGCTTCCCTTTGTAACAAGGAGTTCAACTTTTGGACAAGAATACTGTCGTGAGAGCAGCCCCCAAGGGTGATGGGGATGGGAGTTTTCGAGGAGGGAATGTGACAAACTCTGTCATCTAGCCACAGTGAATGATTTCAATACCCATCTGTCTGTTATCACACTCTAAGCATAGAAAAATGACCCCCAAAGGGAGTAGGAAGGTCATGAGGCACTAGACATAGTGGTCAGCGGCTCCTGGGCTCACACCCTTGGCTGGAGATTGAGTCTGGCTCCTGGGCTCACACCCCTTGGCTGGAGATTGAGTCTGGGACGTTGAAGCCTGATAGGGATGCCATGGGAGGCAAGACCTCTCTGTGTCTTTTGACGTTTCCCTGGGGCTCATTAGGTCTCTGTGGGTAGAAATGAGGAGACCTGAAGCACTGGGTGGATGATGGACAGTGAAATTTTCATTTCAGGGCAGGAGTGTAGATGCCCAATGAGTGAAAAGTAGCCTTGGAGTCCTTCAGTGTATGTAGTGATTCATCTGTCTTCTGGTTAAAAAGATGGGATTTGTCAAAAGGGAGGTTCTCAATGGTATTCTGGAACTCCCTAGGAAAACCAGAAGAATGGAGACAAGACTATCTATGCATGACTATTGCTGCAGCCATGGCCCTGGAGGAGGAATATGCTGCATCTACTGTACATTGGAGAGCAGTTCTGGCCATGAGCTTCCCTCCATCAACAAGTGCCTGAAAATGAGCACGATCTTGTTGTGGAAGGCTATCAAAATTCCTCGAATTTACTGTAATTTAGGAAGTCCTATTTGGCTAATAATTTGTGATTCTGAATTGTAGGCTAGAAGATGAAAAAGTTTATGTTCTAGAAGATCTATACACTTCCCTTCCTTATCAGCAGGTGTGGATCGAAGATGTTGCTGTTCGGCCCTTTCTGCAGCAGCCTGGACTACTAGGGAATTTGAAGTTCTTTCTCCACCAATGGATCCATATGCCTGCTGGAAGGATACCTCAAGGGGAAGGCAGTTGACAGTTCCTTCGCAAATCAGGCGGGTTTTGAGGGGCCGTACTGTGCACAGGGTCTCCAATATGCCCAATAGGTCAGATCCAAAAGAGATTGTGGTGGTCCCAAGGCGTGGTACCAGTGGCTCTGTGGTAGCTGAGGTGGTAGTTGTTGCTGGAGATGTTGGTGGAGATGTGGTGGTCTCCGCGATGGTGCATAAGGGTGGTATGATAAAGGTGGTTCTTCTCTCAGTTCCGACTCATCTGAAAAGGAGACAGCGCACTCTGGCTTTAATGGTGGTACCGTCGGAGCCAGTGGAAGAGTGTAGAGCATCAGTGCAGAGGGTGAGGGACCTCATATCAGAGACACATTCCTTGGATGGGACAGAATCTCTTTAGCAGTAGAGGGACTCGATGGAGGGGGTACTCTGGGTCTGGCAAGGAAAAGATGTCCCGAGACGCAGCCATAGCTCCAGATATCCCTGGTGTGAGAGGCATTGGTCCTCGCACTGGGATCACTCCTGGTACAGAACGGTCCCGCGTCTTGTGGGGTGCCGGAGATGGCAGAACCAATGGATTGGCACCTAAAACTGCTGGGTCCTATTGTTTATGGGTCTTTTTCCTGTGCCTGTGAAACTTAGAACATACTCAGTCCCCTTGGGCTGAGCTGGGGAAAGGAGTGTCGATTTTCTTTGATTTAGAGAAATACTTAGTTCCATGCTTACGGGAGGGCTTCCTTACCTCCTAACCTGAGTGTCTCTGGATTAAGTTTAGAAGTGTGTGCAACAAGAGTGATGTAGTGGTGGGAGTCTGCTATAGACCACCGGACCAGGGGGATGAGGTAGATGAGGCTTTCTTCCGGCAGCTCACGGAAGCTACTAGATCGCATGCCCTGATTCTCATGGGTGACTTTAATTTTCCTGATATCTGCTGGGAGAGCAATACAGCGGTGCATAGACAATCCAGGAAGTTTTTGGAAAGCGTAGGGGACAATTTCCTGGCGCAAGTGCTAGAGGAGCCAACTAGGGGGGGCGCTTTTCTTGACCTGCTGCTCACAAACCGGGTAGAATTAGTGGGGGAAGCAAAAGTGGATGGGAATCTGGGAGGCAGTGACCATGAGTTGGTTGAGTTCAGGATCCTGACACAGGGAAGAAAGGTAAGCAGCACGATACGGACCCTGGACTTCAGGAAAGCAGACTTCGACTCCCTCAGGGAACGGATGACCAGGATCCCCTGGGGGACTAACTTGAAGGGGAAAGGAGTCCAGGAGAGCTGGCTGTATTTCAAGGAATCCCTGTTGAGGTTACAGGGACAAACCATCCCGATGAGTCGAAAGAATAGTAAATATGGCAGGCGACCAGCTTGGCTTAATGGTGAAATCTTAGCGGATCTTAAACATAAAAAAGAAGCTTACAAGAAGTGGAAGGTTGGACATATGACCAGGGAAGAGTATAAAAATATTGCTCGGGCATGTAGGAATGTTATCAGGAGGGCCAAATCGCACCTGGAGCTGCAGCTAGCCAGAGATGTCAAGAGTAACAAGAAGGGTTTCTTCAGGTATGTTGGCAACAAGAAGAAAGCCAAGGAAAGTGTGGGCCCCTTACTGAATGAGGGAGGCAAACTAGTGACAGAGGATGTGGAAAAAGCTAATGTACTCAATGCTTTTTTTGCCTCTGTTTTCACTAACAAGGTCAGCTCCCAGACTGCTACGCTGGGCATCACAAAATGGGGAAGAGATGGCCAGCCCTCTGTGGAGATAGAGGTGGTTAGGGACTATTTAGAAAAGCTGGACGTGCACAAGTCCATGGGGCCGGACGAGTTGCATCCGAGAGTGCTGAAGGAATTGGCGGCTGTGATTGCAGAGCCATTGGCCAATATCTTTGAAAACTCGTGGCGAACCGGGGAAGTTCCGGATGACTGGAAAAAGGCTAATGTAGTGCCAATCTTTAAAAAAGGGAAGAAGGAGGATCCTGGGAACTACAGGCCAGTCAGCCTCACTTCAGTCCCTGGAAAAATCATGGAGCAGGTCCTCAAAGAATCAAACCTGAAGCACTTGCATGAGAGGAAAGTGATCAGGAACAGCCAGCATGGATTCACCAAGGGAAGGTCATGCCTGACTAATCTAATCGCCTTTTATGATGAGATTACTGGTTCATTGGATGAAGGGAAAGCAGTGGATGTATTGTTTCTTGACTTTAGCAAAGCTTTTGACACGGTCTCCCACAGTATTCTTGTCAGCAAGTTAAGGAAGTATGGGCTGGATGAATGCACTACAAGGTGGGTAGAAAGCTGGCTAGATTGTCGGGCTCAACGGGTAGTGATCAATGGCTCCATATCTAGTTGGCAGCCGGTATCAAGTGGAGTACCCCAAGGGTCGGTCCTGGGGCCGGTTTTGTTCAATATCTTCATAAATGATCTGGAGGATGGTGTGGATTGCACTCTCAGCAAATTTGCGGATGATACTAAACTGGGAGGAGTGGTAGATATGCTGGAGGGGAGGGATAGGATACAGAAAGACCTAGACAAATTGGAGGATTGGGCCAAAAGAAATTTGATGAGGTTCAACAAGGACAAGTGCAGAGTCCTGCACTTAGGACGGAAGAATCCCATGCACCGCTACAGACTAGGGACCGAATGGCTAGGCAGCAGTTCTGCGGAAAAGGACCTAGGGGTGACAGTGGACGAGAAGCTGGATATGAGTCAGCAGTGTGCCCTTGTTGCCAAGAAGGCCAATGGCATTTTGGGATGTATAAGTAGGGGCATAGCGAGCAGATCGAGGGACGTGATCGTTCCCCTCTATTCGACATTGGTGAGGCCTCATCTGGAGTACTGTGTCCAGTTTTGGGCCCCACACTACAAGAAGGATGTGGATAAATTGGAGAGAGTCCAGCGAAGGGCAACAAAAATGATTAGGGGACTGGAACACATGAGTTATGAGGAGAGGCTGAGGGAGCTGGGATTGTTTAGCCTGCAGAAGAGAAGAATGAGGGGGGATTTGATAGCTGCTTTCAACTACCTGAAAGGGGGTTCCAAAGAGGATGGCTCTAGACTGTTCTCAATGGTAGCAGATGACAGAACGAGGAGTAATGGTCTCAAGTTGCAGTGGGGGAGGTTTAGATTGGATATTAGGAAAAACTTTTTCACTAAGAGGGTGGCGAAACACTGGAATGCGTTACCTAGGGAGGTGGTAGAATCTCCTTCCTTAGAGGTTTTTAAGGTCAGGCTTGACAAAGCCCTGGCTGGGATGATTTAACTGGGAATTGGTCCTGCTTTGAGCAGGGGGTTGGACTAGATGACCTTCTGGGGTCCCTTCCAACCCTGATATTCTATGATTCTATGATTCTAACCGAGCCCCATCACAGGGGCAGTTCTGCTGGCACCAGAGTCAGATGTAGTAGCAGGAGGCATGCTCCTTGCTCAACCAGGCCAATGTATGGGGGGTGTTCCCTGGCCTGGGTCCAAGTGTGGTCTCATGGCGAGCTCCACAAGATGCTTCTAGAGGCAAAATGCCCAGACTTCTTGGGTACAGCTGGGGAAGGACTGGCAAATACTGCACCTGGTCATGATTTGATCTTCTCCCAGGCAGTAGAGGCAGTGTTGGTGGTTGTTTCTGACCAAAAAGGATTGCAGGCAGAAGGCACAAAGTTTAAAGCCTGGAGTTCTGGGCATAGTCCGGTACCCATATGTGGAGGTGAAAACCTCAAAGCCTATCTAAAAACAAGTGCTAAAAGTATTAACTATTAAAACTAAGAGAAAATAAGCCTGGTAAAACTACTAAAAAACTAATTAAAGCTATTTACAACTATCTTTTCAGAAGTGTGTCAGAGACGAGGACCCTGGAAGTTCTGATCCAGACCATGCATCACTGAAAAGGAACTGGAGACATGGTTGGTCTGGTCTGCCCTTCATCACCTCAAACTGGAAGCACAAGGTAGCCATGATGCATGTGTGGACCAACAGACACTACTTTCAGATTCTCCAACTCTGGACCCATGGTGCACAGGCATAATTCTTCAGTGGAATACAATAGGGACCATCACTCAAAGAAGAACTAATGCTGTATGGCACTGGTGTGCAACCTGCAACCCATTGAAGAGTTTCTGAATAAAAAAGATGTTGCCATCTTTAACTGCATCAAAGCTTCAAGGCTGAGTAACTTCATTTTTTGAGACTAAAAGCAAGATTTAAAGCTATCAAAGACAGGCACACACACTAAGTTCACAGTATTACCTTCCAAAATGGATACATTATATCTATACAAAGCCCTAAACAAATTTGCTCTTTTGAATGCTAATGTCCTGGAAAGTTGCTGATATTAGCATTCAAAAGAGTTATCAAGTGAATGATATTTGAAGAGATTTCTTACTGGAAACTATTAGTTTTAAAGGATGAAATCTCTTCCCATTCCCTGCTTCTCCCTCCTCTAGAAGCCATTTCCCTTTTCAGTTGCTTGCTGCTCCTCTCCTGTTTCCTGCTTCAAACAGCTGCAGATCAGTGAGAAGCAGAAGTGAAATCCACTCCTTGCTACACAGCTGAGACATACTATTGAATACAGCATCAGCTGGTGGCATAGCAGAGCAGAGCAAAACTGAGCCTTATTTTCATCCAATCACAGCAGCCTCTGTCTTCAGGCTGCAGCTGGCTTGGCCCTTTTAGCGAGGCAGCACATTTCAGCCAATCATGAGCCAGGAACAAGGAATGCAAGAGGAAGGGAAGAAGTAAGAATTGAGGGGGAAGATTTTTAAGAATTCAGGAAGAGGAGGAGGCAGGGCAGAGATAGGAAAACAGAGGAGGAGGAATGAAATAATAATACAAAAAGGGGAGAACAAAAAGTAAGGAAAGAAAAAATAGTGTGAATGAAGCAAAGTGGCAAATGGAAAGAAATAAAATAAAATAAAGAAATAGAACAAAGAGAAAGCAAGCTCTTCAGTTAGGAAAATATAGTTTATTTATTTGCATTTAATATAAATGGATTTCTGTGAGAACACACACAGACACAAAACTCATGCAACTGTATGAAAAATATGTATTTATATTAACCGTGTCCTTCAAGCTCCTGGCATGTTACCAAAGTGGCCATTGGTACCACAGAGGCTGTGCCCCACTGCTGCAAGGATGATTTTGAAGCAGATCTCTTTTGAGCAAGAAAGGGGAAAAATTATTACCAAACTCATTTACCTTAATTTCTATCAAGTTAGAAGCACTCACAATGATTTTATTTGCTTCTATATTAGCGCTCAAGGAAAACAACTTCTCTGCTTTAGGCAGATTGAATAGAAACCAAAATATCTAAGATCCCTAAAGGGCACTTTCTTTCCTTGAGGCTAGATTTCATGAATATCAAGGCCAGTTTTTAACTTCATTCACACTATTTTTTAACTTAGTAAGCCTGAAGATAGTTCATACTTACAGCTACACCCCTTCCCCCGGAAGTTTGTCTCCCAAAATCGGCAAAGGCTGGTGTGAAGTCTGGTCCTCGAGGTAATATCCGAGGGTCCAGAGTTCGAATTGGCAATTTTGGCTGATTAATCTGCATGGTGGAACAACAACAACAACAAAAAGAGTCTGTTAAACTTTTGTGATGTGGTTATTACAAACATGTGTAATCTGTAGACAGTCCTCTGCCAATGTCCAATTAGTTATAAGCAGGGTTACAACATATATTTGTTATTTTAGCAAACGGTAAGTTTAATGTTTTCTATTAATTTCCAGAGTTACACAAAAAATTGTATTTCATTTTTGCCATGCCTTACACCAATGGCTGTTATATAAATACACAACAAGGACAATGAGAACTCTGGAAAATTTGTCAGGGTTTGACATGACTTATAGAGAATAAAAAAATGGCTAAGTAGGGCTACTATTTGAGAAATACATTTGATGGTCATGGTTAAGGATCACTAAACTGTCATCTGATATGAAACAAATACCCTTAGTTTTAACAAGGCAAATGGCTGACCAAGCAAAGCAACCTTGAAAGATGATGACCAGGTGAGGTCACAGAAAACTGAAAGGGCAGTAGTTTAGATAAAGCCTTTCCTGATGGCATAGCTGGGTTTTACAGCATTGCCAGTCCTGGAAGTTTAAAGTGGAAATGTTCACCCAATAGGAAATCACAAATACTCTGATTTGTGCTTGAATCTTAGGGGCCCAAATCTGTTCTGTCAAGTATGTGTAAATCTGCAGGAGTCAACAGATTTACATGGCCGTAACTGAGGTAAGACTCCCTATGACTAGCTCTTTTAAAATAATAATGAATAACTTTCCTTCAAGAGATACAAAAAGATAGTGAGAAGACTCATTATGTAATGACATTTGGCCAACTCCATGTCACCATTTTTATGTGCTAGCATCAACCAATCAATATAATCTCACAGTGAAGCACATTTTTAAAAAATCGAGTCCGCACTGATGGTCAGTTCATATTCATTAATTGATCACACCCAAACCCAGTGGTTTTCAAACTGTGGGTAGCAACCCAGTACTGGGTCGCAGAATGGAAGGCACTGGGTCGTGGCGGCTCTGGTCAGCACTGCCGACCGGGCTGTTAAAAGTCCCATCGGCAGTGCTGCATGGCTAAGGCAGGCTAGTCCCTAACTGTTCTTACACCACGCTGTGCCCCGGAAGCAGCCAGCAGCAGGCCATGGGACTCCGCATACTGCCCCCGGCTCAAGGACCGGCTTCGCACTCCCATTGGCTGGTTCCTGGGGGGAGGCGGTGCCTGTGTGTGAGACCCATGTGGAACCCCTTGCACGCCTCCACCTAGGAGCCACACCTGCTTATGGCTACTTCTGGGATGCAGCACGGTCACAGTGCCAGGAGAGGCAGGAAGCCTGCCTTAGCACCCCCACTTCGCCACTGACCGGGAGCCGGCCGAGGTAAGCCAATCCCAACCCCAACCCACGCCCCAATCCCCAGCTGCAGCCCTGAGCCCCCCAAAACCTGGAGCCCCTTCCTGCACCCCAAACCCCTCATCCCTGGCCCTACCCCAGAGCCTACATCCCCAGCCCAGAGCCCTGACCCCCTCCCGCACCCCAACCCCCTGCCCCAGCCCTGAGCTTGGCCCAAACCCAGAGCCCCTTTCCCCCCAACCCCTCATCCCTGACCCCACCCTAGAGCCTGCACCCCCAGCCCAGAGCTCTGACACCCTCCTGAACCCAACCCCCTACCCCAGCCCAGAGCCCCGTTCCGCACCCCAAACCCCTCATCGCCAGTTCTGTTGGGTTGCGGGCAACAACAATTTTTTTCAACTGGGTTGCCAGAAAAAAAGTTTGAAAATCACAGCCCAAGCTTGTGTTATTTTATAATATGTGGCTTTAACCAAATACCGTCCCATTCCCTTGCTGACAAAACATATGCCAAAAAGCTCACCAAATACTCTAGTTTGCATTAGAATCCATAGTTATTAATATGAATAGAATCCTGATGCTTACTGAATATGCAACAGAACCAGGAACCTGGATGAGCTGTTAGCATTGAGAAATTCAGATTCTTGGCATTTAAAAGTTAAACCCCCTCTTTCTCATCCCATTCCCTTTCAGTCAAATGATTCTTAGTGTCTTCACCTCTTTATTACAGAATTTGCACACACCTGTTTTATTGGGTCTCCTCTCACCTTGTCGAGGACCACATCACTAATGGGAGGCAGCCCTTCCGGTTTCTGTATACAGGCAGGCATGAACTGGAAATCCAGCAGGAACTCCCTATCGTACTGCTTCTTCCCTTCAGGATCCATGGGCTTCCACTGTTCTGTAATGATAGAAGATGGCTAAGGTTCATAGGCAACACAAAGAGCTTTGCTCCTGGAGAGTACACTTTAGATAAACCTGGAAGAAGGTATCTTTGGCTAAAATTGTTTTTTTAATTTTCACTTAGAAATAAACAAGTTAAATTGTCAGAGCATAAGCAATGGGGAACATACAGCACAGTCCAGGAGGAGTCACATAAAGTATTAATGTCACCAACTTTCACCCATGACTAGATGCTAGAGACAATAAAAATCCAGGATAGAGCTCTTAAGTAAATAGATTCAGGAACGGAGGAGCAAAATCAGAGAGTTTTTGAAAACAGGGCAACAAAATGCTTTGACTTCTGAGCACTCTATCCTGGGAGTGGAACAGAGTTCAAGTGCAGCTTGAAAATGTGAAAGTTTTTTGCTTTACAATGTCAATGCTCAAGGTAAGACAAATGGCAGAACCATGAGGGACAAGCACAACTGCAGCTGCGCAGTCTACAGAAAATTAGCATCTGAGGATCTGGAGCCATGATTTTCTCTGCTGGCAGCAGTGTTTAAAATTAGGATAGAAAAAAACCCCTCATTATCTACCTCTCATAACTGTTGTTCTTCAAGCTGTGTTGTTCATGTCCATTCCAAGTAGGTATGTGCGCGCCGTGTGCACAGTTGCTGGAAGGTTTTCCCCTAGCGGTACCCGTCGGATCGGTTTAGGCACCCCCTGGAGTCATGCCTTCATGGCACTGCATATGGGGCCCTGCCAACCCACCACTTCTTCAATTCCTTCTTGCCGGTTCACTCCAACAGAGGGATAGGCTGGGGGGTCTGGAAATGGACATGAGCAACACATCTCAAAGAACAACAGTTATGAGAGGTTTCAGAGTAGCAGCCGTGTTAGTCTGTATTCACAAAAAGATAAGGAGGACTTGTGGCACCTTAGAGACTAACAAATCTATGTGAGCATAAGCTTTCGTGAGCTACAGCTCACTTCATCGGATGCATTCAGTGGAAAAAATGCACTGAATGTATCCGATGAAGTGAGCTGTAGCTCACGAAAGCTTATGCTCAAACAAATTTGTTAGTCTCTAAGGTGCCACAAGTACTCCTTTTCTTTTAACGGTTATGAGAGGTAGGTAACTGGTTTTTCTTCAAGTGCTTGTTCATGTCGATTCCAATTAGGTGACTACCAAGCAGTACCTTTGAAGTGGGGTTGGAATTCACTGACTCACCGACTGAAGCTCTGCTCTGCCAAATGCTGCATTGTCCCTGGAATGCTGCGTAATGGCATAGTGAGACATAAAGGTGTGGACTGATGACCATGTCGTGGCCCTGCAGATCTCCTGGATCGAGACCGGTGCCAGGACTGCCGTCGAGGAATGTGCCGTCAGTGAGTGGGCAAGTATCTTTGTCAAATCCTAATATGCCCAGATACAGGACGTGACCCACGATGAAATTCTTTGGGAAGACACCAGGAGGCCCTTCATCCTATCTGCTACTGCAACAAAAAGCTGGTTCGATTTTCAAAATGGCTTTGTCCATTCAATATAAAAGGCCACTGCCCACCGAACATCCAGGGAATGGACTTTTTGTTCCCGGCTATTAGTGTGTGGCTTAGGGTAAAATACTGGGAGAAAAATGTCCTGATTGGCATGAAACTGAGACGATCTTTGGAAGAAAGGCTGAATGAGGCCGAAGCAGTACCTTGTTCTTATATAAGAAAGTGTAAAAAGGTTTGGATGTTAGGGCCTTAAGCTTGGATACCCTCCTAGATGAGGTTATTGCCACCAGAAATCCCACCTTCCTTGACAGGTAGAGTAGTGAGCATGTTGCTAGGGGTTCGTAGCGGGACCCATTAGTTTAGAAAGCACCAGATTGAGTTCCCATGTAGGAATCAGTTGTTGTACTTGCAGGTATAACCTGTCAAGTCCTTTAAGAAAACGGCTGGCCATTGGGTTAGCGAAGACTGATTGGCTGGCAACCCCTGGGTGAAACACCGAAATGGCAGCCAGGTGAACCTTTATTGACGACACCGACAGTCCTTGCTACTTCAAGTGCAGCAGATAGTCCAAGATGAAGGGTACTGATGACTTCATCGTAGAAATATGATTCCATAAGGACCAAATTGAGAATCTTTTTCACTTGGCCAAGTAGGTGGCCCTTGTGGATGGTTTCCTACTGCCAAGGGCCCCAAATATGTCAGCTCTAGTGGATTTAACCATGAAGCCTCCATGCCGTGAGGTGGATAGATTTGAGATTGGGACGCCAGAGATGGCTGTGGTCCTGGGTGATCAGGTCCGGAACTAGGGGCAGGATGATCGGGGTGTCCACTGACAGTTCCAGGAGAGTGCTATACCAGTGCTGACAGGGTCAGGTTGACGCTATCAATATCACCAAGGCTCCTTGCTTTCTGCCCTTGAGCAGAACCTTGTGGGCAAGTAGAATAGGCGGAAATTCGTAGAACAGGTGGTCCTTCCAAGGAAGGAGGAATGCATCTGCAAACGAGCCCGGGCTGTAATTCAGAAAGGAGCAGAACTGCTAACAACTATCTTAACTATTCACAGATTAAACTAAGAGACCACTAGGGGATCACTCAAGCCATGAACAAGAGAAGAGAACGCTCCAACGACTGTCACTGGAGGTAAGAAGGAACTGAACAGGTGGTGGGTCGGCAGGACTGTACATGCAGCGCCATGAAGGAGCAACTCCAGGAGCACCTGAACCATGACGACAGGTACTGCTAATGGAAAAACCTTCCGGCGACTGTGCATGCAGCATGCACACACCTACTTGGAATTGACATGAGCAAGCACTTGAAGAAAACATCTACTAGCTCAACAGCCAGGTTGATTAATCAGGCTCATAAATGGGGAAACACACTTTTATCTGAAGAAAAACATCTGAGATTCTTTTTTGTGTGTTTTACTGAGACTGAACAGCATTGCTCTGTTTCCTACCTAATCCATCAGTCTATTCTATTAAACTTTTCTTCCTATGTCTTTCTGCTCTTTCCTCATTTAATTCCTTTGAACCTTGAGTTCAGATTCTCTACATTATGACATCATCTGCACCCCTATGACCCCACAAAGAGAAACTTGTTCCAAACAACAAGCTTTTCATTGAGAAAGAAAATATACCACATACAAAGGATTATAATACCTAGACCTTTTACAGTGTTTTTCACCCACAGATCTTAAAGAGTTTTTATCACTACGCCCATTTTACATATGGGAAAAACAGGGCCAGTGCCAGTTCAGCGGGCGAGAAATCCAAATCCAGCAGCCTGTCCACTGGACCACACTGCTTCCTCACTTGTATGTGGATAAATATTGAAAATTAGAAAAATAATAATTACATACACACAACTTTTTTTCTTGGAAGTTTGCTAAAAAGAAATTATAGTGTGAAAAGTAAGCAGCTAGTAAATGTCAGAGACAGCCTTCTTACATATAGAGCAAACCAAGGCCAAATGGAGAATTCTTCCTAAAATCTACTAGAAGGAAAATCTGTATAGCTTTGAAAAGATCTAACAACTGAGGATTATTGTGCAAACTAGTCAAGATCACCTGTCAGAATAAAAATGAAGTGCTCTTTGCTTTCAAAAGGGATTCACTTGATTCATTCCTTTTAGGAACAAGTTACAGCACGGCCAAAATTAGTCTATGAACCACCCAAAAAGTCTGAAATTTGTAGGACCATTGACTCTGCATGACATGTTTCTATTAAAAGACATCTTATAAATTGCAGGTTTACTTTAAAATCTGTTTACCTGATAAGTAGGTGGTCTACCATAAATAGATAGGTTTCAGAGTAGCAGCTGTGTTAGTCTGTATTCGCAAAAAGAAAAGGAGTACTTGTGGCACCTTAGAGACTAACAAATTTATTTGAGCATAAGCTTTCGTGAGCTACAGCTGGTGCCACAAGTACTCCTTTTCTTTTTTCATAAATAGATAGTAGACTACCAGAGGCTTTTTATTTTTTTTTTGGTAGCCATGCTATGAATTATCATGCTATCAACAGATGTGCTTCTTTCTGCAAGTTAATATAAGAAAAGCTACTCTGATCCTCAACAGAATGGAATGCTGCAGAAGCAGCAGCAGTGTAATTGGACTGCAATAGTTCCTCATCGCCTATATTTCACTCCCCAGCTTTGTGTCCGTGTTCCCTACCTATTTTACTTAACACTTTATATTTATTAAGCTCTTAAGGAAATTGTTTCATTTATTCAGAGGAAACCGCATCTGGAAAATAAAATACTTGAAAGTTAGTACTAACACCGAGTAAAGAACATCGCTTCAGAGTCTTTGCTAAACAGGGAGACTATACAGCAGTTCAGGCTATACAAAATAAATACAATCATTAATAAAAGAAAACAGGTATAGCATCTATAACACTACATACCAGGAAAGGTATTGTCTTCTTGGAACCCAGACTCTAACCATTTGACAACAGAATAACATTTCATATCTTGATTAGGGCTAGATAACTAGGATTGGTCAGATTATTAACATACATTATTTATTTTTTATTCAGCATAGACTTGTAAAGGATCACCTTCTCCAACTGGGACCAATTTAGAAATGGAAGGTTTTGAATGTCTAGATGTAAATCAGAGGCCAGTAGGTTAGATTAGATCATATGCAACCCTCTGGCATTAAAATCTATGAAATTGTATAACTGGGTAATTGTTTTAAAATAATACAACTGGGTTTGGTATTCAGTAGTTAAATCTGACAGTGTAATCTTTTAAACCCACTTTAAATTAATATCTGTTGTTTTATATTACAGCAGAGCTACTATTCTAATGAAAAGATCTCATGGTTCTGTTTTGTGTGTCAAATATTCTCGTGTCTCCTCTAATTAAAGTTTCTAAAACTAAAAGGACTTCTCTGATCAATTTCAAAAGCCAGGCGTGCGGCAGCTACCTCACACAGCCACTTGTACTTGTGCTGAAGTCATCTACACACAGACATATAAATTGATGCAGCCAGGAATTTCTTCTCCTCTCACCCGCTTCCTCTCCAGTCCTCTCTTCTCTTTCACCACCAGAAAGGAAAAATGACACTTTCAATACTGTCTCCTCCTAGAAGGGCTCTCTAGGCTTGTAGATTAGCAAAATCCCAACACAGCTAAATACTGTAAAACACAACATCTCCCCAGTGTGAGTACACTGCTTTCAGTCCATAAGCACCCTTCTTTTCTTAGGGCCTATGTAGCATTCCTTACTCATCCTGAAGGAAGGGGGAAAGAGAGAAAAGCAAAGCATGCATGCATTCAGGCAGGCTGGAAGGCCGGATTTACCTGGTTTATACTGGTATTCTAGCCCTTCACCAGAGCTCTCTGTGGAGCCTGAATTAGCATCAGCTCCTTCACTCTCTGAAACACACTCAGCTCCGTTACGTATAGGCTCTGCTTCCTGCTCTCCATTTTCTTCCACAACTTTTGCTTTTTTAAGTTCAGAGGTATCTCTTTCCAGGTGGAACACATGTCTCATTTTATCCTGTTCAGATTCAGGTACTTTGTCACCCGAAAGTTCCTCTTCTACTTTACGCTGAAGCAGAAGCAAGAGAGAGATTCTGATTAAAAACAACACCATTTCCAAGACACTCCGTATGTGAAGCGGCTACATACTCTTCACTACAGCACATTTGCACAACACTATAATGTATATGTATCTTAAACTGTGACATGTACGACTATAATGAAACAGAGTAAATAAGATCATTTACTCAAAACGCAGTATCTCATTTTCTGAAGTAACCCACTGTCAATTAACATTGTAACTGGAATGGCTTAATATTACCTATAAAGTCTACATGTACTGTTGAGTTAGAATGGAAGGAACAGTTAAGCCCTGTAATACGATGATCAGGAGTAACAGATAGGAATCCAAACCCATGCAATCTCTCACTCCCTCATCTGATGGGAAAACAGCAGCTCCACTAGTGCAGAACCCTGTTCATAGGGGTTGTTTCTCTAAATGAAAAACACCCGCTGCAAACTGGAGCAGTTTCCAATAAATAATGCTAATGTAACACACAAATGCAATTTCATCTGGCTGCTATTTCTCAGGAAACCCCATATTTTGTATGGTTTCAGAGTAGCAGCCGTGTTAGTCTGTATTTGCATATTTTGTATGTTATCCCTGACTATTAAATTTTAAAATGCTCCAAGGGGACAGCCTTATTCTGATGACAATCAGTGAAGTGCTAGGAACACAATTTTCCTGGGAGAAGTCCAGATTCAAACCACATTCATCCATTAAAAGAATGGTGTAATTAATTTATGATGCTCAAAAGAAGAATTTGATCACTTTGCTATCTAAAACATAGCATTCAAAAATGCTTTCTGCACTGTTCTAAGTTTCAGAGTAACAGCCGTGTTAGTCTGTATTCGCAAAAAGAAAAGGAGTACTTGTGGCACCTTAGAGACTAACCAATTTATTTGAGCATGAGCTTTCGTGAAGTGAGCTGTAGCTCACGAAAGCTCATGCTCAAATAATTTGGTTAGTCTCTAAGGTGCCACAAGTACTCCTTTTCTTTTTCTTCTAAGTAAAGAATTTGTAAATTTACTTCATTTTTCTTTAACTAAATTTGGCATAATGGCCTTGGAGACTGAGTCCTCAACTGAATGATGAAAAAACACACAGCAACTGCAAGCTTTCCTGGCATTGCCCCCTGCTAGTGTACTTCACACCCTGGCTTGGAAAAGGGCATGATGATGCACACTACATGGCTTACTCCCTTATATTTTGGGAAGCTAATATGAGGGGGCAAAGAGTCCAGAAGAGCTGGCTATATTTTAAAGAAGCCTTATTGAGGGCGCAGGAACAAACCATCCCGAAGTGCAGAAAGAATAGCAAATATGGCAGGCGACCAGCTTGGTTTAACAGTGAAATCTTCGGTGAGCTTAAACTCAAAAAGGAAGCTGACAAGAAGTGGAAATTTGGACAGACGACTAGGGAGGAGTATAAAAATATTGCTAGAGCATGCAGGGGTGTAATCAGGAAGGCCAAGGCACAATTGGAGGTGCAGCCAGCAAGGGATGTGAAGGGTAACAAGAAGGTGGTCCTGCACTTAGGAAGGTATGTTAGCAACAAGAAGATGGTCAGGGAAAGTGTGGGGGAGGCAACATAGTGACAGATGATGTGGAAAAAGCTGAAGTATTCAATGCTTTTTTTGCCTCGGTCTTCACAGACAAGGGAAGCTCCCAGACTGCTGCACTGGGCAACACAGTATGGGGAGGAAGTGAGCAGCCCTCAGTGGTGAAAGAACAGGTTAAGGACAGGGTTTAGAAGAGAACTGGATAAATTCATGGAGGTTAAGTCCATTAATGGCTATTAGCCAGGATGGGTAAGGAATGGTGTCCCTAGCCTCTGTTTGTCAGAGGGTGGAGATGGATAGCAGAAGAGAGATCACTAGATCATTACCTGTTAGGTTCACTCCCTCTGGGGCACCTGGCATTGACCACTGTCAGTAGACAGGATACTGGGCTGGATGGACCTTTGGTCTGACCCAGTATGGCCATTCTTATATTCTTAAGGACTATTTAGAAAAGCTGGACATGCACAAGTCCATGGGTCCAGAACTAATGCATCCAAGGGCGCTGAGGGAGTTGGCCGATGTGATTGCAGAGCCATTGGCCATTATCTTTGAAAATTCGTGGCGATCGGGGGAGGTCCTGGACGATTGGAAAAAGACAAATATAGTGCCCATATTTAAAAAAGGGAAGAAAGAGAACCCGGGGAACTACAGCCTTACTTCAGTCCCTGGCAAAATCATGGAGCATGTCCTCAAGGAATCCATTTTGAAGCACTTGGAGGAGAGGAAAGTGATCAGGAACAGTCAACATGGATTCACCAAGGGCAAGTCATTCCTGACCAACCTGATTACCTTCTACGATGAGATAACTGGCTCTGTGGATATGAGGTGGATGTGATATATCTTGACTTTAGCAAAGCTTTTGATACCATCTCCCACAGTATTCTTGCCAGCAAGTTAAAAAAGTATGGATTGGATGAATGGAATATAAGGTGAATAGAAAGCTGGCTAGATTGTCGGGCTCAACGGGTAAACAATGGGTCTGCTGGATGTCTAGTTGGCAGCTGGTATCAAGCGGAGTGCCCCAGGGTCAGTCCTGGGGCCAGTTTTGTTCAACATCTCTATCAGATATCTGGATGATGGGATTAACTGCACCCTCAGCAAGTCCACAGATGACACTAAGCTAGGGTGAGAGGTAGATACGCTGGAGGGTACGAATAGGGTCCAGAGTGGCCTAGACAAATTAGAGGATTGCGCCAAAAGAAATCTGATGAGGTTCAACAAGGACAAGTGCAGAGTCCTGCACTTAGGACGGAAGAATCCCATGCACCGCTACAGACCAGGGACCGAATGGCTAGGCAGCAGTTCTGCAGAAAAGGACCTAGGGGTTACAGTGGACGAGAAGCTGGATGTGAGTCAACAGTGTGCCCTTGTTGCCAAGAAGGCCAATGGCATATTCGGTTGTATTAGTAGGAGCATTGCCAGCAGATCGAGGGAAGTGATTATTCCCCTCTATTCGGCACTGGTGAGGCCACACCTGGAGTATTGAGTACAGTTTTGGTCCCCCCCACTACAGAAGGCATGTGGACAAATTGGATAGAGTCCAGTGGAGGGAAACAAAAACTATTAGGGGGCTAGGGCACATGACTTAAGAGGAGAGGATGAGGCAACTGGGGCTATTTAGTCTGCAGAAGAGAAGAATGAGGGGGGATTTGATAGCAGCCTTCAATTACCTGAAGGGGGGGTTCCAAAGAGGATGGAGCTCGGCTGTTCTCAGTGGTGGCAGATGACAGAACAAGAAGCAATGGTCTCAAGTTCCAATGGGGAAAGTCTAGGTTGGATATTAGGAAACACTATTTCACTAGGAGGGTGGTGAAGCACTGGAATGGGTTACCTAGGGAGGTGGTGGAATCTCCATCCTTAGAGGTTTTTAAGGCCCGCTTGACAAAGCTTTGACTGGGATGATTTAGTTGGAGTTGGTCCTGCTCTAAGCAGGGGATTGGACTATATGACCTCCTGAGGTCTCTTCCAACCCTAGTATTGTAGATTCTATGACTTCAATTTCAACGGTCCATTTAATAATTAGCCTTTCTGTTGAATTTGCCAACTAGGGGGCAAACTGTGATGGTAGGATATATAATGTGAAAGCGTGATGTGGGCACCTGTCCACTAAGAACTGGATATTCACATAATTAGACTGTATGCCATTACTGCATAGTAAAAACAGGCACCTGCTGACACCAAGGATGAGGCTCCTAGTACATCCACCTGTCAATCCTCATTGACAGGATATACTAGGAGCAAAGACTCATGATTAATTCTGCAGATACAAGCAAATTGGTGCAACATACTTCTACAGTGGAAGGATGACAGAGCTGCAGTAAACTGATCTGAGTGATCAGAGAAAGCTGTGGAACATACAGCCTGCCCACATGCAGGGTGCTCTCAGAAGTGACAATGAATAATGCTTCCATTTACCCAGTTTGGCTAAGGGCAGGCAGTTTTTCTAGTTGTGCTGATAAAGGACAGTTTTAATCAATCTGATTATAGAGTCTATTGCTAATTCCCCCTTCTTCATGACTCTTCTAATACTAGATTTCCCCAGATAATTTAAAATACATTTTGACAGTAACCCCATAAGAATGTAAACATAATACCACAGGGCTCCCAGGTAGCTTTCTCAAAAAAGTCATGCCAGGGCTGTCATTCATCCTGGACACCAGGGTTGTATGTGCAGAACAGTTCAAATCAAGCCATTTACAAACATGCCTTATGAGCAAAAGCTTTAGTTTAACTTTCAAGTTACCTTTACATTCTTCATAGTGTACCAGATCATGAACAATTCCACCACTCAGAACATTTAAAATTATTTACCATAGCATTTGACAAATTATAACTATAGTGGGTCAGTGCATATGTAGAAGAACTGAAACAAATTTTCAAAATATATTTTTAAAACTATGAATGAGATATGTGGATTATTGTTGATAAATATAGTTATGAATGCAACACTTATGTGTGGGAAGAGGATAAATAAAATGGAACTATACTGACATTAGAACAGACCCCTGCCACATGTCTCTCATTCCCTGGAAAAGCAAGTGCTGGGAATGCTGCAGTAGCGCTCTTGCCACTCTGCAGAGTCCATCACCCAAGCTGGAAAGTTTGATTGATAAGAAGGGTAGTAACCAAGATATGGACCTTTGGGGTAGTTAAAAGCTCGGTTAGGACAACTGGGGAAGAAAATAAGATATCACTGGCTGAAAAAGTAGTGAAAACTGAGAAGGTT